>NC_044363.1:23292945-23598544 GCF_007364275.1 Archocentrus centrarchus
ACTGAAATCAGAGAAGACGGAGAAAATTAGAAATCGATGTATGGTTATTATTTTGCAGTCAAGTCAGACTCATAAAATAATCTCATCCTCACTGCTTTGCATTCCATAAATCAAAATTTCAACTTACTCAGAAATAACTTGAAATTTTGAGATACTTTGTGACATTGAAATTCAACTTAGCCCTGCTTGGCAGTTAATTATTTATTTTTTTCTCAGCAGCATTAACAGGCTTCCATAAATAGATTTGCCTTTTTAGAATAAAAGTTGAGATGTTTTAAACCAGTAAACATTGATTGTGGCAACCAAAAACATGTCTGAACACAAAAAAGGGCAAAAGTGACTCACGGGTGAATATGGAGGCACTCACTGATGAGCTAATAAGATTTCCACTCACTGTGCGGACTTCCACAGTGTAATTGGCAGCATTCTTCAGATTAGCAAAACTCACTTTGTTATTTATCTCTGTTTTAGTTTGTTCATGTTTCCCATTCAGAGAGAGCGTGATGGTGAAAGATGTGTAACTACTGTTAGGAGGTGTCCAGATAGCCTCAATGGAGTCCGCCTTTGAAGTCAAATTCAAATTTGAAATCAGTCCAGGAGCTACACAAAAGACATGCAGTCAGATTAGAGGTGATCAATGCAGCACGACAGAGTTCCTGTTTATTTGTTTCTCTGCATCAGCAAAGAAAAATCTGCTTCAAAACAACGAGAAAAAGTTACTTGTGTAGTTGTAGGTGGTTTGGGTTTCTCCCAACCTGGTCTCAGTCTTACTGAGCCGTACTGTCACAAAGATGCGTATCTCTGCGCCTGGTGGCAGCCCTGTTACAGTCACTGACGAATTTGTTACAGTTTGTTCAAACAATGTACTGTTAAAAAGAGAAACTGTTACTAAAGTTCACAACTAAAACTCCACTCTTCTTTTCATACAGATTGATGATCAGTTCAGACTGCAATCAGACTGCATAAAGGGACAGTTTATCTCAAAATCAGGAGCTACTTATCACCACATCACTGCACACAAAGAAGCACGTACCCAAACATGCCAGGAGGTTAGTGCCAGTGATGGTGTGACAGCATGTAAGCCCTTTGGCTACGCTGCATGTAGACAGCAGAAGGAAAATAATTCCCACTCACAAGAAGGTTTTTTGTTTTTTTTTCTAGTAACAAGGTCATGATTTTTGGAAAGAGACATTGCTGCTGAAATTTTTACATGTAGTATTTTTCATTTAATCATGAATTATACATTTTTTTTGAGTGGCTTCGAGCACCAAAAAATTGGGCAACTCACAGCGAAACAATCTGTGTGGATAAACAGCACTGCAGACCAAAACTATTTAATCTGATTATTTTATTCCAATTTTGATTTTGAGGCAAAAAGTCCATCACAGTGTGAGAAACATTAAGCGATCACCAACTATGTTCACCCTTATGAAAATCCACTATGGTTAACTATGGTTTTTATGGTTACTGCAAAAAAACCATAGTTAACCATAGTGGATTTTTGTAAGGGCAGACAAATATGTGTATATGTTAATACAGTGTGGCTGGTCATCTGCAAATACATACTCATTACTGCTGTTTGTAGCTCTCACAATAATATCCGTGAAGTCTCCCTTAGGTGTATCCCATTTGACCACCAATGAATCATACGTGTTGTCTGATACTATCAGGTTGTAAACTTTATCAGGATCTGAAAGCAGGAACAAACAGGTGAACAGACATAGACACAGCATCACTGTGTTTACTGCCAACTACCCCCAGGAAAACTTTCCAGGTGTCTCTCATTTGCCTTTGCTTATTTGAATTTCATATCATGTTAGCAAGAAATGACGAGGTTACGACGAGCTGAAAAACACTTCCTGGCTTAGACATAAAAAAGGCTCTTCGGTGTCCTTTCCCTCGTTTTGCTCACACGTTACACTTCCTGTTCAAGTTCTCTACTAAAAAGCAGAGAAACAGATATGAATGTTACATATGTGGAAAAGATATATGCGACAAAGAATGAACAAAAGCTCACTGGTATAATTTGAGACGGACACACTGTCACTCCAAGTACTGCTGTCACTGACGCCTGAGATGATGGTGAAATTATAGAGGGTTCCAGGTGTCAAACCATCAACCTTTTTGCTGTTTGTTTCCACAGTAACCGTTGTAGTGTTCATTGTCCAGTTAGATGGTACCAACTCGTAAGTCAGTTTGTAGAAATCCAGGTTTCCATCTGGTTTGTTCCAGCTCAGAGAGACAGATCCTTCTGTCACTTTAGTGATGGTCAGGTTTGTGACTTTGTTAGGTGCTGGAAAAAAGGAGACATGGCCAGTGTTTGTTACTCTTTTTTCTTTCTTCATGAATTTCTTTGTGATTATTTTGAATTTTAAGATGATTTATTAAGCTGATTTTAAAAAGAATGTTTAAAATTATCAATTAAATGTTAAAGTGAATTTTATTCATGTAGTTCCAAATCACTAAAACAGGCTTCTAGAGGCACTTAAAATACGAGTTCTGGACGGACTCAAATATAAAGTATGGTTTCAAATCTATTTAAATTCATGTGCATTTGTGTAAGGCCTGGGAGTTATTTAATAAAAATGTTTTGCATCAAAAATCTTTGACTTAAATATTTAAACTTAAATATTATTTGTGGCCATATCAGGTGTTACTCAATTTGTAAAGTATAGTCTGAATAGTCTGAACACATTTTTTTGGTGTTTTCATATCAAAATTGTTCTCATCCATCTAAAACTCAGGGAACTATTTCATTGCGACCCCCCACCCCACCCCACCCCCCGAGGTGAAAATCCATGAAGTAGTGGCATCATATTTATTTTTATTTATATGCATTTTAAGGCCTTATAAACCTTCCCACTCTCTTATTAATAGTGTGCACTGTACAATCTCACATTGGCAAACTTAAGTATATACTGTACTTTATTTAATTTTTTTTAATATGTTTGTATTAACATTTTTTTAAAATTTCTATAACATATTATATAAATACCTATATATCGCAAAATCCCGCAATACTGCAATAAGTGAACTGTGATATAGTGAGGGACGACTGTAGTATAGTTTAGCAGTAATGTTTTATTCTTGGATTTAACCTGATTCTTCCTCTGTCGTCTCCTGGAAGAAGAGGCGCACAGATGACATCTGTCACTGTCTTACTTCTCTAGCATAGCTTTGCTGTGACTTTAAAGCTATTAATGTGTTAATTCATGCACTAACTGTTCACAGAGGGACTGCATGTTGTATACAGTGTAGCAAGTCTGAAAACTCTGTGTTCTTGTATTTATTAATGATAACGATGTGCCTCTAGGCAGTAGCAGACCTTTGTCCCAGGTATATTATCACGCCAGTGTGCCTCTGGGCCCTCCACTTCTTATAAAACAGCAGATCTATTAGCAGGTGAACAGGCGCATAAATGAATCTAACTTTCTCGAGTCAGATGAAACTCACTGGTGTAGAAGCTGATGCGCGCTGGGTTGAGGTCTCTCTTACACTTCACAGCGAACACCTTGACCAAGTAGTTGGTGCCTGCTGTCAGGTTGGTGAATTCATAGGTCAAATTATGGGTGGTGTCCTTCCATTCTTTGGTTTTATTTTTATTTATGAATTCTGTGATCTCTACCCAGTAAGAGCTGATATCACCAGGTGCGGGTGACCATGTCAGATTGGCACCCTCAGAAGTTTTATTGGTGACGCTGACTTGGCCATCGAAACGATCTGTTTGAAAATAAGATGGAGATTATTTCTTAGGCAGCAACATGAAGGACACAGAAGAGGAGTGAGATACCAAAATAAAATTCATTCTCCTACAAATGAGTGTTTAAACTGTGTTACTATAGTAATAAAGTCTCCTACATATAAAAGCAAATAAGGAAGATTTATGCTTCTTTTAGCAGGAAAGATAAACTGAACATTAACACAGAGATTACATTTCTGAGGTTATAAAAATGTTTTAATAATGGATAAAAAAAACACTTTGAGTCAATGAATGTTCCTATTTTTATGTTTGTATGTGGTTATAGTAAAGTTAGGCTATCTATTTCTGAATGCATGGTGCTGTGTTTGGTTTGTCTAATACGCTTGTCTAGGCCCACATCATTAAAAAAAGACCAAAAAACTAAAATGCCAGGTATATAATTTATGCATGCAACTATAGGTGCTTTTCATGATTTTGCACCCAACATTATCAGGATTTGGATATTTGTCTGAATTTAAAATATTATCTAAAAAAAACCAAAATCAATCATCTTTACTTAAATCTGACAAAGTTGCTAAATTGTCAAAAAAAATTAGGTGATTACAGTACCAGTCAAAAGTAAGTGTGTTCAGACTTTTTGACTGGTCCTGTATATATATATATACACAGAATAATGTATGGCTTTAAAAAAAAATCAGTGTGTACAATCCTGTAAAAACGAAGTACACCCGATGATTCAGTTAGCGTCTAGAACCACCTTTAGCAGCAGTAACTTAAAGTAATCATTTCCTGTGTGACTTTATCATCTCTCTCTTTCACATGACCCAATTTCAGCCAAACTGCAGCGGTCAGACAAATCGAATCATATTTGAATACTTTGCAGTACAGAGGAGTTCATGGTGGACTCGGTGACTGTAAGGGGCCCAGTTCCTGTGGCTGCAAAACAAGCCCAAATCATCACCAGTGCTGTGCTTTATGGCCAAACATCTCCACTTTGATCTCTTCTGTTCAGGATGTCTTGTGCCTTATTTAGATGCAATGTTGCAAACCTAACCTGTGCCACTGTGTTCTTTTTTAGAGAAAAGAGGCTTTTTCCTGGTGACCCTTCCAAATAAGCCATGCTCATTTTTTAAATTATACTATCATAAACTTTAATATTTAACATGCTAAGTGTGGGCTGTAGAGTCTGATGTGCAGCACTTTTTTCAGTTTCTGACCATTGCCCGGTCCTTGGGGTGAATTTATTACACACCTGAGCCCTCCAGACCTGCAAACTGCCAAAATCTTTGCTTTTATACAGGTGCTCACACTGGCTGATGATCAATTAATCAAGTGCATTTGATTAGCAGCACCTGGCTGCTACTTACTTAGTTTTTCACAGGACTCTATGCAGTCCTCACCATGGAGTGCATGGATGCACCATGTTAACTTGCTTATGTTAGCTGCTAACACAAGTGTCTCATGTAAATACAGTCACTTCTAGAGCCAAAAAAAAAAATCAAGATGACTAAGGTTATCAGGCTTCAAAATGGCAGGCCACAAACCAGTTAGTGACATTAAGGGGACAAATTGTGGGTATATGTAATAAACATGTGGAAACTGCATGTAGAGAATTATGGGACAGGATCATTTCAGTTAGTGTTGTAGCAGTTCCTTTCAGGCAGAGGGAGACCTACCTTCATAACAAATGAAAGGCAGAAGGTCCAGGCAGTTCTTTTCAATCCATGGCCCAAAGCTGAGCATGGCAACACACGAGTCTTCAATGTAATTGGCACCATTACTGTCATCATCTTCGGGTTCTTTGGGTTCTTTGGGCTCCGGCATAACTGACCGCTGGCACTGTGCTTGTATTGGCATTTCAGTGGTCGTCCAGGGTGCACTTGTGGTGAATGATGAAGATGTTCTTTGAGTTGTCATGGTTTGGCCAGCGACACTGGAGAAGCTGGTTTGTGGTGTGTTTTCATCGGTGTTTTCCATCAGATCTGTGAAGCTCGTTGCAGTGTTGGTTAGGTTTTTTGTTGTGCTAAAGCTTGTCGTGCTGGGGGTTGTTGCCGGGGTCGTTGTACTTGCTGGGCATGTACAGGCGCAGCTACAGCACAGGGTTTTTTGGGGGGGTTTTGGGTGAGGTTTAGGCAGCGGCCAACCAGGGTACCAGTTTTGGAAGGCTAAGGGATCCCCATTGGCCCACTGAATCCAGTTTAAAAAGGGGCTGCTGGTGTCATTGCTGGTGAAGTTGCTGTTGATGTAGTGTGTGGTGCCGTAGCTCTCTGTGTAGCTTGCAGGAGTGCTGGTTAAGTTGTTAATGGAGTTGTTTTTGAAATTAAAGTTCTTGCGAAGGCCGATCCAGTGGTCAGAAGTGATATTGCGGGCAATGCCCTGGATGTTGTCTGGAGTCAGTGTCACGAGCTCTTTGAAGCAGGCCTGGCCACACATGAAAGGCTACAGTCAGTCCTTTATAGATGAGCCAAAGACTAGAGAGCATTTCATGTTATTAGATGTTTTCTTTAACAATCTTTTATTAAATAAATCTACAAAGTGAAGCAAAATAGCAGAAAAAGGAGAACAAATGTATATGCTAGTAGATTTGATCTAAATTTGCTGACATAAAGTATTCTCCGCACACAGAAAAGTAACACAAGCACAACTCTAAACACTCGTTTTATTGGGATATATGGGGAGCGGGGGGGACACGCCTCAGCCTCCTCAGGAAGGTCTATGACAGGGTACTGGAAAAGTTTTCTTCCTCATTGCAGAATGCAATTCTTTAGTCTCTCAAGGATATTTGAGTGTGTGTGGGAGTTTGCCCATCTAGTCTACATGAGTTTTGTGGACCTGGAAAAGGGATTCAACCACATCCCTTGGGGCATCCTGTGGCGGGTGCTGCAGGAGTATGGGGTGTCTGGTCCATTGTTATGGGCCATGCAGTCTCTGTACAACCGCAGCAAGAGCTTGGTCCGTATTTCTGTGGTTTGCAGTCAAATGTGAAGTGGCTGATAAGAGAATTAGCACCTCTAAATCTGAGGCCATGGTCCTCAGCTAGAAAAGGGTGGAGTGCCCACTCTGGGTCTGGGACAAGTTGCTGCCCCAAGTGGAGAAGTATAAATGTCTCGGGGTCTTGTTCACGAGTGACGGGAGAAGGGAGCGGGAGACGAATTGTGGCTGCGTCTGCAGTCATGCGGCCTAAAAGTATCCTCTACCATTAGACACACAGGAAAGCAACCAGGCAATACAGGTGAGTGTGAAAGCAAAGCTGTTGATCTACTGGTTGATCTACGTCCCTACTCTCACCTATGGTCATTTGGGTAGAGACAGAAAGAATAAGATCCCGAATACAACCGGCAGAAATTAGCTTCCTCTCAAGGGTGGCTAGCCTCTCCCTTAGGGATAGGGTGGGGAAGTTATAGGCTTGTGAAGCTAGTGAAGGTTAAGAAAAGAAAGGTCGTAAGTGCCTTCATCTCTTAAAAAATAAATAAATAAAATAGCTCAGGGTCCAAGACATTCTCAGCCCCCCCAAGTCTAATTACCGCTTACAACAGGCACAGACTCACAATATTAGCAACACATTTTAATAAAAACTGTATTCCTTCCACCCAAATGCCATAAACTCCAAATCCCCTTGCTCCGACACCACCTAAAAATAAAATAAACACCAGCAAAAACTTTAAAAAATCTCAAAGAAAAAAAACAGCACCAAAGAGTAAAACAATTAAATGTAGACTATTAAAGATCAGGTCATGCTCTTCTATGTCACTGTTGGCATATGATTTAATAATTGCTTAAAATATTGATTTATTCTGCCTTACAGAGACCTGGTTATCAGAAGGATCAAAATGTTAAATGAATCTCTCTGCCTTAGTCTGTGTATTATCCCTGCGCTCTCTCCTCTTCTTACTCCTCACCTCCAACCAGTCACAGCAGACGGCTGCCCCTCCCTGAGCCTGGTTTCTTCCTGTTAAAAGGGAGTTTTTCCTTCCCACTATTGCAAAGTGTTTGCTCATAGGGGGGTCATCTGATTGCTGGGGTTTTTTACAGAATACTGTGGGGTCTTTACCTTACAGTATAAAGTGCCTTGAGGTCATTTGTGATTTGGTGCCACATAAATAAACCTGAACTGAATTGAACTGATTTATTCAGACATCTTGTTGCTTTTCTATTTGAAACCACTGCTAATCACAAAAGCAAATATAAACTATTACTAATTATATTACTCAACCATCAAGATCAGTTTAAGACCAAACCAAGTTAATGGTTATAGGTTCTTGTTGAATTTGTGTTAACTGCCAAGGCAAAAAAATAAAATAAAATAAAATAAATTAACATTCAAGAGACACAAAAAAAATGAAATGAAATGAAAAATAAATAAAATCTCAAACATAAACTTGATCATGACTAAATCTAAATGTCACCTAAGGAAGTACATCTTCTAATTAGTACTGCACACAATGGAAATTTTTAATTTGACAAGTGCTGTATTGAATCCCCTCACATATGTGCCTTGGTGAATAACACTGACAGCATAGTAGCGTAGCCTCATGTTTCAACCTGTCTGTGCATAAATATCAGGTTCAACCTGTACCTGGCAGTAGTTTCTGGCTTCACTCCAGGTGCGATTTTGGGACTGGATGAAATACTCTCGCTGTGCAGCGCTGTGCATCAACGTCAGAGCTGAGGAAGGACACAAAGGTTTGTTTGTTTGTTTGTTTTACAGGCTTTTTGCGTAAGCAGCCAGCCAATCAGGACGCAGCATCAGCTGTTTTACAGCGTTTTCTCCACACCATCATCATCTCACATTTGTACTATGATTACACAAAAAGAATAATTTCATGTACTCATACATTTCATAAAAGTGGAATAAATTGCAATCGTTTTGTGTTTGTAACAGGCTCTCATATTTAAAGTAGTTGTAAAACAATCTAATAAACATGAGGAAAAATACTCTTTTGTATTTCAAACGGTGACAATAGTACTTTTACACAAACATGTTGGATTTCCTGTCCTGTGTGCCTTATCTGGCTGCTGCTTCTAGTATTCCAGTGTCCTATACGTCCACATATTTTACGACACAATAAAGTCAGTGAAGTTTGTAACGCTTTGTGCAGAACGAGTATAAAGTGCTGAAAAGCCAAAATGTAATGTTAACATGCGAGACCAGAGGGTCTCAAGTTAATGAACTGACAACAAACTGATTAATTACTGATCAGTTATCACACATAATGATTAAACTATAATTCACCATATTCCTAAAAACTTGGACTTGCTGCCTTTTAGTTTCAGGGTTTTAAACTAAAACTTCTGTCCTGCAAAATATTTTTTGACATCCAGCCCAAATTAAAAAAAGTCCATTTATTAACTAAAAAAAAAAAGCAGATTATGGATTATACTTATTTGCAACCTCCTTGCTACAAATACTCACCCAAGTGTAGTAAAATAGACGATATAACCTGAAGTCTCCCCATATTGGTGTCCTGTACACGTCCACCAGAAGACTGCTACTGTATTAGAAAAATAAACCTTTTAAGAC
Organism: Archocentrus centrarchus; assembly: GCF_007364275.1. Lineage (NCBI taxonomy): Eukaryota > Metazoa > Chordata > Actinopteri > Cichliformes > Cichlidae > Archocentrus > Archocentrus centrarchus. Next base: position 23,302,167 of record NC_044363.1, read on the forward strand.
TATTAAAAACAACAGTGTAGTCAAATATCTGATGCCTCATTACTCACTGTCTAGAGACACTGCATCACCTGTGACCTTTCAGCTTTTAATGTGATCACACAAACCAGCAGCTAATAAACCACACATTTGACTGACATGACTGAGCTCCATCCGGCTGGATGGGCCTTTAGATAGCGCTGGTTTTGCATTCATAATCCATACATGCAAAGCACCAAGAAACATTTGAGTATTAGGTCCAAAAGAACACACCACCACTGTGCTACTTAGAGAATTTATTTTAGCTTAAAGCTTTATGGTTACAAAAATGCAAATGAGTACAAAAAAAACAGCAATGAAAAAAGATAACAGAAAAATATAGAGCGATGAACCTCTTATACAAAACTATGTTCCCAAAACAATCGAAAAAAAAAAAAAAAAAGGTCCAGAAAAAAAAGGAATGCCTTTAAACATATGCTTCTACTGGCAGTGTAAAGAGTGGCTTAGTCAGTGTGAATATAAAAGTGATGGAACAGTTTGCATTCAAACACGAGTGTTCACATTTCAACGTAAAAAGGTCCAAGAGGGGGAAAAAAAATAAAAATTCTCATTACATCCAGTCCCTGTGAGACCATTCAAGACTCCCAACCTCGCATCACTTTTTAAAAAAATAAAAATAAAATAAAATCTACACTAAAAAATGGTTAGTTTTTGGGGTGATCCAGCCGGCCCCTCATCTACAAAATCTAGTTAATTTTGACCACCCGTTATAAAATATGTTCCCTAGAAAGGGTTTATAAAAGAAAGACACTTAAAAAAAAAAGCCCCACAGAAGAACCACTTACAAACCTGCTTTACACTGGTTATGTTTTACCATCAACTGCATGCGTGATTACATAGTGCATAAAACTGACAAACATGCAACGTGGTGGGAAAAACCAAAAAAAAAAAAAAAAGTTTAAGGACTGGTACAGTAATACGGCAACAGTAATGACACAAACTTCAAGTTTTCCAAGCATAACTTTTAACTTTCTCAAATAAATGGCAGTGACTCATGACGACAGGATGCTTCAGAATCTCATAAATTCAACTGAGACTCAAATCATATTGAATAACTCTTCTAACCCAATTAACATATTTTTTAAAATATATAAAACAAAACCTGAAGAAAAATGATCAGTTTTTTGATGAGACTCCCTGTCAGATTTAACACTGATTAAATGCCGTCTCTGAAGCATCTGCTTACATGTAAATCACAGAACCTTTCAGAGGAATATGACAGCAGTGAGAAGGCGGGACTGCTCCTCGCCTCCTTTGCATAAACAAGCCAACTTTTATTTCCAACAGTACAAAAACAGCACGTTACTGTACATTAATGTAATTAATGAACAGGCGGTAACGGCTTTAGGGTCTTTGAGGCAGGATGACGTTTTGTTTTCCATCGGCAAGTTGAACACCTGAAATACACCTAAAGGCTTGGATCAACAAAGACACGACGTGCTCAAGATCGAGGCAGCGCGCGCCTTAGTCGCTGTCACTCCGCTCTCCTCTGTGCATGAGCCTTTTTCCAGTGGAGGGCACAGGAACCTCCTGCTTCACTGAAAGCTTGGGCTTACTTTTGCTGTGAAGAGAAAGCAGGATTACTCTCAAATTATAAAATGATGGAACATCTTTATCACTGGGGTTCATCTGTGTAATCAGACGAAGTCGAGGCCTGTAAGAAAATTAAAGAAATCCAAAAGTATTCGTATGCGCCCATTTTTTCAAGTGAAGATTGTAATAATTTTCTTAACTTTCTGGTAGACAAAGTCAGCAACTTAAGGATAACTATTTCCCAGTCAGGATGTTCACTGGCCATTCCTGCTCCAGCCCTGCCTTTCACCCTACAAAGTTTCTCTCCTGAGCTGATAAAATGAGTTGGGTCACTGAAAGAGTCTTCATGTTCCCTGGACATTCTACCTGCATCACTGTTCAAAAATGTCTTTCAGCACATCAGCCCATGCACCCTTTCCATAATAAATACTTCACTGATCTCAGGTCAAGTTCCCGTTTATCTTAAGACTGCTGTTATTCACCCACTTTTAAAGAGATCCAAACTCGACCCTGCTGTTTTCAATAGTTACAGACCCATTTTGAAATTACCATTTCTATCTAAGATCTTGAAAAAGGTTGTTGCAAACCAGCTTATAGCCTTTCTGGAACGGAATACTTTGGATAAATTTCAATCCGGTTTTCGTAGAGTCCATTCTACAGAAACAGCTCTTCTTAGAGTTTCTAATATTTTGCTACGCAGAGATGCAGGAGAATGCTCCGTCTTGTTGATGTTGGATCTCACTTCTGCTTTTGACACTGTAGACCATAAAATTTTGCTCGACAGACTGCAAAAATGGGCGGGTGTATTAGGAGTGGTTCACCTCCTACTTGTCGCAACAATGCTTTCATGTGGCTGTTTCTGAATTTAGGTTCTGTTTTGGGCCCTCTACTATTCCTGTTATATTTGCTCCCTTTAAGGCATATCTTTAACATACCACTGTTATGCGGATGATATCCAGTTGTATATTTCCTTCAGGCATGAGCATGTTGCAAAGCTACAGGTACTAATTATGTGCTTAAATTCCATTAAAAGTTGGATGGCCGACAATTTTCTCCAACTTGAGGATAAAACTGAAATCCTTATTTGTGCTCCAGACAGATCTGCCCCTAATATAATCGAAGCCCTTGATCCCTTTGCTCAATTTGCTTCCATCAGGAACCTTGGGGTAACCTTTGATTCTGCCTTTACTTTAGACACCCATGTCAAATCCTTGGCACACTCTTGTTTCTACCACCTAAGGAATATAGCTAAGCTGAATTCCATTGCGTCTCGCTCTGAACTTGAGATAGTTATTCATGCATTTATATCCTCACGTTTGGACCACTGTTTACCTGTCTTAGCAAACATTCCCTAGAACGTTTACAGGCTGTCCAGAATGCTGCAGTATTCATGTCACCCCGATCCAGCTGTACTGGCTCCCCGTGAAATTCAGAATTCAGTTTAAGATTTTAGTTCTAACCTTTAGAGCTATACACAGACAAGCACCAGCTTATATTAGTGAACTCCTATATCCATACACCCCCACTAGATCTCTGAGATCATGCAATCAGGGACTACTGGCTTTGCATCCTACGAGACTGAAAACAAAAAGGAGACAGAGCTTTTGCCACAGTAGCTCCCCGTCTTTGGAACTCTCTTTCTGTCCATCTGAGAGCGGCGGATTCGGTGATGTCTTTTAAAAACTCATCATTTTAGTTTTACATTTGTTTAATGTTTTCCTTTACTATGTTTTGCTGATGTGAAGCACTTCGTGACATCTGTCTTGAGAAGTGCTATATAAATAAAGTTTTACTATCTAAAAGAAAAAACCAGCAAACTGCGCTTTCACATTTTTTTATTAGAACTACTGCAGGGCCATTTCTGCTCTATGTTTGTTTTAGACAGCCTTCACCCTCTGCTAACACATACAATATAATACTGGGATATGCTTAGAGCAGTTTAAACTGCTCAGTTCAAACAACATGAAACAAGAGGCTCCACTTTGTTTTCATACAACAAAAGTCTGCAGTGAAAAACTGATGCCCAGACTAACAACATGACATGGCTAGATTATTATAAAAAGCCAAGCTAAGCTTTAGTGTGAGCATGATGTGGATCTATGTTGGTATGTGCAAAAATGCTGCAGCACAGTTAACCACACGCAGCGACATCTAGTGTTGGGTTTTGGAGACTCCAGGCTTTGATGAGGACAGCATGAACTCAACCGCAGCAAATCACAACATTACACTTTACAGTTACAAGCTGAGACTGGCTCCTACCTGTCTTTATCAAGCAGCTCCAGACCATCGTTGATTTTCTTTAGCCACTCATAGCGTTCACGCCCCCGCACCTGCAGCAGAAATCTGCGTTAAATTAAATCGAACAGCTGAAAAAGCATTTCAGCACACCGGGCTGTGCATGTGTATGCACGTTTACTCACATGGAGAACAAAAACCTCCTTCTCCTCCTCCTCAGCACTGGAAGTACCTTTAGATTTTTTTGTGGAGGTGGTGTCAGGAGCAGGAGGAGCGCTCTCTGGGGAGAAAAAGAAAAGAAAGTGTGGTCAGTGAGGAAAGTGAAAACAAGAACAGAACTTGAAACCGGCGTAAAGCAACATTAACATACTTCTTTTTTTCACTTCTTTGACATTGTTCTCCTTTTTCTGTTTGTTATCCTCCTCGGTTTTACGATCCCTGCCTGGACACGCGCAGATACGCACCTCGAAGCACCTTCGGCCCAAAACCAGCCCCCTAGAGAAACACAAGCACCGTGAGGGTCAGAAGCTGTAAGACTTCTCTGGGGCAACTTTAGAAATAAAATAAACCAAAAGAAAAACAAACCAAGATGACCTGTTAAACCTCATCACCTTCCTTTCATTGCCCCTACACAAAGAAATGTTGGCTTTCTCGTGTGTTTCTTACATATGAGAGAAAACAGACTTACTCTGGAGTCTCAAGGGTCAGGATTGTGAGGATGGGCCGGCGGTTCATCCCGCCCATGCAGGAGCTGTTACACATGAAGCTCAGCAGGATTGTGGTTATCTCTGAGCCCAACTAAAGGAGGAAAAAAGTAATTATTATAATAGACTGCTGGCTGAGATGACTAGTTAAAAGGCAATATAAACCTCAGACTGTCAGAATGTTACATACAGAAGTGTTTCTATGTGGCATGTTTATATAAGCACCAGTACAATGCTCAGAGCTGATTGTGTAATTAATCGATCATTTACAATCCAGTCTTTACTCTTGAGACATTTTTAAAAAAAAGTACACCCAGATTTCAGATCATATGAAGATATAACAAAAAGGTTTTACAGATGATTACATCATTTAAAAATGTATACATTTATAAAAGTGAACATAATCAATTCACATTTAAATGGTATCCCTTTCCCATGATTTGTAGTTATGAAGCAGTAGACTTGTGTGTGTTCATGTGGCTTTGGGAAAGAAAAATCTATTTTGAGGTGGGCTGTTGCCACTCTAGACTTTAAGGCTACAAAAATATCCAAGTAACATATTAATGATCCACTGACAAATTTGATGAGACTGTTGGAAACATTTAAGAGAGAAACAAAAGTTGTGCTGAAAAACGTAGAGGTGTGCACCTCAGAGGAAACAGTGGGGCGCTCATACCTGCGGGGGCTCATATGGCACAGTCACACTCTGCCTCTTTGTGTGAAGATCTTCAAAATACTGAGCCCTCTGATTACCCTCCACTCTGATCAGGTGGCTGCGATGTTCCGCAGCTGAATGGATGAGATTAAGACATTGACATTGGCAGGGATGCACCGACACTGACAGGTAAGATGGCATTTACCAATGGCTACGAGTGTGCTGTGGTAATTTTGGGCTAAATATTTAAAAGATGAAAAGCAGAACGACTTGAATTTAATAGAGATTTTTGTTTCCAAATACTTGCAAAATTGTTACTTTAAACATAGTTCTCATCTTTAACTTTCAGAATCGGTGCACCCCTTCAATCCACCTCTAAAATTCGTGTCCACACATATTTCTAATCTGCATTTTTCCCACAATGCTGTATCAAAGAAAAGTGTTCAAAGCGTTCCTTACGGTCTTCATTCTGGTGATGGGGACATCTGCGGACCACATCAGCCACGTGCTCCGTTTTCTTGTACACGGCAGTGGCCCTGAGAACAGCACCCTGAGGAGGCTCTTTGCTCACCAGCACCTCAATGGGACTGGTCTTTGCCAGCTGACAATACAGCTTGTTGAGCTGTTCTGAGTACTAACAAAGAACACATTAAAAAAAAAAAATTTCAGGATTTAAATGTTCAGAAAATCCATCTCAAAGGAAACAAGCAAAGTCGTTTAAAGATTCAAATTTTTTCATCTTGCCCTTCTACTCCAAAATAAAATAATCCCGTTCAGCGATCTAACCAGTAAAGGAAAATTCAGATTAAAACTTAAAGAACCGTTTTCTGCATTTTTAACCCCTTCTGCTCTGAAGGAACCCGGTGCAGGAACATGTCCTGTCATGTCAGAGACACACCAGAGCACAAGTCGCAGGGGGTGGGAGTTTCAGACCAGATCACCCTAACTTTGGTTGAGCAGACCAACCACATCGCACTGCAGGGTGAATCGCCGCGGAAACATCAACACCATTGGCTCGTCAAAGGCAGCGACTGACTCTGGACCTTAAAATGTAGCGAATCGTCACAATGAATAAGATTCCACATGAACGCCCCGCAGAACAATACCAGAGAACAGATGTTTAATGGAAAGCCACGGTAAGACTTCATTTTTTATTTTAAAATTTCTTAGGCATTTAAAATAAGTTTGCCAGCAATAACTTGATGCCAGTGACTTTACTAGTTTAAAACCTTTTCATTAACAAGCCTCCACATTTTAAACTGCGTAACACACGTTTAACTTGTTTAATGAATTAAAAGTTATGAACTCAAACATAAAACATGCAGAGTGAGCGCTGCCTAAACTAAGAGCAGCTCTTTAAGTCTTTATCTCTGGTGAAAGGCTCAGACAGTAGCCGTCAGCTCCGTGTCATGTTTGGTTGCAGGATAACTGACTGAGCACACCATCGAACTTTTCATATATTGCGTACGGGTTTAATGACTTGTTCAGTTAAAATGCCTATTACATGCAGTATGTAACAAATAATGCTGATGACAATGCTGGTTGGTCTCAAATTGATTAAAACAGTTTTAATACGAGTTATCCGGTGCATATTATCCCTGTACAATTATCTGCAAAACATTTATCATTAATACTGCTTAAAAATAAAATACGAGTTACATTTTCAGAGGTCAGGTCAACCATAACTTACTGTTGAAGTCACAGATTTTGCTGTTCCAGATTTCTGGAATCTTAGCTGGAAACCATATTCGCCCGGATAATCTGTTGTAACCGGAACAGTGGAGGCCGGGGGTGTAACTCCGTCTTTCGGCAGGATCTCAGACGGAAGCTCAAAGAGTTTCTCGTCGAAGTTCTCCGTCAAATTTTGCTCATTGAACTGTAAACAGGGAGAGAGGAGTCAGTTTCCCCTCCATGAACAAAACATGCAGGCTGAAGTTGTCCTCACAGTAATGTCAACAAATCTCTAAAGACGCTCTCAGGAGTCAGTTTACAGCCTTAAAGAGGCAACTGCCTACCAACAAATCCATGCTGGTCTCATCCTGGTTATTAAACTGTTGTGAAGGATTGCTCCCAGTTGACACACACTCTGTCACACTGCAAAAACACAGGGTCACGTTTTAAGAGCAAGCTGACGTTAAAAAAAAAAAAAAAGAAAAGAAAATAAAGTGCCCTGAAGGGTTTTACTCACGGAATAATCCTGGCCCACAACTCGCTGAAGGAGTCGGGTAACTCGAAGTTCTGCTCCTCCATGATTTTATTTCCCCTTCTTTCCCGGAGAGGAAACCCAGGCCAGGCGGAGAGGCAGGCTGGCTGGGGAGATCAACAGGAAATGAGGACGGAAATCAATGGAGGTATGCAACAACACACACAAACCTACAAGGTCTCAACATCTTCCCACGAGTTTAATTAGTAAACACCAATCTACCATTTTTCAACCTTTTTCTAAGAATAATAAAAAAAATAAATAAATAAAAAACCTTAAAACTGACTTTTGAGGATTTGTTGGTCTACAGCCTAAAAACCGCGAAGAAAAAGCAGAGAAAAGCAGCACACCTTTACATCTGAGCTCACTGAAACCAAGACCACTCCTTAAGTTTTCTTCTTTGACTTTAGTTTAAGTGTTTAAATCCTGTTCAACAAACGAGCCAAATCTTAAAACTTCGGTTTCTACTACAAAGCAAATACGTGTTCAAACAAGCAGGCCTTCGACTAGAAGAGCCAACTACCCTTTAAAGTTAGCCCGATAAAAAGCGGGAATAGTGAGAGAATCTGTTGTTAAAAGTCGTGTTTAAAGTGCAGCTCAGTGTTAGCGGCCCAAACAGCCACTACTAGCATTAGCTACCGGCCCTCTAATTGAATGAAGCTGGTTGTTTCTAATATGGCCACCGTTTCGACACCTCAACCGCAATAACTCCTTGTACATACTTTAATTTGGAGTCAAAATGTGCTCCAAAGTAAATAAGTGCTGTGCAACAGCAGCTCAACTCGCGTTCACTAGTTGAAGTTGTCGAACAGCGCTAGCATAAATAAGCTAGCTACGTTGTCACGACGTTCGGGTAAAGGTTAGCTAGCGAAACTGTCGTAAAACTTTCCCTGTCATAAATGTTACTGTCGGGGCTTTGCGTTAGCGTGTGAGGCATGCATGACCACCGTGATACCTTAGGATAGCGAGCCTTGTTGAGTCACGGGGGACCGCAGCGGAGCAGAGCCGAAACTGCCAAAATATTTTGACTCGGACGAAGCACGTTGGCGTCTGAGGGGATTCCCACAGAAAGAGGATGGGGGGGAGGGGTGGCTCTTCTTAAAGCTTTTGTGTCCAATCACGGAGCGAGCTGATGCTAACGCTACCAAACGTAACAGAGCGCAACACTGCTGTGCTGCGTTTAACTATCGGAAACACTGGCAAGTTCGAAGGAGAGAGCGAGATAAACCGGGTTAAAATGTAACCGAGGATCCTTAACCTTAGTGTGGTACACTGGCCACCCGTTTCTTTAATGTGATTTTCAAGGAAAATCTTTATTTTATATTTTTATTTGAAGAAAACGGAATGGTTTTATTTAAAATCTGAATTTTGCACATTATTGTTGCCATAGTAGTGATTTATCACAATCCCGAGTTCTCCAAATGCAAATGTTTACGCTAAGCTATATGACAATATATTTTTCACTGTCTTTTTTTTTTATTGCTCTTCTCCTTTTTAATTAGAATTCTTATAATTTAGGAATTTCTGATGAGCCTCTGAATGTGACACGATGACGTTATGAGCGAGAACGGATTGGATATCAAAGTACACTGTATGTATGCTGTAAATAGGTTCAGCCATAATAGTCATAATAAAAGCGAGTCTTTCAGAAGGTCTTTTCTCTCTTTTCAGGTCTCTTTTCAGAAATACGTTCTGTTTAGTTTAACAAGTGAAGAGAGAGTAATGAGAAGGTGGAAGGAGCACTCTGAGGGGTGATAAATGAATAAAATGAGAGAGTGGAAGATGGATGGAGGAAAGTTAGTGAATCAGGAAGTGCAAAGGATTAGTAAGGAGGACGTGAGGGGAAAGGTGGCTGATCCAGACGGCATACCTGTGGCGGTATGGAAATGTCTAGGAGTGAGGGCGGTGGACTTTTTTTACAAGACAGTTTAACACAACTTTGGAGATGAAGAGGATGCCTGATGAATGGAGAAGAAGTGTATTGTATGGATTTTCCAGAACAAGGGTGATGCGCAGAACTGTAGTAACTACAGAGGGATGAAGCTGATGAGTTACACCATGAACACATGGGAAAGAGCTGTTGAAGCCAGGTTAAGAAGAGAGGTGATGATCAGGGAGCAGCAGTGTTTGCTTGAGTGTGTTGATAGAGATGGTTAGAAGGAGTTGCACTGTGTCTTTGTGGATCTAGAGTAGTGATTCTCAAATCCAGGCCTCGTGGCCCAGTGTCCTGCAGGTTTTAGATGTGTCCCTGATCCAACCCACCTGAATCAAATATAGAAGTCATTAGCAGGACTCTGGAGAACTTGACTGCATACTGAGAAGTTAATTCAGCCATTTTATTCAGGTGTGTTGGATCAGGGACACATCTAAAATCTGCAGGACACCGGACCATGAGGCCTGGATTTGAGAATCACTGATCTAGAGAAAGCATATGATAAACTGCTGAGAGGATCTGTGGTACTGAATGAGGAAGTCTGGAGTAGCAGAGAAGTATGTGAGGGTGGTGCAGAACATTTATGAGGACGTCGAGACAGTGGTGAGGTGAGGTTCAAGGTTGGGGTGGGATTACCTCAGGGATTGCCTCTGAGTCCCTTCTTGTTTGCAGTGGTGATGGACAGGTTGACAGATGAGGCCAGGCAAGAGTCTCTGTGGACTTTGATGTTTGCAGATGTCATTGTGATCTGTAGTGAGAGAAGGGAGCAGGTGGAAGAGAGCCTGGAGAGGGGAAGGTATGCTCTGGAGAGAAGAGGAGTGAAGTAGAAGCAAGACAGAATACATGTGGAAAGGTGGAACATGCAACGAGCAAAGATAGTGAAGGTAGATGAGTTAAACTAGCTGGGACCAAGCATTCAAAGCAACAGACAGTGCACAAGAGAGGTGAAGAAGAGTACAGGCAGGGTGGAGTGGGTGGACACGAGTGTCAGGGGTGATTTGTGACAGAAGGACAGCATCAAGAGTGAAAATCAAGGGTTAGAAGATGGTAGTGAAACCTGCTTTAATGTATGGTTTGGAGTTGGTGGCAGTAAGGAAAAGACAGGAGGCAGAGCTGAAGATGCTCAGATTCTCTTTGGGAGCGATCAGGATGAGATGAGGCTGAGGCTGAGCTGCCAGGCCCCCTTCTGGTCCGTGAATTGATGTCAAAAATAACATACAATTTGGCCCTTTAAGTTACTTTTTTGACATTTCGCTTAACCGTCTTAATTGGAGGGGAAGGGCCAAAAGCGGCCTGCGGACCGAGTTTGGGATGGGATGTAACAGCGCTATGTAAACAAAACTGAATTTAATCTATTTGGTTTGAGTCCAAAACATGCTAAAATAATCACCTTCATAATCCCCTGTAAAGTGTCCTTAGGTGTCATGAAAGGCACTTACAAATAAAATGTATTATTATTATTATTATTTCTCCTAACAGGCCAGATGATGTTGCCTCTCATCACCATCAAATGCACCTTTGCCAGTGAAATGAACAGCTGCACCAACGTCCCCCTGGGGCTGTTCTCAAACTCTACAGCTGTGTCGGAGGTTTGGTGTCACACTGCGGGTGTCTTGCATGTCAGAGAACGCAGTGAATGTTGGTCGTCATCCATCTCTCCGAGTACTTAGAGTGATTACTGTTGCCATTTTGGGGTTAGTGGCCATTTGACCTTTGAATAAATGCACTGATGGGGCTACTGAGTCCACACTGGACTGGATCCAGAGTGCCTATAGATGCAACAGTGAAGACTAATAGAACAGCACAAAGTAGAGAGTGAGACGATTTTAGCATGATTCATTTTATTGCTGTGATGCTGCAGCATTACATTGAACTTATCTGATGCCATAAGTATATGCCTGCAGGCTAATATGTTACAGAAAGGTTTACATGTAGATAAGAGTTCCTGCTTGATGGATAAAGCCACATATAATTATAATTATAGTTATTTGGTGGGAGTAGTAAAGTGCTTTTGTTGCATCAATCCTCCCTTATGAAAATATGGTCAGTAAGTTGTAACTGAATTTATCTTTGCTGACTTAAATACATGGTGTGTGTACAATAAAGCCCATCACTGATGTTTCTTTCCAAAGTTTTTGAACTCATAACTTTTAGATTTTTAAAAATCCCAATCTACGTTGGTGCAAATGTTGCCTGTCGCACACCTGCCATCCAATAAGCAACTTTATTTACAGTTGCATGATCTTCGAACCTGGTGACCTCACCATCAACACACACACACACACATGCCTGTGCATTCATATGTGGGTCACGACGAGGAGCGGTATTTACACACTGGGTTAGTTAACTGAGTCACATGGTGTTTGAGCTCGTGTTTGTGGTTGTGCGATATTTTTGGTCGGATATCAGCTAAGCACACACAGGTGACACTCTACTGTTACAAACTGACTCTTGGGAGCCAGGTTATGTCTGTGAGGTACATTTGCACCATTTTCCAAGTCAGCACTTGTCGTTCTTGAATGTTCCCTGCTCTCTCTGCATGGATTCATGTGATATTTTTTGGCTCTGTAATATTATCATGTCCTTCCACTCCTGCCTCCACCACCACCCTTCCAGTTGCGTACACAACCACCTTAACTGTGCTGGAAGAGGCTCTACGCCACTGTTCCGATGGTGTAAAGTTTCTCTACATTTAGTCAGAGTCACACATGACTGTGCTTGGGGCCCTGGCTTTGGATGAGGGGTGTCAGGTTCTTCCACTGTTTGAGGGCAGCAAAAGGCAAAGGCGAAGGCGGCAAACTGTGAGAAGAGAGTGGCGTGAGGTGGGGGTGTGTCTGTGAATCATCTTACTGGGAGATCTAGAGTAGATTTTGATCCACTGAGGTCGCTGGCAGGTCTGTGCTCCTCCCACCCATGCAAACGCTCTCACAACAAACCCCCTAATCCGCTCTTTCGGTCCGTCCCCAAACCACACCTACTGTATCTTCCAAACTCAGGTGGCAGGGCCCAATTTTAGGGCCCACCTGTTGCCCGCTGGAGGAGGATTAAGCTTTGTTTAGAAGGGGAGAAGGGGGTTTGTGCGGGTGAAATGAGGCTGATGACCTCTTTGGCATGTGATCTGAAATAGAAAGGGATTTATAACTGTTGGGAAGGCAGACAATGGTGACCAGGGCAGCAAAGACGAGCCCCTCTTTGCTTCCCATGAGGAAAGTTGAGTCATTATGGTGGACTCTGACTTTTGGTCACCTGATGTCTAACATCTCTGCAACCATGTAGCCTCCATGTTTATGTCCAGAAATTAAATTATTAAACTTAAACTGTCAGTGATGAGGAAGAAGCATCGTTTTGAGTTTATCATTCTTCAGAGAGGTCTACAGACATTATGCAACAGAGCTTGTGAAAATGGCCAAATTTGGTCCTTTGCAAAGCTCTGGCTTACAGCTCCCGAGATTGATAAATGATTGTTGATTTAAACAGGAATCTTAAAATGTAATCATACCTTTTGTTATTTAATTCTTCATCTGTTACGCACCATAATAAAAACCAGACACCTCTTCCGAATCACCCCAGTCTTCCTCCACATATATTCTCCCCCCTCCACAGCCCCCGCACTTCTTCAGCCAAAGATAGATTAGGTCAGGAGAACTTCCCGCTTGCGTCTTGACCTCACCCCCACCCCACCCTCTTCCTCCCCTTCTCCTGAGAGTCGTGCACGTGGGAGTGCGGGCGTCAGCTCTTTAACAGCTGGCGAGACAACACAAACTTCAAAGCAGTGAGGACAACCTGCAGGGCACGACGCACCAGAGCTCGCTACTCTTCTCTTTCGGATTTAATAGATCGGTTCGATTTCAGTGCTAAAGTGCTCCAGTTTTAAGACGCCCGGGTTGGTCTCCATTTGGCACCAGACGCATCTGTCACCGACTGCTACTGGGAGCCAGGAGCTGCCAAAATCATGCCGGCCAGGTTTCAGCAGCTTGGAGGGGAGGTACTTTCTTATACAGGGTGTTATAAACAGTTTGTTAATCTATTTGTACCTGTTTTGTGGAGTTTCTGAAGAGTTAATTGCTGCAGGAATGTCCGTTATTTGTGCACTATGCCGTGCGCATTTCAGCGCCGGTTGTCAGTGAACAGATTTTACGCACGGGACTTTTCCCCCGCGCAGACAAAGGCTGTAGTTCAAACTGCAGAACTGCAGTTTAATTGGGCAGGCATACCAAATATAGAAATTAAATAAAATAAGATTTATATGATTCCTATTACCCTCAAAAATCTCGATCATAGTGTAGTCCTTAAAAACAATCCCACGCCTGCATTACAGTAGAAAAGTAGAAGAAATATGCTTCAAACAGCGGGGACAGCTTCTGTCCTCAGTGGTGACCTTGAGCAGTCAAAACTGAGTTTACAACTCAGGCCTGGAGCTTATCATAGGTCATCTAGTTTGACCGCCTTTATAAATAAACTGTGATTACTCCCCATCTCAAACTCCTTTGGAAATCATTTCACGTAGATGTGAGGCTTGGTTTTAAGTTTTACTTTCATCTGATCGTGGATTATTTTCATCATCCTAATAATATTTTCCTATTATTAGGATGATGAAAATAATCCATCAGTAGAACTAGAAATTCTTCTAGTTATGTAAATTGGAATTAAGGCAACAATCCCAGAGAATAAACTCCCCTGAGAATAAACTGGAAACTGACTAAACTCTGCATGTGAAATCAGAGGATGTGGGGCACATGTTTAATGTAAAAATAATTCTCCTTACCATGAAGTCTCTGTTCTATCAAGGGATGCTTTTTTTTTTATATCACTGAAAAACTTGCATTAGTCATACAAGATAATGAGAGAGCTTTGTGTTTAATGTGGGCTTGTGCTTTATCTCACTGTAAACACAAGTGGGTGCAGATTTATGAGTGATTTGTGGAAAATTACTGAGAACTGTGCATCCAGGAAAGTGCACAAAGTGTAATGAAATATTACTGGCTGCTTCTGGCACTTTACCTTTTCTGCAAGGGCACACACGCTCACCAACACACACTCTTTTGTTGTGGTTCATGAACACTAAACAGCACTTATCAAATGCTCAACTCAGCAAGGTCAAGAGTTACAGATTTACATGAACAAAATGTCTGTAGAAGGAGCCAGATTCCATCTATGGGAGCAAATTAGCTCCAACAAAAAATGTAAATTTTTGCAAGACAGACATTTTAGAAGATTTGATCCTTTCCCTTTCATGATCGTTAATCAGATGCACAAACTGCTTTCTCCAGTAAATTTTTATGTCTCACAATTTATTTCACCAGCCTCACCAGTCAGTTCATAGGCACACATCACCAAAATGTCAAGCTTGTTGTTTCCATGAAGCCTCAATGCTTTTATATTCATCCAACAATTTGTGAAATACTTCATTTGCTCAAATTTTCTGCAGGACAACACTCCAAAAGCATGAAAAAGCCATAAAAAAATGAAATAACCATGCTGGAGTGGAGGAACTGCATTTCTCCAAGGTCATCTTGTCTGTCACCCTGTAGACAGGTGCCCGAGGGCTGATGGGAAACAGGAGGGAAGCTAAAGTTCAGGCGTCAACATTAAAGTAGACAGAGAAGTCATGAACGGCGCATCAGAGATTGTCTCTCATCAGGATCACAGTTATATATAGTTGACGTTAGTGTGTCATTAGAGTATGTGTGTTGGAGCCATTCGTAGCTGTCCACCTATGCGCTCTTATTGTAACATTTCTGAAAACACTTTTCAGGATTATTCACTGCTCTGAAAATAGAAGAGTTTTTCATTTGTTATTCGACTCTGTGTGTGTGTGTGTGTGTGGGTGTGTGTCTGTTTCTACTACAGACAGTAACTGGAACACTCGCCCTGTCAGTCTTCACGGCTGTCCTCGGATCTCTGGAGTTTGGATATAACATTGGCGTCATCAATGCTCCACAGAAGGTAAAACAACAAACAAACTGAGGCCTGATCACTCAGATGATGGATAATATAAACAAGTGTAGCAGCGGCATCATGCATGGCTAACAGTTGCTTCTCCTCATTTTACAAGGTGGCTTTTGTTCCATACTCGAGTGGATAACCATATTAGGGTTATCCACTCCACTATGACATAATATAGAGAGTGGAAGAGTAGAAGAAAAAACTCTGAAAATGAGCATTTAAAGCAGTCTGAAGAATGAGGTTTTGGCTGTCAGGCATTCCTTGTACATACACTGATGTCACTAATCAAAACCCTGGCTATCTTTCATGTAAGGCTGCACCATTGTAACAGTCTATTAATGAGAGAAAGTAAATAAAATAATGTTAATTTTAAAACATTTGTAAAACTTGAAACATTCTGAAAATATGAACTATGTGAGTAAATAGTTATTTACATGTGTCCTTTGCTATTTAAATAGTGTATGATCTGTACTCTTGTAGTGCATGCAGCCACTCAGAGCACTTCACACTACAAGCCATTATCCAAGCCACATTTATATTTGACACACAGCTCTTTTCCTGTTGTGATAGCAGTTCGTTGTATTCAGTATCTTGCCCAAAGGCGCTCTGACACGGGGACCGATGACTTAACCTCCAACCTTTCAATTAGTGGACAATCCACTTTACATCCGGAGCCACCTCCCTATTTATCTCACCTCCCTATTAAACTCTGCACACGCCCCGTCTGCGACAACAAGCGCCCAAACTTGCCTTTCTTTTTCACTGAGTTTGTGCTGTTCTTGCCTCACTCCTCAAGTGATCTGTTACTTGTTCCAACTTATTTTGGCACTCCTTGCAGATCATTGAGGACGACTACAATGCAACATGGCTGCACCGGTACGGGGAACCCATCCCCACAGGGACCCTCACCTCGCTCTGGTCGCTGTCCGTTGCCATCTTCTCCATCGGCGGCATGCTTTCCTCCTTCTGCGTGGGCTTTGTCTCTGAATGGCTGGGCAGGTAAGACAACATGGGTCACATGCTCAAACTTAGATTTTTTTTTTCTAGTGTTTCAAAGGGATATGTTGACTTTATCTTGCATGAAGCTAAGCTTTTGAAATACTTGTGTATGAGATGGAATAAATAGAACAGGCTGTAGCTGATTAATCTTACACTGTAAAAGTTGGGGATCAGGGGCTTTTTTCTATCTGTGATGATGGCTGCACAGATTGTCCACTGAAGCAAAGCACAAGTTTTTCTAGCAATCTGTAACAAACTGCAAAGTCAGACTACACGAGCATAAAAATGAGAGGCTTGATTTTTTTTTTTTATGTGATTTCTCATGTGTAGAAAGAGTATCTGGTAGACCTGAAAAATGATATGATATGCACACAAAAAAGACACAACTATTAAAAGAAATTAGGGCTTCACTGAGTGTGGATGAATATGAAATTTGTTTTAAGGTGAATGAAAAATGGGGAAACAATTTTAAAAAGTAACACAAAGAAAAAGAATGACTTCAAGTTTTAATGCACTACAAGAGTAAACTACTAAGTAAAGCTGTTTTTGGAATACCCAGGCAGACACCACACAACAACATACATTACACAACAGCAGAAACAAAATAATTTTAAAGGCAGAACGGTTTGTGGCCTGAATCTAAGCAAATGATATTATTCCCAAGCCTTTGCTGGCAATTTCAAATCAGTCTCCACCTATGATGCGTAAGTGCCTCCTTCTTACCTCTGAATAAATCAAAAATAATATCAACAGCAGTCATTCAGTGAAAGCTCTGCCCAAAATGTTACGACCCACTTTCCCGCTGCAGCCTGAGCCTGTGCAAACTGGGCTGCAGTCCAGAGCTTCCACTGGCTGAAAGGAGATCTTATTGACCCGGTGGCATTGGGTCAATAAGGGTGTAGAGAGGAGTGCCAGTAGGGCATGGTAATCTTTGGCGTGGGTACACTCAGGCCAAGGTCCTAAAAAAAAAAAAAAAAAAACGCAGCTGTCTCCGGTGTGCCCTGTAAAGGTTGTGCTATGCTGCTGTGACCTCTGAGGTCAAAGTAATTTAGATGTGACACAAATTCCTGTGGGCACACAAGCTTCTTTTAACAGCAGGTCTTATTGTCTGGTGGGTGAAACTCACCACTGTCATGAAAGTGACAGTTTTGAGCAGCTCCTTTTGAAACATTTCGTCAAAACAGGAGGTCTAAAAATGTGCTTTAATGGTTCACTGTGCAGAATAATGTATGCGCAGACAGCCACTTTCTCCACTCACCGGGGGGTGGGGGGTGGGGGTAGTTTCGGTGTGCTCATCTCACATGTCAGGCGTGATTTTGTGACATCACAAACCGCAAGCAAATCAGGGTCTGAATGTGCAGTTTACATAAGTGTGAAACAACCAGTGCACCCTGAGGTATTCAAAGAAGATTACAAAATATGAGATATCTTAAAAAATATTTATGTTAGATCCTCCGTGCCTTCTGCAGCATTTGGTGGATCACCTAAGATTTAAAGAGCTAACCAAAGTTGTGTTTTGTATGCTGCTGAATGATTATGTGTGATGCTGCCCTCTGGAGGCTTCTTAGAGTTTTCCACTAGTCTGCACTGAGCAAATCCAAACTACACTGTAGTAGGAAAGCTGGACAAAAAAAAAAAAAAAAATGTTGTCTAACAGTATCAAGCAAATTTTTTTTTCATAAACTCTTACATATACTTCATAATAATAAAATATGTAAAACTGGATGGTTTGAAGTGGGATTTGCAGGGATGATTTGAATGTGTGGAAAATGATTTCAAAGATGCCGGTCTGTGTTTCTTTCAGGAGGAAAGCCATGCTCATAAACAACTTGTTTGCCTTTATTGGAGGAAGTCTGATGGGAATGTCCAAACTCTGTCGCTCCTTCGAAATGATGATTCTTGGACGTTTTATCATTGGTGCCTACTGCGGTGAGCTGCCCATTGTCCGTTCCCTCTTTCACTCTCTATTTATGTGTTTATTTAATCATTAATTTATTGATTTCTGTCTTTCTTCAACCCTTCCCTTGGTGCAGGATTGGCATCTGGCTTGACACCAATGTACGTGGGCGAGATAGCACCTACAAGTCTTCGAGGAGCTTTGGGAACGCTGCACCAGCTGGCTATTGTAACTGGCATTCTCTTGGCACAGGTATGACAGAAATAAACACCCTTAAAGAGCATTGACATCTTCTCACAATTTCTATGTCCCCCATCCCTGACATTTGATGGCCTTTCCAGGCCACATTTATTAAATCTGCTCACAAGACCCACATCTTGAATCCCCAGATTCACTCCCATTGTTTGTGCACCTCCCCCGTTTTCCATTACTTCCACCTATAAAGGATTGTCCTTATATATATTTTATCGTATTATCTTTTGAAATGCCACACTCTAAAACTTGTTTCCCCTCCCTGCAGATCCTCGGCCTAGAATCATTACTCGGCAGCGAACACTTGTGGCCTGTTCTGCTGGGTTTAACTGTTGTGCCGACTGTACTTCAGATGGCTCTGCTGCCCTTCTGCCCCGAGAGCCCAAGATTCCTCTACATCATCCGGTGTCAGGAGCACCACGCCAAAAGTGGTGAGTGGGGCTGGGCTGCATTAAGATCTTGGTTTACTAGTATTATGTAACCATTACTATTGACAACTTGAGGTTTAACATTTTTAAATGAAAGTGCACAACTATAAACTGGACCTTTTTTTGGCTTTAGGAGGCAGGTAGGACCTGATAAAACAAGCTTCTGAGTTGCCTTATGGGAAATGTAGGATCCACTGTTTCAGCAGTTTGACCCATATCACTTTATACTTTCTATATTGGCCTTATATGAAAGATGGACTTCACTTCTGTACCTGAAAAGTGAAGCAAATGCAGAAGTGCCTTAAACCTGCATTCTTAGCTTCCTCTGGTTGCAAAGAGAAGTCTGGTTATATAGAAGTCTATGGGAAAGCTGCTCTTCTGCACACTTGATCTATCACCTCAGTGGCCTCAATACATGAATGTACATGAAAAAAAAAACATAGTTCCCACTTCTTACATTTCTACTTTGTGCAGGTTTGAGGAGATTAACAGGCAGACAGGAGGTGGGAGACATGCTGACAGAGATGAAGGAGGAGAAGAGGAGGATGGACATGGAGAGGAAGGTGTCTATCCCAGAACTCTTTCGCTCTTCACTTTACCGCCAGCCCATCATCGTCGCCATTCTGCTGCAGCTCTCCCAGCAGCTGTCAGGGATTAATGCAGTGAGTCAGGGCTTCCCTCGAATTACATTTTGCATCTCAGTGACTCACATAAAGTTCCAAAAAAAAGCATTCCTTTAAAAGCAGGGACCGGTCCAGTTTAATGTCAACCTAAATATGTTTACCCCTCTGGCAGATCTTCTACTACTCCACCAGTATCTTCACAAAGGCAGGAGTCCAGAGTCCAGTCTATGCCACCATAGGAGCCGGAGTGGTGAACTGCGCCTTCACGGTGGTCTCGGTGAGAAACCACACTGATAAACTTTTAAATTTTAAATTGGGAGTGCTTCAATTTTGGTACAATAAATACTCATGTCCTGTCACAGTGCCTCTTTATTACTGTTTAACACTGTTATCAACGGGTAAATAAGATAAGCGGAGGTTGGTCACCCTGACTCTTGTGCCATGCTATCAAACACTGCTTCCAAGAAGGGCAGTCAAAATGTTCGTGTCATTAAGTGGGTCAAGATGTATGACTTTAGCCACAGTAGTGTCACGGCTTCGGGACACTGTAACACAGGATATTGTAATTTAACACAATAAGTTGTTTGATGACCGCACATTTGTAAAACCACTGCTGAGCTACAGTTATGAATATGGTAAAAATGTTTATTGGCACAATAGCACACTGATGCTGGCACCTCTGTGTCTAAGTTCAGCTAACAGAGCTGCTAGCACAGCTGTAAATCACATATTTGAGAGAGAATCTGACAGAGCATCAAGTAAAATGCTTTAGCTCCAAATGGCAACTGTGGATAACCCCCCCACCCCACCCCTTTACCTTCATGTTAACAGCTTTTCCTGGTAGAGAGGATGGGTCGACGGACGCTCCACATGTTAGGACTTGGAGGAATGTGTGTCTGTGCCATCATCATGACCATGGCTCTTGCTTTACTTGTGAGTAACCCCCTCCCCCCCAAAAAACCAAATAAAAGTCCAGGATTCTTGGATTTTTTGTGGATATTTGATCTATGATTACTCTTCTCTTCAACCCTCCAAATCCTCTTTTCCTTGGCTTCGTAGGACAGTGTTCCATGGATGAGCTACATCAGCATGCTTTCTATCTTTGGCTTTGTCGCTTTCTTTGAGGTTGGCCCAGGTCCCATCCCCTGGTTCTTTGTAGCGGAGCTGTTCTCTCAAGGTCCAAGGCCAGCTGCCATGGCTGTGGCAGGCTGTTCCAACTGGACTGCCAACTTTATTATTGGCATGTGCTTCCAGTATGTTGCTGTGAGTATCCACAACACTTTGTGCATGCCCACTATTGTTTTTCCGTTCTTCACCCAGTTGACTTGACAGTGTTTTAGCCTCAAGGATCAACTGATTAGATTTTGGTGTTTAGGTCACTAACCCTACAAAATGACATTTTATACAATGGGGGAGATATGCTGAATCTATAAGTTTGCTCACTTAAAACGAAGTGAACAGTCAATTTTTTCATGTCACGGAGCGAAACCAATCAATCAAATACTCCTGATCTCAACTCATTATATGTATGAAGGACACCTGTCCACAGTATCAGTTTCTTCCATTTCAACCTCTCCACCATGAGCTACAAGACCATCAGCAAGAAGTTTGGTTAGAAGGTGACAAATGCTGATGTGATTATTCAGAAATCCAAGAAATATTAAATGACTATCAGCTGCCCTCGTTCTGGAGCTCCGTACAAGATCTTGCCTCATGGGGCGAGGATGATCTGTTTTAAGTTTGCTAGTGAATATCTAAATGATTCAGAGATGGCTTGGGAGAAAGTGCTGTTGTCAGATGAAACCAAACTTGAGCTCTTTGGCATCAACTCGACCCGCCATGTTTGGAGGAAGAGAAATGACACAAAGAACACCATCCCTAGAGTCAAACATGGAGGTAGAAAAAAACTTGCTTTTGGGCTGTTTTTCTGCTAAGGTTACAGGACGACATCACTGCACTGAGGGCCAATGGATGGGGCCATATACCAACAAGGACCTCCTTCCCTCAGCCAGAACATTGTAGAAGGGTCATGGATTGGTCTTGAACCATGACAATTACCCAAAACATACCACCAAGAGAACAAAGGAGTGACTAAAGAAGAAGCACATTAAGGTCATGGAGTGGTCCAGCCTCTGGACCTCAATCTGGATTCTGGATTTTTAGTTGATATTCAGTCTCTCTCCATTAAAATGAAACAACAATAAACATTAGAGACTGCTCAGTTCTTTGGAAGTGAGCAAACATATAAATTCAGCAGGGGATCAAATTATTTCCCCACTGCATCCATAATTTAACAGTTAAGTCTGGACAGATATAATTAAAAACTGCTACCTGACTGGTTGATCGAGGCACACAGCCTCAAATTTGCAGTTCTTGTTTGTGTCAAAGATCTACTCTTTATAAGCTGACCTTCCTCCTATCCTTCCCCAGGACATCTGTGGGCCATACGTCTTCCTGATCTTCGCAACTCTCCTCCTGTTTTTCCTCATCTTCACATTTTTCCGGGTACCAGAGACGCGGGGAAAGACCTTTGACCAGATTGCAGCCAATTTCAACCAGCACTCACCTGGAGGGATGATGGACATGGATATGGATCTAAGCATGGGCATGGGCAATGGTATGGACATGGACATAGACAAACCCAGCACTGAAATGGACTACTTGAAGGATGATAGCATGAACTGAAGAGGCGCAGTGGAACAGAGAAAAATGGAGCTGAACTTGAGAAAAGCTGGGTAAAGGGGCATGACACCAAACTTTTATTTACTAATATGTATATTGAGGTTTTTTTCACATAGATTGTGGTGCCAAAGCAGTGTTAAAAGTGTGTGACAATTTGTGTGTTATGGTATTGTCCATTGCTGGTAGCACTGCAGTACAGGGTTAATGGTTATGAATTCTGGCTTTACTTGAAAGACTACAAACCAGCGGAGGGAAGTTGACCGCTGTGGTTTCAAGGAAGAAGACGCACATCATAACCTGTCCGAACAGTTGAGGCACTGACTGCCAGTGTGATAAGATTTTATTCCATGGTGATCCACTCGGTTGCAGTATTGACAGATGGATGTGGAGAGACTTGGGAATCCCTGCACTTTATAAACATGTGTCTCAAGTTTTAAAAGTTTGTAGGTATAGAAATAATCAGCAACCAGGAGTGTGATGACGCTTGCATTTTTTTTTTCCCTTCAGAAGATGGGAACACATTTGATGGACAGATTAAAGAGAGGTAACATATGCAAATTAATCTTTATATAGTTCAAATACAGGAATCAGGTCTGCATGCTGTGGGTATGGAATTTTTTGGGTCGCAACTGCAACATGTTAACACCCAGTATTTAAAATTGTTATATACTGAAAGCATATGTAGAATAGTCAGTCTGATGGGTGTTTGTTCTTTAACCAGATTTGAATTAGCTAAATTTATACTTTTAGAAACAGATTTTATGTATGCTCATGTATCTGTCGCTCCTTCGAAATGATGATTCTTGGACGTTTTATCATTGGTGTCATCTAGAATCAACAGACAAACCCAATCACTCTAAAATGTATCACTACAGTTCACTTTCCAAGGGGCATTACCAGCAGGACCAAAGTGCCTCTGGAAATTATTGGAGTCGTTTTCATACAGGTATCACTCTGAATTTTCCCCGCTCGCTTGTGTCTATGTAATTTGCACAAAAAACAGCACAGGTGATTCAAAGTTCATGTCAACAGGTCTACAACCATCAGTTCAAACATGTGTGACTCTGGGATTTAGGGCACTCGGTGCCATAAAAATGTAAACAGTCGTATCAACCTAGCCTCAGATAAAAGAATGTGATTAGCCCAGCGTGAGCAGGGCTCAGGGGAAATCTGCTCTAATAAAAATGAGTCAAATTTTGCCTGAAAAAAAAAAAAAAAAAATGAAAAATGACCCCCATATTCATCTGGTTACCAAAAGTGTTTCTGCATCAGTACCAAAACTCAGTATGAGTGCACCAAGAGGGGGGGAAAGAAAAACAACACTGACATGACTGAACCACTGAAGACCTTTAGAAGAGGCCCCCAGTCTTTTTTGCACCAACCGTTTTCACTTGTGTTCCAGCTTAAGTGTCAAGGTATTCTTATCATAGGAAACTCACTGCACAACAGAAATGCTACTTCTGAAAAAACTTATATTTCATGTGTACATAGTGCATCATTTCAGAGGCTACAGGTTCACATTCTTTATGCACGCCATCTGGTGTTTGACTTTGTAAAGAGAAGACTGAGACTAGAGAAATTTCCAAGGACAAGCACCAACTTCAAAGTGCACATTGACTTTTGTGCCACACAAGCACCAAAAAGGACTCAATCTTGATTTGCAAACATGATTTATTAATTACCATTTTAAGTATCAACATTGCACATAATCCCCGCCAAAGAAAAATCACATATGTAAAACAAAAGGAAATAAAGGTTCCTTCCAATCCAACCTCAACCCAGAAGATTAAGGGAGTAGTGCGTTTCAAGAACTGATTTGAGGTGGTAACAGAACTAAACCGACTCCCTTTATACATCAATTGCACACCTGCTCGGCATTCCCCTCTTTAACCAAATTAAACACTAAACTGAACTACATGATGTGCCCCATCTGCTCAATTAAAGAAAATATTTTTATAGGGGGTGGGGGGGATTGAATAACGGTCCCATTTTTCCCCCACCTTTTTAAAGATGTACTTTCAATTTCTACATGTGCACCCACCAGTCACCTGTATCCCCCCTTTACCCACCCCTCTCCAAATGTCAGCATGTGGACAGAACACAAGACAAGATGAGGGGGGAGGGGAGGGGGGGCCTGAGGGATTACAGCGAGAAGTGGTGGGTTGGAGGATGGGGAAGTGCAGGGAGGGGAGAGCAGTGCATGTGGTCTGAAATAGGTCCAGTGCTCCAACCCTAGCACCTATGAGAAACAAAAATAAAAATGCAGAAAAGACAGGGATTGAAAGAAAGATCATAAAGGAAACAAAGACCTTTAATTTAAAAAAAAAAAAAAAAAAAAAAGGCTCCTCTAATCCTGAGTTAAGGACTATTAAAATCCCAGTTCCCAGAATTTGATCCAAAAATCTTCCCTGTGTTAAACAAAAGTCAGACTCCAAACACAGGCAGCGTTCTCAAAGACTCCTTTCCATCTCTCTTAATGCCATCATTCCGCCTTTAATCATTTCCTTGACTAAACAGTTAATGTCCATCATCTGGCCCTCTGTGACAGGCAGCCAATGTTGCACATGTAGCACAAGAAGTGCAACCCTACACCCTCATGTCTCCCACCCTGTCTAATCCAAGGTTGTGCCACTTTAGTGTGGGGTCCCACCTCTTGCCAAGGGTCATGTGACTATCCTTGTGGATGTCACTCTGCCGGTGCCGGGACTGTTGTTGCAGCTGCCTGCTGAGGGGAAGAACACAGCTGAGATTTGTCAACAGCAGCTACCGGTGAAATCAACCAAGCAGAAAAGGAAGAGTGCAGCTTTAATGTCTTACCTCAGGCGATTTTACAGTTTTAGGTGAGATTTTGGGGGAGGCCTTTGGTGACTTTGATGTGGATGATTTTGCATCAGATGGTTTTGAGGTCTGTGGTGGGGTGCCAGGCTCTGATGCAGACTTCTCTGTATCATTCTTCAATACAGAAAAACAAGAGGGTCATTACTAACAGTAAGCACAATGTTTTTGGGTGGTACTTAAGCTTTTAGATGGTCAAGGATTTTGAGATTAACCTACAAGAACTGCACCTTAAAAAGGTTGTTCAGGAGCCAGCTGACTGTCAGGAGTCACATGACCATCATCCTATTTAGACTAAATAGGACGACATGCGTCTACTCCCACAGCAGCAACTACAGATGTATGACGCACATTCACGTTGCACCACTTCATTAGATCCAACTAAGTCATTGCACAGGGACAAATCATAGAAATTCATCTAATAGCATCTATACAGAAGTATAATTACTACTGGGATTCAAGGGTTTTTTAGAGATGAAATGAAACATTGCACTCAGGTTCCAGGTAAGGCAAAAAGAGTAGCACATTCAGAGTATGTAAAATATATTTTAATCAGTCCCTCCCTCCAGCTATAAATATAAGAAATTACAAGTCAGTTTCCAAGAGGCAGTTGTGTGCAGTACTGTACAAAATGAGTAAATATTGCTTCCAAATATTCATGCTAAAATAAGCACCTGCAGTATTCAGCAACCAATACACAGAAATGCCAGTTTTAGTGGCATTTCTGTTTCACTGTGCAGGATTACATGCTTGTACACTTCTCAGACTGCTTCTATTAAATCAGCGTTCAGTATTTGGTGGCATTAGTGGCTTAATATATTCTGATACTCATTTTCTGCTCTACGGCAGAGTTGAGGACATCTTTGCTGGACTTGCAGCAAGTTGAACAGAGCTTTATAACTGCAAAGCAACCTCATTTGCTTCATGTGGATATTGAGCTTTTCCCAAATATGACTAACAACTCATCTGCACAGTTTCCTCATTGAGTACTCAAACTGTATAATCACTTACTTTGGAGACAGAGGACTCTGAATTCCTTTGCCTGCGTCGTCTGGACTGGCGGCGTTGTTTCTGTCCTTGGCTCTCAGCTGCTTCCCCATTGGTCTGAGGGCTCTCAGGTGCTTCTTCCTGCTGCCGGACCTCGCTCTTTTCCGGGCTGTCTGCTGGAGCAGCTGCCTGCTGGCCTTCTACAGCCTGAGTGGGAGGTGGGCGAGGACGGAATGGCCT
This sequence comes from Archocentrus centrarchus, assembly GCF_007364275.1. Lineage (NCBI taxonomy): Eukaryota > Metazoa > Chordata > Actinopteri > Cichliformes > Cichlidae > Archocentrus > Archocentrus centrarchus. Next base: position 23,328,355 of record NC_044363.1, read on the forward strand.
GAATCCGAGGAAAGCACATTAAATTGCCTCAAGAATCAAGAAGTGCTTCAAACAGAATATTTGAGCCATATTGTCAAGTTACCTGCGGTATGGGCGCCAGAATCTGCGCCGTGGAGGCCGCTGTGCCTGATCACTCTGTGCCTGACCACTCTCTGCAACTCCATCCTTTTGCTCTCCAACTTCGCCCTGATGGAGAAATAAAGAAAAGACCTCTACATAAGATTTAAAATATTTCAATCCATCTCAGAGTGAACAGCAGAACTGAAAGCTCTCCCTACAGAAACATCTCATTTTTCTGCCTCATCCTACAGGCTCTGATTGCCTCTGCAGCCAGCCTTCTGCTTCAGCTTACATCTTGCATCTCCTGCCGTGGTCTTCGGGGCCTACGGCGGCGCTGCTGAGGCCTCACTCCACCATTCTCTCCTGATCCGTCAGCATCAGGAGCTTGGCCATCAGCCGGTTTGCTCTGGTCACCGGGCCGAGGGCTACGAGGGAAGAACCGTCTACGAAAACGACGTTTGTTGGGCGCGTAGCGGCTGCCTTTAACCGGAATACCACCTGGACCGGTAACATTGGCTGCTTCTGAGCCCTTTGGGACAGAGAGACGTGCTTGAAATGCTTTCCAAGAGCAGATTTTAAACAGCTGAGAACAACATTTTTTTCCTACCTTGGCTGCTTCAATCACGTCAAACTCTACAATTTCCCCATCTCCTACACTGCGGAGAAATTTCCTAGGATTGTTCTTCTTGATTGCAGTCTGAGGAGACATGGTTAGCATTAAAAATGCTGTACAAGTAACCCATAAGGAACAATAATAAATCTCCACAGCTTACCTGATGAACAAATACATCTTCTTTGTTGTCATTCCTGCAAGAGGTAAAACCTATTAGCAAACACTGGACTTTAACAATGCAGGATAGTCCGAAATTCAAAAGCAGCCTTACCTATTAATGAAGCCATATCCATTACGCACATTAAACCATTTCACCGTGCCTTGGACCAAAGTGGCTACAACAAGAGAACATTATGAGATGTGTAAGAGTGTTATATGCAGCCACTCAGAGCGCACACCGTTATCTTGATTGCATCAGCGGTGACTTGCTCACAAGTGGGAGTTTTGTGTATCAATCATTAACAGTAAGACTTTGAAACCGGGTCTGCACTAGGTCACGAGGGAGAGCTGCAAGGCAACATGGGAACATATTTGACATGTAAAAAGAACGTAAAGACGAGCCACGTGAAGACAAATGATTTCGTCTTCCTCACAGAGACGAGCTGTGAGCTGATTCCTTTACAGGCGTCCAAACGCATTTAATTGGCGCATTTGTTTCTCGGCGCAACGATTTGCAGCTGCGAGGGCTCGTGCGTGTGTTTCGCTTGCAAAGCGCGCGCACAACAGCTGATAAAGAGAAAATTTAGGTCATGCGTTTAAACTCTTGGGTTAACATGGACTTCTACGCAAACAATGTCACTTAACCTTCAAAATGTAGCCCCCCCTGTGATTGTGAAGCAGCAATTAGAGTGAAATTGTGGAAAACCATTTAAAAAAAAAAAAAAGCACCGGTGTCCTCGAGGCCTTTTAATTAGGCATAAACTAAAGGTTTTTTTTTTTGTTGTTTGTTTTTTTATTGAAGTCAAATAAGGTGCCCCCTTGTTTCTTTTTGCAGCACAAGTTTGACTTTATTGCGCAAAAAAAATGTCTCAACACGTGTTGCTTAAAACGACCCACACACGCCGTGTTGTTGTATGATTTGTTTCGGAATTAATCACTTAACGCTAGCAGCACCTCAGGCTCCTGAAGCTGGCAGAAAACTCTGTTTCACGCGTCAAGAAATGTTACTGAGGAAAGGAGGGGGAAAAGAAGATCTAACGAACTTTACGCAGCAACATTTTGTTTACCACACTCAGACGTACACAGCCTAGGACCGAAGGTAATAATTTATAACGTTTATTGGACAACTAATGCAGAAGCTTAGCGTATGAATTCCTTCGACACCCACCTATGACTTTCCTCTCCGGCTGTGCTTTGTCTTCCACGGGTGCCGACGGTGGAGCGCTCTGCGCCTCGGGGTCGGTCATGCTTGCTGTCGGACTACTACACTTCCACACCCGAGTCCCCTCCCTCCTACTCTTCCCGAAACTTTTCCCAAGCAGCGGTGCTTAGTTTTTATCCCGACATCCCCTCGGACTGCCCGACGGAAGCCGCGCCCTCATTGGGTTCCACGAAAGCTCGACCTCGAATCTGATTGGCCAAGCGAGGGCAGCAATTGGGAAGGGAAAATTGTCAGGTGGAGGACAGGTATGGGCGAACAGGAGGCGCATGTTTTTACATAAAGAGTATTGGCACTAAATGTAGTTGGTATCACTTTCAACATGATGGCCTCGTATCTACACACCAGAATTATTGCTTATTGGGCCATATTTGCTTCTTAATACAACATAAACTGGCCTCGTGATTAATAGCAGTATGTAGTATGGGCATGTATGTAGGTATATATAAATGTGTATATGCAGATATGTATGTACATGTATATACTTCTTATATATGTACATATACTTCTTAGATTCTATACTTTAGTATATTTATCCGTTATTTAAATTTGTGCACTGTGTGTCAATATAACTGACTCTTGAGTGTTTTGCTATTTATTTGTCAAAGTACTCCATGATCTCATATAAATGATTGTCCAGTTATGTATCCACGTAAAAGAAAAAAAAAATCGAATTAGCTGGATGTGTTTGCAGTGCTAATACATTTTCATCAATGCCAATGAAAAAGTCACCTCAGGTATTTGAAGACACCTGTGCAGCAGTATAAATATCCTCAGGAGGCAGAGACGCAGGCCTGACATTCACTCACATTTTGTTGATATTTTTCCTGTGAATACTTTTTTCCCATAAAGATGCTATAACCGGTTATTTTAATGCGTCCAGACGTGGCAAACTAATTTTGTGTCAACCTGTTGAACGTCTTCACGAGACAAATACTGTTTTCAGCCAGTAGGGGTGAATTTAATTTAATGATTGTGCATGAATGCATACTTTCTGTTCGCTTATTTATAAAGAATCGGGGAATAAGCCAGCGCAGTGAAGGCCGCACTGAACAACACCCAGCCTAAGATTAACTTTAATATTGGATTGGAGGATGAGCTGTCTTCAGAAGTTTGATGGTCATTTTAGGATGATTTTTTGACTATATTGTTCGCTCGCCTTTAACTTCGCTGTGACTTCCATGAAGTTAAAGAAAGAGAATTTTAATTTAGGGCTGCAGTTACAGTGCGCCTTTAACTGCAGCCCTCATAGGTCATAGGACACAGGACTCCAGTTTCACATCACTAAATTTAACCCAGCAGCTCCAAGAACTGCCAAGTTCAACGGAACTCTTCGCTGGATACTCAGAGGCCACGGGTCTCTGGACACAGAAAAGACGCTAATTAGAAGAGTAATAATTAGTAACAGAGGGAACTGCAGAAAGCAGAGACAGAACGGCAGCACTGACACTCTGGATTAAACTATAAGAGGAGATACTTGGATCCTGTTTAAGGTCCTGTATGCAACCTTATCTATAAAACTGTACTTTCTGAACAATGCATCTGAGGGAGCAATATTTTACTGAATGCACTGCAGCTATGCAGCAGGAATTTGTAAGAAAGACTATCTAACAAGCACTGTCCAAGCACCAGGCGAGGTAAATAAGAGCAGGGCTTGAGTGCACGCTGAGCTAGAAAAGTTACGCATGCGCAGAATACCTCAAATTGCCGAGGTTTGTTTCGTGGACATTTATATGAAAGCAGCATCAAGCCGCTTTAAATAAACCAGGGAAAAACCGGAAAAAGTTACAACGTCCCCTTCAATATAAAAGCCTGTTATTGTGATAACGACAGCAGACACGGTTTTGCATTTTCACTAACAGTTAAACTATTTTTAGTATTTTATGGCATCTTCCCCAAAAATGCATCATTTTTATAGCATATCTTTCCCAAAGTGAAAGGCTCTATTCTGTTTCAGTTTTCACTGTGCTGTGTCAACATTAATCAGTGTAATCGCATTCAGTCTGATTTTTTAAAAATCTCTATCAGAATATCAGGTCTTTGCTGGATTTACAGATACTGTTCATCTGCTGTAGACTGTTTTAGGCCTGACACTTTTCTTTTGTTCTCCACTTCTCCAGTTTCCTGGAAATCTTTAAGGACACACGGCACACCATGGTGAGATATGCCAAGTTTTCAGCTAATAGTTCTTTGGGAATCACCTTGATGGTTCAAAAATACTTTTTGATGCCTATCAAACTGTGTTATCGTTGGCATTTTTCATAGATTCAACTAAAGAAATGAGAACAAATGAGTTTTTGCAACAGGCTGCTAGTAAGAAAGTGCCTAAGTATACAATTTTAATTAGTCCTGTCATGTTTGGTTTGAGTTGGGACCCAGAAAACAGTCTCAGGCAGCAGTCCAAGAGCTTTAAGTGTTTATTTACAAGAGAATGTATGTGCAAAACTAAAGGGAGGCAGGGCTGGTGCACAGGAGTTCTGTGGAGGAGGATAAATGGAATAAGTAATGGTACGGACAACAATGGAGACTTGAGGAATTGGCTGCGGAAAAGAGAATCTGTCTTACTTAAGTGAGGAGTTTGTCGGGCTCTGAGAAGTGGCTTGGTGCAGCAGGTATAGAGGCATGTGTATGATTACTGCAAAAGACAGAGAAAGCAGGAGTTAACAGGCAGGCGAGGCAAGGTCGAGCCAAACTTCACCCACAGCCAAACAGATGCCTGCATTCTGACACACCTCTCCACCTGAGATCAGACAACAAAAGGATTAAAAAAAACAAAACAAAAAAAAAACAAGCACAAAAAACTCACAGCTGCTGCCCCGTGACAGGTCCTTTGCTAAGTTCTCTGTTATGTGCAGGCACAACACTGGTTCATCCCTTGATTTAGGTCCCTTTTTTATGCTTGAATGATTCATAGGTCACTGTTAAGTGGCTTAAAAAACAAAACAAACATTCCTCTGAAAATGGTCACATACAAGGACTGGACTGAAAAACTGAGTGAAAAAGCAGCCAACGTCCAAAGAAAAAACTTTGAAAGACCTTCAGAAAGACTGGAGAACTGTTGCACCTTGGAAGCAAAATAGAAAGACATGTGTGCGGTACTGAATATCACACAATACAATTACAATATGCCCACACCAACAAGTTTATTTTTAAAATGTAGCCCAAGTGTCCTGCTTTTTCCATCCTGGCCGCAATTCTTTATAAAGAGTTTCCTATTAAAGGTTTGTTTGTGTACTGTAGACCTTGCACTGAATAGTGTACACTCAGGGATACAGTGTAACAGCTAACTGTCCAGGATGACAATCTACATCCATTAGAAGCAAAAAAGTTCAGACTGTATTTTATTTTTTAAAAATCCCGGGAAAGCGGTCACAACTGCGCAATAAAGACACAATAACAGAAATGGGGATTTTATTGTGGTAGCTCCAAAGGGAAGTGCAGAGTTTAGCTTGTCTTCGTGTCCTGACAGTGGTGGGGAGCTGGATGAGGGAGAGACGGAGAAGGTGGACTGTAGGGTACAGCCAGTACATACATAGTGGGGTTTTAGGGCTCTGATTCTTTTCGGCCAGGCGGCTGACTTTAGCGGTGGGGTACCTCTTTACGAGGTGAACTGCTCTCTGGGTTACGCGCAAGTGGGAGAGGACAGGTGTGCGAAAACACCTGGAATGAAAGAGGAATAAAGGAGATAGCAAGTAGCCTTTTTTGTTTTTGTTTTTGTTTTTTTTAAAAAGGAGCGTGTGTGTGTCGGGGGAGGACGGGGGACATCGCAAAAGAGCCATCAAGGAGGAAACAGGCTCCGGCCAGACGATCCGTTAGCACGGACACTGCGAGGCAAACAGGAGGCGGAGGAATAAAAGGAGACAGGCTGATAAGGACCACGGGAGAGGAGACCCATTATCGCTAGGGTAAGTTCCCCAATCAAAACATCCGATAGTCGGGGCGTGTTTGCGCCTGAGCAGATGAGTTATCCTATGCACATGTCTGTCCGAAGCTCTATTATGATATAGTCCCTATGCCCCACCACCACCTCCTGCTAACAACAGTCTAATTAACCGCAGCTCCAGCGCATCTTCCGGCTAACTTATCGCATCCTGCTGCATTCTAGTTACATTGTCGCTGTTTTTTGGGGGGGAAGAATGGAAAAGTACCCGCTCGCCTTTCTCATTGTTTCACTGTTCATATCCTAAAAGACACAGCTGAACCTGGAGCGACCGCGGCACCGCCTCTAAACTCAGTCAGCGCACAACTTGGCTAAAACTCGCTGGTATTGTCTCCTCAAATTGCTGGTACACACCGTAGCCACCGCGAGTATTAGCTTAGTCATTACTGTACAGCAGCGGGCCAAAATTCAGTCACTTTTCCACGTCTGTGGGCGTGTTAGCGGCCACGCTGATATCCAAAGATCGGTGCCCATTTAACGCGGAAGCTCCCGTTAATACGGCGGCGGGGTCTGCCTGACTTCATTGTGGTCATTTCGCCCTTATCTGAAGGGCCTCGGCCCGAGTGCAGCCAGTGCGCATGGATGCGGGGACGCCGACGGGCCGTGGCACGTCCTGTGCGCGCTAGGCCGCAGTGGGCTCCGTCTATTCAGTACTGCGGACAGACTTTTGCCACACGCCGCCCGGGGTGTGACTTACAGAAACATTTATCCACTTTTTGCCCAAGGGTTTTATTTTAGCTTTGCAGCGTGTGGCGGCGGTTTAATAAGTCACGCCGGGGAGACGCCTGATTGAATTTTGATTTATGGGTTATCGGGGCGGATTAGCGGGTTAACGCTTTACCAGGTGACAGCTTATCCTGACTAAGCTGCAGTGGAGTCCTCAGATGAGGGGGTTTAAGTATTTTTTTTTCTTAATAGTTTGTTTATGGTGGTTGTGCGTTAGTTGCTCATTGTGTAGTCACATTGTACTCGTGGCAGCTGCACAGCAGTCCAGAAAAGTTGGCTGGTTAGTGAGTGACGCACAGTTTCCTATAAACTCATGTGAAATGGCAGCTACACATTAACCGTAAGCTTTGGGAGTTTTTTTTCTTTTCTTTTTTTTAACAGTAGACCTGGCCTTGGTTTTTAATAGGGGCCATGCCTCTGCTGCTTTATTTAGCACTGCTTGGCCTGCGTTCAGCGGTATTGAATGAAAGCGTCATTTCCTCTGCACCCCCAAGTTTTAATTGGTGTCATCAGCAGCCAGTCTTGTTCTGCTGAGATATTCACCAGGCAGCACCACACATTGCATCAACCCCAGCAGAAACTGATTGGGAATTCCCATCATTTTGGCACATGTGGTGTGGCAGTGGGTGATGAATTCTCAGTAATGATGTTATTAGTGTTAGTTTGATGGTCGATCTGATAAAGATTAAGGCTGAATCCTGTTTTGGCTGAAATATTAAATATATGTGCCTCCTACTCTCCTCTTCTTGGGCTCCACAGCAGGCATGGCAGATGCAGAGCTGGACTTCCAGACCGGTGATGCTGGGGCATCGGCCACCTACCCCATGCAGTGCTCTGCCCTGCGCAAAAACGGCTTTGTTGTCCTGAAAGGCCGACCCTGCAAGATTGTTGAGATGTCCACCTCCAAGACTGGCAAGCACGGCCACGCTAAGGTTGGTAAATTCCTGAAGTACTGAATTATACAGGAGATATCCATGTCCGGACATTTTTATTGCAGTGCTTACAAAATAATAATAACTAGAATTAAAAAATAAAGTCTTCTCCAATATGGGTGCGGTATGATTTCAGTGTAGCGCAATTCTGAAATCATTTTCACTGGAGCAAGAATAGAGGGAGAATTAGCCATGAGAGTCTGTGTTCTTCTCTGAAACAGACACAAGGTCACAGTCATTAATATTTATGCATATGAACTGACACTTTCAGTCTGTTCAAAAACATTCATGTGTCCCAGTTGGGTTATGGTTTTCAACTTTTAGAACATGTTAAGTACTTGGAAAAGTATATACACTAAACTTGGAAATATTATTCATAGCAAATTATGCCTTTAAAAGGATAGCAGGTAGCTGAAGTGCTCTTTACACATGGCAATTTTGTCCATCCAAGTGCATTTTTTGTGCTTGGATACACTTCCACTAGAAAGCAGATTGTTCATCCTGTGTGTGTGTGTGTGTGTGTGTGTGTGTGTGTGTGTGTGTGTGTGTGTGTGTGTGTGTGTGTGTGTGTGTGTGTGTGTGTGTGTGTGCAGGTGCACTTGGTTGGCATTGACATATTCTCTGGTAAGAAGTATGAAGATATTTGTCCCTCCACTCACAACATGGACGTCCCTAACATCAAGAGGATGGATTACCAGGTGAGACGGATGCTGCGGCTCCCAGAACGAAGACACTCAAAGCGCGACGTCTTTGTCACGCTGGGTTAACATTCACATGACGGTAAAACTGAGGCTGTGCAAGGTTGATTTGATCCTGAGGAGTGCATTATTTGTCATTACCGGGGTATGAGAGCGACACCTTTGACAGCACAGTAATAACCACAAATGTGTCGCAGTTTAATAAGCACAAGATTTTCAGATATAATTCTGCGCGACTGCTGGAGGACAGTCTGCAGTCAAATGAGAATTACTTCCTTAGAAAAGAAGGAGGGAAGATTTGCAGACATGGACACACAGAAGGGAAAGCAGATACTGCTGCAGTTACACAGTCGCTAGTTTGAAAGCATGAATGCATCGACATGTCAGAGAGGAAGCACATTAGGTGTAAATAATAAAGATAAAAATGTCTGAGTTTGCTTTGTGGTGGCATTGTGCATGTTGGCTCACTGATGTTATCGTGACCTCCTGCTGTACAAAAATAGAAGCGAGTCATCAATAATGTTGGTAGTAACACTTGTGCTTCACCTGCTGTGACGGGTCAAAATATGCACTGAGAAAAAGAGCCAGTTTAGATTTGGTAACTTGTGAAATAGAAAAGGAAATCTCAGAAGTTGATTTTTATTATACATTATGCATATTTTTCAGGCACAAAAATAGTTGCCTGAAATAACTTTTCCATCTTTTTTTGAAGTGGGCCTATTAAGCTCATTTCCAGCACTCCGGGGAAGGTTGTGGCGTTATGCTAACGCACACCTGAATACTCCAGAACAACAAATTGCCAAAGCATCTGCTTTTATAGAGGTGCTCACACTCGCTGATGATCTGATTATCAGCACCTGGCTGCTGCTTACCCTCTTAATTCTTTATGGAAGAATAAGGGTGTACACAGAGTCCTGTGAAAACGTTCTTTTTTTTTTTACGTGATGTGACAGAATAAGGAAAACCATCGCAGGTTCACTTTAAAAATCACTGGTGTAAAGTTGGTATAATCAGTATTTTTGCAATAGCAATGCATTCATTGATGTCTTGTATGCACTGTGAAGCTACTTCGTGTCTTTCAGCCTACAGCTCACCGCTCCCATCAGCATTATTTTCAGGAACAAGTGCTGTAAAGGATGTGTTTTTACATACTCAGTGCTAGGGCTGGGCAGATAATCTGATTTTACTCTCCCAGTTTTGGCTTCCAACAGTTATGAAAAAAAAAAGAATAATTAAGCTCCATGTGGAGTTTTGTATCATGTTAGAAATCCAGCACACACCTTTCCCATAAACCGCAAAGAGCAGACTCCCTCCCTGTCACTGTTTGCTTAGTTCAGTTTATTTGTTTGTTCAGTGTTATCATATCCATGATTAAAAAGACATCTGAGTTAATGAGTTATGATGCTAGATATTCAGTATTGCTGAAAATCTTGCTGTAATCCAGGAGCCCTACTCAGCACTGGGTGAAAACAAATATAAGGGAGCAGATATTAGAGTCAGGTGTTTCTCTCTGGAGTCAAAGGAGAGTAAAGTGAAGATACTATAAAAGGAAAACGAACATTTGTGAGGTTCTGATAAAGCTCCAAATGTGTAAATAAACCCTGGCTTCACAGTTAAATACCGGCTTTTTAAAATTTTTTATCTCAAACCTTTCATGTACTGATGGAAACTAGGTTACATCATATTTGTGGAGAGACCAAAGAGGTTATTGAGTGTTAGTGCCGCCGCTGTTGATCAGATATGTTGGATTAAACCATGTTGTGTGCAGTAGGTACGCTCACAGCTTAGCAAACTGAAACACAAACTACCAGTTAATTAATTAAATAAGGATCAGAAAGATGAAGAAGATAAAAGTCTGCATGTATCAAAGCTCACAGTGATTAAACATCCTAATTCATTTGAATCTTTTGACTCTTTTCTCATCACTTCCTTTTCTTCTTCCCTCTCTCAGCTGATTGGGATCCAGGATGGCTACCTGTCTCTGCTCCAGGACAGCGGAGAGGTGAGGGAGGACCTGAAGATCCCAGAGGGAGACCTGGGAAAAGAGATAGAGAGCAAGCACGAAGCCGGAGAGGAGATCCTGGTGAGTGCTGTTGCTTTGTTCTCCTGGATCTGATACCTGACAGCTTCCATGGCTGCCTCACTATGAACTTTAGTGGTCACACTTTACATTAAAAAAAAAACCCTTCTTCTCTTTCAGATCACTGTTCTAAATGCAATGGATGAAGAAGCTGCAATTGGCATCAAAGCCTTGGGTAAATAAGCCCGTGCAGGTAAATGCAGAGCTACAGCTGTGTAACCACACAGCTGTTCTCTAACTCCTCCCACAACCACCGCCCTGACCCAAGCCTGCCTGAAGACAAGCGCGTGTGCATATGTGTATTTCATGTAAAATTATGTATGTGGGTGTGTGTGTGTTCAGTCATTACACCACAAGCTGCCAGCATGTGCCATGCCAGTGCCATGTTTGTGTGAAGTCATGTTGTTCATCAGTGGAGTAAGGGGAGGGCAACTCCAGGCATTAAGATCCAAGGCTGAGGTTTGCTGTACAGATGTGACCTTTGCTGTTATTATAAAAATAAAATATGACCTTATTTACAATTACAATTATGCACTATACTGAAAATATCCATGTTTTTAAATATTAATGCATATTTTTGTGTATATATTTGTTTAAACTGGACATGTTAGTGATGTCAGTTGCCAAAATATAACAGATTCGGTGAATATCTTCCAAAATTACAAACTGTATAAAGTCATGGTTACCAAGCAGCATGCCACCGTGGATTTGCCTACCCCTTAAAGAGACAGCTTACCTCCAAATCAAATATGCGTGTTTTCCCTCTGGCCTTAAGTGCTTTTTATCTATCTAGGTTATTTTGATTTGAGTTGCCCAGTTTTGGAGATATCGGCTGCCTCCTCTTGAATATAATGGAGCTAAATGGTGCTCGACTTGCTGTAAAGCACCAAAAAAATACATTTGAAAAAGCAGAAATCATGACACTGCCACTAAAAAAGAAAAATCATATTACCTTGTTTTGAGCAGTTTCATGTAGGAACTGTTTTGTTTCTCTCAAACTACACCCACACTGTGCAGAAGGAAACCTGAAATCCAAGCTGAAGCTACAGGATATTCTTGATTGACAAATGACCTGGTAGTAAATGCATTATGTTACCTAGGCAACCAGAGCTTGCAATGTCCGCTGGTGACCGACCGTCAGCTTCAAAGTGATGCATGTCGAGCAGATCGCTTCCTGTGTGGATGCAATTATTAGCTAATCAGCTAGTTGCACGCTTTCTTTGCCAGTCAACATTTTGATGTTTCTTGACATTTAGTCTTGGTTGAAAAGTAGTTCCAAAATGAAAGCCGTGCCGATGTCAGAGATGCAAGTGAGCCGCCTGCTGCACGTACTTCTTGAAGGCCGTGTGGACGTACTTCTTAGATGTTAAAGCAAGAAAAGGTTTAGGTCCAAGAATTGTTTCATATTGTCCTTTTATCGATTACAACAAAACATTGTCAGTTAAGAGGTGCCAGAACACCAAGAAAAAGTACTCACCATGAGGACAAATTAACACCCTGCACAGTTTGTTCACTAGAGGGCACTCTACAACGCTCCTATTTGGAACAACACAAACACACACACACACACAACAAGCAGCTGATCCGAACAGAGTTGTGCAGAGTGTAGATATTTTAATAAATGACTACACATAACGCACAACATGCTTTGAGTGTCTGAAATAAAAATCAGCTGATATATTGCAATATCGGGTTCTTAAATCACCAAATATCGGTATCAGGATCAGTCTTAAAAGTTGGTCGGGCTCTAGTTGTAACAGTCCGGACTAGTTAAGTTCACTGCGCAACAAACACAATTTACTTGTAGAAAAATGTAACTGTTCTTATATTAAAACATACAAACAGGCATCCAGTAATATTAATCTCTATATTATTGCAGGGTCCTGAGACAACTGTTGTTGTGATCTGGCGCTATATATAAAACTGAATTGAATTATACGTGGAGTGGTTGTGTGGCTGTGTCTACAGACCTGTTTAGTAGCCAACCTTCTCCAGTCAGTTTAATCCATCAGGTGTCGGATTAAAAAAGCAAACCTGCACATTCAGTTGCTTCACTGCAGTAATGTGATCTGTATCTTTTGCGGTGAAAGAAGGGCTCTCGATCCTGGAAACATCAGCTTTCTTGCTGTCACACCACAACCAGTACAGACCGGGGAGATGGCGTCTGTTTCATGTTTGCTGGGTTCGTTTTGGCGATTATAAACGTTAGAAAGAAAACAGTCCATACATTAAAATGCTCACATCAAGGCTTGTGGACTTTTTAAAGTAACCAGTTCATGATTTCTGTAAAGAGACTTTGCTGCTGGGTTAGATAAAAGCATTACTTTGACACTCTGATTTTGAATACCATTCAGGGCCTTTATATCCAAGAGAAGGCAGACATCTCTACAGCCAGGAACCAGGCGACTCGCACCAGAACAATCTAGATGGATAAATAGCACCACGGGCCAGAGAAAGAAAAATATACAAGTTTGATTTTGGGGGGGTGAACTCTTCCTTTAATATACTTTAGTTTGATGTTAACACTATTATGAGCATGTGTATCATTTTTTTATGTAGCACTATGGAATATAAATGAGAAGCCTAAAGTTGATATTGTATTTTTTGATCAGTGTTTTTTTTTCTTTCCTGTGGGTGGCACTTCATTTTACAGCCTCCTCTAGCCTGTTACTTCCTGTATTTCTTAAGAAGCAGCTCGAAGCCTTGTTGTAATTGTTGGGTCAAACTGTGTTATGCACTTTCTTTCCTGTAATTCACCTCCACACTGCAGGCTGTAGAATAAAGTGACTGTTTTTTGTGCAATGTTTCCTCTGCAGAGGCTAGTTAAACTGTCTCATTAAAGTACATCTCTCAGATATATATATATTTTTTTCTTAAGCATCTTCCTTCCTGACTTTTCCTTTCCTCTTTCTTATCCTTCCTCCCTCCCTTTGTAATTCTGTTTCAGGGGTAATCGAGATGCACTGGACCTGGGGAAAAGGAGGGGATGTTGCCTCGTCAATGTTATTCTCCCTCTTTTTTTCTTTGTTTTTCACTCTCTCTCTCCCTCACTCTGTTTTCTGACCCTCCTTTGGGCTCAATTGGAGAACTTTAATGAATAATTGGAGATTTCAAATGGTTAAAAAAAAAAAAAAAATTCTCTATGTACATGCACGTGTCCAGACGTAGTGGAAAGTCTTGCTAAAGATCGAGGCGGTGTACGAGTGTTCTGCAGCTGCCTTCCTTCAGGGGCAAACTGCTGATAATGTCACGACTGCTTTGTTTTCTTTAATTTGTCCCCGATTTATCAAGGGCTTCAACTCCACACCTGCATTGACCCGCAGAGGCTTGCTGAGCATGTGCCATACAGGAGTGAATACATTGCCTTGATTTTGTATTTCTGTATGGCACCATTTCAGCACTGGGATCTGAATAAGCCCCCCCCCCCCCCCCCTGCCGTTTATCATCCTTAGTGTGTCTATTAAACAAAGGTTACCAACATGGCGCGCCGAGGTTCGGTTTGTTTTTGTCTACAGACACGTCAAAGAGAAACAAGAAACCAATCCTCTTCAAGGAGAAATTCTCTTTTCTGTTCTAAAGTCTGTCAGCCAAAACTCAATTTAACTTCACTGTTTGGAGTATTATTTGTTGTACTCTCAAACTTTGAGCAGGCATTCAGGAGGCAGACGAGTTGCGGCAGTTTGGTGTCCTTACTTTGTGTTCATACAGCCAGTCCAAACTGTGCAGAATGTTTCCATGGCCAAAACAAATAAAGATGACACAAACTGTTTGATGTGGCTTATTGTTTATTTAGCAACATTTAAGCAAAAGCTTAAAATTAGACCAGACCTAAACTTGATTTAAGCTGCAGGGGAACGTGGAAAAGAGTTATCTTATTTTTTGGTAACAAGTTGAAACAGTCTTTCAGTTAATCTGGAGTATTTAAGCTGTAGTAGTTCTTCCCGCTACTTGTTAGTGAGCAAAGGAAACTCCAGCCATCACTGATATGACTGTGAATGCAAAGAACAGGATCTGGACTATGCAGTCTGGCTTTTACGCATGTTATTAACGGCTTAATGCACATAAGCACCTCCATAATGGCTTCACAGTGCGGGTAAAATAACAACATTTGAAGTCGTGTAAAATATGAGTTTGAAGCTCACAGATGCACACGTGTAGGGCTGCTTATTAGCTTATTAACAACATTAAAACAAAGCTCAAAAAATAAACTATACAAGGAATAAAACAGAAATCATGTGGCATAATCCAGCCTACTTTAAAAATAAAAAAAAATAAAAAAAATACTTCAGCGCCAACAGGATCGCCAGAATCTTGAGAGAACTTCTGAAATCTCATCATCGGTGAGTTGGGTGATCTACTTGCCGTGGTGGTAAAACCTCTGCCCGCTCTGGCTGTGGGGCAGGAAGCTATGACGGGGAGCACCCTGGGGAGAGCTCTGGAATGGGGCCTGGTGAATGAAAGATGGAACATCACAGTTTTTATATGCACATTAATGAACACCAACAGCAGCACATTAAAAAAAAAAAGGATGTGATGACAGAGACTCTTCTCTCCACAACTCCACTCAAATTCTCCTGTTGATGAGTGATTATCAGTACTAAAAGAGGTGAATTTAGCAGGTAGTAAAATAAGGAGCTTTATTTTAAAACAAACAAACACTGCAGGAGTTTGGCAGGAAATCAAAAATTGGAAATAACAAAGATCCAAGAAGGATAAGGAACCAAACTCTGAGAATGTCAGAAGACAAAGAGGAATAAGACGACAACATTTAAACATTTTGTTTAAATGTTGTCTGTCCACTTAATGTTCAGTAATTACTGTGAGCTCATTCAGTCGTTGCTTATGTTAAATGAGGTTAACTGTGATTTAGTGTCCAGCTGATCTGATCCAAACATAGAACAGCCTTAATAATGAAGTCCCACTGCGTCATCTGAAGTATGGATGTGGTGAAAAACAGCTGCATGTGTGTACTGGAAATTCTTATGGTGATGTGCCTTAATATGTTTATCTTTATCTTTAAATGTGAATTTAAGACCACTGATTACTTTTTAAAGACTGATGGCCACTCTTTGAACGTCTGCAGCCGTGGGAACAAACCTGTCAGGTTTGCAGCGTATGTAAAATATCAGAAATCTTTGCTTTCTATAAGTGACACCAAAGGCTATGCCGTCATTTTGCACAGCAGCCCCTTTTCTCAGGCTTCCTACAGAAACAGTGGAGTTAAGTGGCCCCAGAACACAGGGGAAAAGCAGCTGCTCTGTGTGTGTTTTGAGGGTTCACCTTTGCAGTAGGGATCTGGACAGACATCGACGGTGTGGGCAGCAGGCCTGGGGCAGAAGGATGCATGGCTGGGGGGTGCAAAGGCCTCAAACCACTCTGATATGACAGAACAAAAACTGTGATCAGATCAGGGGAGGACTGCTTGAAGAACAGAGCAGCTTTAGTCCAGCTGCTTCTATTATTTAGACAGTAACATGTCAGAAAGACTTTGATTTGGGTAACTGCAGTTATTCTTATGTTTGATCTAATATGAAAACAATCAGCAGTAAATGAATCTCACATGCTGTCTAACATTCCTTTTTCAGCAACATCTACTTTTTCTGCATCTGAAGGTGAAATGGTCTTACCGCGTCAGTAAAGCCGGACTGTTGGTTAGCATGCTCCAGCTGCTTCTGCAGGGGTATTCCTGCTCCAGGGATGTATCCTGCAGGACAGGATCAGGTTACTTTACAACTACTCTGATTTTTAATTAGACCATGTATTTATCCATAAGTCTAATTAAAAGTAATGACACCCACCTTGCTGGGAGGTGAAGTGACTATGAACGGGGTAACCAGCCTGCTGATGAGGGAGGTACTGCATTGCTTGAAATGCAGATGCACCTGTGGGGAAAAAGGCAAGCTCATTACAATCAATACATCTCACTGTGAACTGATTGTTTTAATGATCAATCAGCAGGTTTCTGACAACACTAACGACACTGAATAACACACCACTGACTCTGGAATAAAGAAAATGATTTATGCACTCAGTGGGGGGGGGTTACATACTGCTGTCAACAAATGTGCACATGCTCAGTGAATATGGCTAGTCTGAGCTGGTGAGAAAGCTGTCAGCTGGACTGTTAACAAAGACTGTTTGAGAAGAGGGTCACAGTTGCTTCTGCTGTTCTCAGACCGCAAGAAATGAGTTCATACTCGATTTATATAAACAAAGTTTATGTCAATCAAAACCAGTTAAAACTGGAGGTACATATGGGCAGAAATGGGCTCAGCCTACTCAAACATGCATCTTGCTCATCAAAAGTATTTTTTGACAATGAAGAAAAAAAAATCACTGAAAATACCAGGACTGTTTCTAACTTCTGATTGGTTGGGCAGCCTTCCCTTTGTCTTTGCATTAAAAAACAAAACAAAACAAACAAAACAAAAAAACCCCAAAACAAAACAAAACAAAACACAAAGAGCTCTGAAGTTGGCACAGAACAAATGGCTGATAGCTCAGACCACCCACCCACACAGAGCTTGTCAGAGGTCAAACACTCAGACATATAATATGCTCTAAACCATGTATGGAATCAAATTACTGTTCCTAACGTTAGCTACAATTTTTTTTGTATTACTGTCAGGCCTCATGTCCTCCCTTAACCTTCAAGCAGTAGCTATACCTTTCTCCTGACTGCCCACTTATTACTTCTACAAGTCCACCCTGACACAGCAGGTTGCAGCCGGCTCACACTGTACACTATGTCAGCTCCTGAGATCCAAGGAAAGACAGAGGGATCCCACAGCACTCATCCCACAAAATGTCTGTGAAGGATGAGTCTTTTTCATCCAGCCGTTACACGTGAAATGTGATCAGTCTGCAGATAATACACATAATTCTGATAATTTTTCTTTGTTCACCTAATGTTTCAATAATTTAAAAAAAATCAGTGTGACACTTGACCTGGGACTCACTGCACCTTATCGCACCCTGCCTTTTTACTGTTTCTTCCTATGGCGTATATTTTTTTCATGATTGGCTGAAACTGATTGGGTGTATGACTGAGTGTGCATGTGGATGCATGTAATTTCTTTTTGTTTTTCACTCTATCACTGTGTATCTCACTGCCCATAAAGGCATCTTATATTACCTCTGATCTGAGAGCTGCTTGCGAAACTGACTGGCACAGAGGGTCCAGGGGCATAGCTGGAGGGATGCTGGGCCTGAGCCACCCCATAAGGCTCATGTACCCCCTGACCTCCGCTGAACTGACCATGCTCTGCTGAGCCTGAGCTGAAACCAGGCGTCTGATAATGACGTGCCTAAAAGAGGACAACGTGGACATGTAAACACTGAAATAGCACACAAGTTACAATAAATAAATTGCATTACCATGAATGCATGAATGATATTTCATGAAATCTCCTAAATTCTTTGAGTGAAACACTCCTTTTACTCACAGGGATCACAGCAGCTGGGAACAGCTGCTTGTTCCGTTCTCCTCCAAGCAGTGCACCAGGTCTGCTGTGGCTGACTGGGCTGCCTGAGGGAAGAAAAGGAGAATGCTGCTTTGTGAAAAACAATTACAACACTTTGACAACACGGGAGAACCTGGAACATTTCTTACCTTGAATGCTGAGAAGGTGCTGTCCTGCATGCATGGGCAGACTGGACTGGTAGCTGGCTGATGTCAATGTTGTGATATCACTAAAGAGACGGCGGACAGAAAGATGGAATATGTAAACTGCAACCAAGAATACTTTAGCAAAACAGGTTAAATTCATTATAAATAAAAACCTCTGCTCTTTTCTTCGTCTCTTCTCCTCTTCGTGGAGAACTTTCTTGAGCTGTAAAAAGAGCTGATGCTTTTCTTCCTGTAGTCCCTGAAGTTTTTCCCCCATCTTCATCACCTGACGTTTAATTGAGGAAATCATAGTGTAAGAAGTCACAAATTTTGTTTTACATAGAGTTGGGAGCACAGACTGCAAGTGAAATGACACATTTCCAACCTGTTCTTTTGTTTCCTCCAAGGACATCCTCTCCTCTATCTCTTTTGTCCTCTTCCTCTCTTCCTCTTCCTTCATCTTCTGCTCCATCATTTTGTCCACCTCTTCCTCCTCTGAAAAATTATGCATGCAGTATAAAAAAAATGAAGATGATTGTCTGCTAAACTTTATGAACAATTAGCATCAGTCAATTGTTGAAATGATCAAAGTCTTTGGTAAACATTTATTTAAGTACAGTACCAGTCAGACTGCTACTGTATATTTATTAAGGCAAGTATACTGTAGTTACATTTAATGTGTACATCTGGGAAAACATGACTGTAGTATAGGTAAATGGTTGTCTTTAAGTTCATTAGTTATACAATATCCCCCAACCATTACACAACATGACACATTACACAGTGTGGTCTTCTGCTGCTGTAGCCCACCTGCTTCAAGGTTTGACATGTTATGCATTCAGAAATGCTCTTCTGCACACCTTGGTTGTAATGAGCAGTTATTTGCGTTACTGTTGCCTTCCTGTCAGCTTGAAGCAGTCTGGCCATTCTCCTCTGACCTTTAGCCTTTAGCATCTACAAGGTATTTTCACCCAGAGAACTGCTGCCCACTGGATATTTTCTCTTTTTTGGACCATTCTCTGTAAACCCTAAAGATGGTTGTGTGGGAAAATCCCAGCAGATCAGCAGTTTCTGAAATACTCAGACCAGCACGCCTGGCACCAACAACCATGCCATGTTCAAAGTCACTTAAATCAGCTTCCCGCCCCATTCTGATGCTCAGTTTGAACAGCAGGGCTTCTTGACATGCCTAAATGTACTGTCTGATTAAATATTTGCATTACCGTGCAGTTGAACTGGTGTACCTAACCAGGTAGCAGGTGAGTGTATTATTACACAGGAAACAGTAATCATGGTTGGACAGATAATTTAAACTTAATGCAAGAACACATAACATTACTCTAAATGGTAGAGATAGGCCTTAGTCCAATTTTACAGAATTACAGAGAAAAAAATGAACATTTATTTGTTTCATTGATTAAATGCTAAAAACAAACTATACTATGGCTCACTGATAATTGTGATCTAGTTTTCCCCTGTCCGACTACAGCTCATTATCTGAACAATGCCTGCTTACTTTTCAGGCTGAGCAACTATTAAAAGCGCGTGCACACGCACGCAAACAGTACCTTGTCTCTTGCGCTCTCTCTCCCTCATGATGTGTTTGTGGAGAGCTCTGGCCATCGCGTTGGACAGCTTGGGTCTCTCAAGCAGGGCGGGCATTGTGACAGGCAGTGGAGGGGCCAGCTGGTGTGGGTCAAAATGTCAGTAATGACTCGACAAGGTTAGATTAAACATTTGAAGTTCATTAAAGTGTGCATTAGATTATCTACGCTCACACCGGTAGAAATTACCCCAGGTGTGACAGCTGAAGGCCTCACTAGCTAGCCGGTACCGGCCCAAGTTAGCATCAGCAGCTATAGCTCCCATTACATGAGACTATTCATAATATAATGCATTACAAGAAAGCATAATAATTTAATATTAAAATCTGCGGATCTTACGCGTATGAACCAGTGGCAAAATACATATATTATAAAAAAATTAAAAAAAACCGGGAGCAAACGTTAGCTAGACTCAGCTAGCTGTAGAATACTGAACTGGTTATGCATTTTATGCTACATGCGCTACTTTTAACTTAGTGCTGATTAAACTGTAAATACTTACTTTTATTTCGTTGTGAGTCGTTTAATAAGAATCTAACCGTCTGACGGTTTTCGACTTGAAAGGACTTAGAGCGGTTAAAATGAAATCCAAACTTCACCCCAAAACATAAACAGACGGCGAGATTGCGACACCGGGGATACTGCTTCACTTCCGGTTCAAAGGCGGCGGCCGCACTTCGAAGTGCACCTTGGGAATTGTAGTTTTTATTGACCTCAGAAACTTCTAAGCGGATGATTTCATTTTCCAGAGTATCGGGTTCGCTCATAAAGTGTTTGTTTAAAAATATTTATATTGGTTTTAGTTATTTATTATCAACTAAAGATTTGATGAGCACAGAAGCCTCCTCGTGCGGAATGTGTTGACAATTTGAAAACCTTGGCAAAAAAACAAAAAAACTATCAGTTTACACAATTATTCTAACAGTAAATGTCCCATTTCATTTTATGGTACTTTGTACCTGTACTTCATGAACCTTTTTGATGATTTGCTACTTTTGGACTGGCACTTCTGAACTCTATTACACCACTCAAATCTCTTTCTTACTACAGGGCTCTTTCACTCATGCACTTAGTTCTACACATTTAACCCAAGACTTCAGTGTATGCACTGGGGTCGCCTTGGAGTTTGGTACCATGGCCAAAGAGACTTTGACTTGCAGACTAGAGAAGCTGGGGAGGGAACTACAAACCTTTGTAGACAACTAGCTCTACCTCCCTGAGGCACAGCCAAGCTTTTTTCCCCTACACTTATTTTGCTGTTGACCACTCAGTTGTTGCTCCCCATCTTACCATTCTGTTTTTGTAATGGTTTAAGTAAGCAAATGAAAGAAATAATAAATGTTTGAGTCAAACAGCTTTTTTTTTTTTTGCGCATAAAAAAAAAAAAAAAATTTCAAACACACACACGGGACTTGCAAAGTCATGCATGACTTTCCAAGTGCCACATTATCAGTGCATCAACAGTAGCTGATATGATAAATCAACCCGCATAACCAGGAACAAAGGGGAGGGAGGACAACACAAATGACAGGTTCAGGCTTTTATATGTTGTGCACACGCCCTCAATTAGCACAGGGCGAGGTTAACCAGTGTAACAATGCATTACATTAACAGCACAACTCTCATGTGGCTAAACCAAAAAGGTAATTATTCACAATCCTGCAGCAAAGTGACAATAAAGACAAACAACAAATAGTTTTTCATCACATTTTATCATGTATGGTCATGAGTGGAGAGAAAGAGCCAGTAATGCAGCTGTATACAGAGTTCAAACTGTACTTTTTTTTTTCTTAAAAAAGGAAACAAACTTAAAAGAAGAAAAATTGCATTCAGCTTTACACAACCCTTAGAAAGTAAGCCATCTAAAAATTAACAACAATAACAACAATAATCATTAGCAGTCAAAATAATAGTCTTACCACTGAAAGCCAAGGATGACTGTTTAGTCTGAATTCTATTATACTCCTTGCAAAGGTCCAATGTGGGGCAGCAAGCAAAATTCTTCTTCTTAACATACTTTTAAATACATCGAACCACTTTTGTTGTTTTTTCCTAGTTAAAGAACAGCAGTAAGTCTTTACGCTGCCTTCGCCTGCATTTACGTGCAGGAAGGTATTCATTTCCCATCCTAAGCTCAAAATAAAACTGGACAACCAAAAATTATCCTCACTCTCAATAACCACTGATTTGAACCCTCCTCCCCTTAAGCCTGGAGTAGCTATAATAGAGGCCTATTTCTAATATTATTTCATTAATCTCATTGTTTATTTAAGTATGATCAGTTGTGACACTAGAAATAGAACTGGCCGTGAGACCACTTAGCCAAAGTTGCTACTGAAAAGAAAAGTGGGAGACAAATACAATTCAGACTGCAGAATAATAAAGACAGAATTGGTTGCGAGAGGGGTAATGTATAGGTGGTGAAAGTGCATCTGACATATTCATTCTGGGACATGTAGGCTGCTGAGCTGGATTTAATATTTAAATGAATGAATGGATGGTGGAGGTCTCAGAAAGGTGGGTAGTGGCTGAAGTGGGATCAGATTTCCCTTTGGCTGTTCCCATACACACTCTCATCACTGTAGGCAATGTAGAGGAAAAAGTCCTCTTCATGATGCTCCTGAGGGGGGGAAAAAAACAGGGAGGGGAGGGGGGGGGGAGATGTTAGTGTGATATCAATAATGTAGGGAGAGGCTAAGGAGGAAAAAACTAAGGCAGCATGCCAGTTAAGACATAATGTGAGAGCATGTGAGTGATGAGGATGCTTAGTAAGACTCTTGCCTGGTACAACAATCCCATGGTAGCTGAGGTGGGTGGAATGACATTGTTTACAAAGAAGAAGAGCGCGTCCTCAGCTCGCAAGTGGATTCTTTTCCGGATGAGGAAGTAAAACTGACCCACTGATGAAAGGGAGAGTGCATAATAGTAGAAATTTCAAATGTAACGTTACCACTCTGTTAAATACAAGTTAGCAACTTTTTACATACAAGGCAATGCTTACCTGTCAGGTCGGAGGGGACAAGGTATTTCTTCTTGTCCAGATCTCCTATTCTGGCTTTGGGTGCTTTCTCCACAATTACCTAAAGGGGGAGAAAAAAAATGTCTTTAATACAAAGACTGCAAACAGAGCAAGAAATACTTTGTTTGAATGCTTCACTGTCTCAGAAAAAGGATGTGAGAGTGCACCAAACTGTAAGTCAAGCGAGGCCGGACGTATCCAACCAAGACGCGGTGTTTATATTTACACAGGTTATATCCTGAAAGTATTTCAGGGTTAGAAAGAACTTGATATATTCACATGTGGGGTTTAATGGGGAAGGAGTTCAAAAAAGAAACCATTTTAAGTATCTCCTCTCCAGTCTAAAAATAGGTCTGGTAAAATATCACTTGCCCACACAGCAAGCATTGACACATCACAATTATTCAGCTGTTTTTTTTTTTTTTCATTTTAATGAATCAGCAACTATTGTGACGTTTTATTTTCTCAGTGCCATTTTATGGTAGTGAATCCTAATTTTAAGACATCTGAAAAAGTCATAGGTCTCTGGGAAGTTGTGAGGGACCATTTAATGACCAAATAAGCACACAAGTAATAGAAAAAAGTTGCTGTTAATCGATAATAGTTAATTGTTCGTGGCAGCAACAGTTTACAACAGGCTATGATTAATGGACTACAAAACGAAAGCTTTAAAGCGATCGTAATTGAAGAGACGAGAGAATTTCGTCAAACTTTATGGAAAGAAAAAAAAAAAACACATTAAATCAGCTGATACTTGTGACACAGACGGCCTCGACAGGCCAGACTAAGTAGGAAAAGCCTTCCTGATTTATTTTCAAGAGCCAGGGCGACGTAAACAACCCCGTTTTGTTGACAGTAGCTATTTTAAGGCGCACCGCTGCGTTTCAACATCCAGCTAGACTACCAAGGGTCCGTACACACCTGAATGTAACCACCATTATCTGGGCAGCAACGATCATTCACGGAACAATTATACGGAGCTAACACCTGCTGGCCTGCTCGGAGCGGCCGAAATTCCTGGTTAACCCCTGTCGTAGTTCGCTATGCGTGGCGCTTACAACGTGGCAGTAAACAGAATAAGCATAATAACTTGTAGCTACACTATTACATTTATCTTCCAAGCGTGAATTAGTGGTTAAAAAAACAATCAACCAGCATAACGAAACGAAACGAAACGAACCTCACGGCAGCGTAACAGCCATGCAACCCAGCTAGCTGCCAAGCCGCTAACGTTAGCTACTTACTGGCACCCTGTCCGGATACTTCTTCCTTATTTTTTCGCCTTCAGACCGCCTCTTCTCAAAGGGATGCTCTTCTTTGTACTGAAACTTCATCGTTAAGAGAGATGACAGACCACAAGTCGGTCACTCCAGCGGTATCACTGTTTGCTCTTAAGCAACGACTCGAATCGCGGACACACAAACACAATCGATGCTAACTAGCCTTAGCCTCGCCACAGCTGTTTTCCTAGTGCGACTGCGGCGGAGGGATACAATAACAACAATGACGTAGAGGAGAGGGTAGTTCGCAGGGGCGTACCTCACCTTGTTTTAAACCCCAATAACGTCGACTGTGTGGTGATAATCGACGCGTATTCAAGAAAAAAATAATCATCTTGAAATAAGCAGTCTACAAAGAGCTTGGAAATCGACGGCGCACCTTTCTTTTCTTTTTTTTTTTTATGGGGAACTATTTTATTTTTATCAACCGCTGCGCATAAAGACGCGGGGCAGGGCACTGAGGAGGGATCTGTCCTTGTCATATGACCGAGGCCCAGCAGCTGGTGGTCGGAGAGGAGAAACTGAAAAACATGCGACATTAATGCTGTGCTGCAGGTTTTACTGATGTACGGTGATAAAACTTGGAACAAAAGACATTTCAGCAACATGTGGGACAGTACACGGTGCTCTGTATTTAATAGTGAACACGGTGCCTACTAATTCTGCCTTACAGTTTCCTAATTACTTGGGGCTTATGACTCATTAAACCAAACAACGTGTTTACTTCCCACCACAATGGACAAGAAAGAATCTAATAATTACGATTTTTATATTTTATACAAATTGTTGGTAAATGTTGGTTTCAGTATATCTTTAGGTGCAGATTTACTGGGTTATTCAATTCACAAGTAAAAAAATATATATATTTTTACATGTTTAGTAAACATTTTTACTAAACCAAAGGTGCCATTCCTGAAACACTCAGAAAAGTTGCTAACCTGCCTTTTGCACAAGTGACCCACAGGTCTGAGTCATGCCCATGTGACATGGCTGTGGTTCATAAACTCATGATCTTTCTTTTGTGTAAGGTGATGACACAGATAGCATGCATCTAAACAGTACATTTTGTGGTCTCACACACACTTTGACAAAAACAGAGAAACAACCCTTTCTTCTACTTCAAACTAGAATGTTGGCTCACAGTTTTAGTCAACACTATGTTTTGCTTTCAGATATTCACTGGTTAAAATTGTACCTTTTTTCATTGTAGCCTAGCTTTCAGTCTACATCAGCTTGTCTCTTTCATAGCATGGACTTTAATAATTCAAAAGTATGCTCAGCTGATGACATATTTGAAAGCAATACCAAACAATCCACTGACAGCAAACTCTCTACCAGAGCCTACTTAGTAAGTTGTAGTAGGTGTCCCCAACTCAGCATCTATAATATGACAATTGGACTTAGTCTTATCCTGTACTCCTGAAGGACTGTTTTTAATGCTGCACCATCTGCTTAAAGCATTTGTTGACTGGCAGACTGACAGGAGAACGAGCTTGTGGGATTCATGATTTAAAGAGGATAAATTCTTCATGCAGTCAGCGTCAGAGAAATTGAAAGGAAAAGTATGATGGGGAAAAACAACAAAGAAAGTCCCACCCTGTAGGAACTGTAAATAAAGGCAACACAAGGTGAGCACCTATTACACTTTTCCTTATTTCCTATCACATAGTCACTTACTGACCACTTTATTAGGTGCGGTTTTCTGCCGCTGTAGCCCATCTGAGAGTCAAAGTTACTTAAATCACCTTTCTTCCCTATTCTGATGCTTGGTTTGAACTTCATCTACACGCCCAAATGCGTTGCGTTCCTGTAATGTGACTGGCTGACTAGATATGAGTTAATGAGCAGTGAACTTAAAGCTGCTGTATATTGGAGATGGTCATATTAAACATGGCCAAAGCTTCAAATAATGAGGCCAGAGTATGTGAAAGTAATTTCTGAGAGCCAAAAGCAAATACAGAACAATGGTAAAAGCATTTTTATCTTTTTGAGTTGACTTTTAAATCATCAGGAAGTGGCAGGTGGTCGCAAACCAAAGCATATAGTGTATCCAGAAGACAATCCGAAGTCTTCAACTGTGTGTGTGTGTGTGTGTGTGTGTGTGTGTGTGTGTGTGGGGGGGGGGGGGGGGGGGGGGGGGGCATTTACATCAAGTCACATGCACAGCTATAGCTGACTAGCAGATGTGCAACCACTGAAATGTACCTTCAGAGGATAATTGGGCCGCATCTGAAATACTTAACAGTAAGAAAAACCATCTACATTTTGCAAATGAATGATTGTATCAGTCAAATATGCTCAGAAAACAGTACCAAAAAACTAAATAAATAAATACAGAAAGCAAAAATCAGCAATTCCCAGACAAGCAGGTAACCTCTGTCGATGAAGATAATGAGATATGACAGATGTTCAGCCCTTCTACTACATGCACCTTAATTGTGAGGATGTTTAAACATCAAGCTAGAAAATTCATATAAAAATAGAAACATCCTATTTGCATATTTGGTCTTAAAATGACACTTTTCTACACAATTAACACAAAATAAATGTACACATTAAAAACGGAGTGTGATCTGCAGCGGTGCTGAAACGCACCGCTTAAGACACAAAACACATCTGAACAAGAACAGCTTTGGTTTTTAGTCTCAAGTTGAATCTGTAGATAAAATAAACAAGAAAGATGAGATAAAAACCCGCCGTCTGTTGCTTTGGGTACAAACGGTTATTCCAGTTTGAAAAAGCCTTTAACTAAAAGTTAGTTTGAGTAGATCAGCGCAGTTTCCTATTACACCACATGGTGGCAGCAGATGATTAACCAAAGTGTGTCTCCCACACAAACGAAACTCCAGTGAAGTTAGAGCTGCAAAATGTTAGGGCACAAACATGAGGGTATTACTGGCATGAAAAGAAAACAAGCCGAATTGTAACTGGTCGATACTGACAAGTGTTTTATTAGTAACACAGACCTGGAGACAGAGCCAATAAGAAGCCGCTGTGAGCCTTGACAAGACTGACATTGTTCAGAAGGCATTTAAAGATGGAGCATCTAATAGTTGAACCCATACAATAAAGAGGAATGGGTAAAAACGGAAAAGGGGTGAGAAGGCTGCAAGTCTGAATCAAATACAAAACCAACTGCAACAAATAACAGGAAATCAAGTGCAATCCCTATTAAATGAAACCAGGATGGCATCAAATAGCAAAAAAAAAGAAAGAGGGGGCGCAAAATGTCATGGTATTTAAAAGTCATTAGCATATATCATGGTAACAGAGAAACAATCAGATATGGAAAGGCGGCACGGCAGTCCATGTATCGTTACAAGCCATTCTTTTTTTCCTCACAACTTTAAAGTGTTTATCTGAGTCCCATGAGGAGGTTTGGGGAAAGTGTGACCGTTATGACGGGGAAAAAAAAAAAAAAAAGAAAGAAAGAAACAAAGAAACTTAGACTTCTTGGCTATTTGTCCAGAAAAAAATGCCTTTGGGTGGTATGTTGCAAGCAAGGGCCCATCAGTTACATCA
This sequence comes from Archocentrus centrarchus, assembly GCF_007364275.1. Taxonomy (NCBI): domain Eukaryota; kingdom Metazoa; phylum Chordata; class Actinopteri; order Cichliformes; family Cichlidae; genus Archocentrus; species Archocentrus centrarchus. The sequence continues at coordinate 23,355,816 of NC_044363.1, forward strand.
TTTAAATTGATCCAATCTTGCTGGGGGAGAAAAAAAAAAGAACACCATTGGGAATCAATGACTCACTGCTTGGGTGGGGGTATGATGATCTAAAATAGGGCAGTTTTCCATTTTTCCCTACTCAGTTGCTCCAAGAGGTTAAGACAATAAATTGAGTTGTCTGCTGAAGTGCAATATCTGTTGACGATGGAGAAGAGGAAAAAAAAAAAAAAAACTAAACAAAACATGGAATTGTCTTTGTTGCGTTGCTGATCCTCTTCTATTTCCCAACTTTATCTTCAAAAATTTTTAAAAAGGACTAACGAACTCAGCAAGCATACTCCGACTCCATACACACACACAGTCAGTATCAGGAGCGATAAGGCAGAGGCGCTCCTCTTTGTTTTGGGAAAAAAGAAAAATACAAATAACGAATTAAGAAAAGAAAAAAAAAGAAGCTGGCTCCCCCTCCCTCCCCAGTAGTTTGTGGGTTCTGGTGATCCCATACTGTTCATCCTGTGTCAGGCGGTCACCCCAGCCCTCGTCTCCTCAGGACGCGGCTGAGAGGCTCGGAGAGGGCTGGTGGGTCGTCTGTGTGGGACTGGAGGGCAGGATGGAAGCCAACAGAGAGAAGAGGCTGGTCGACAAGCCCGGTCCCTCTCAATTCAGCCAGTCACCAGAGCCGGTGCTGGTGGAGGTTTCGACTGAGGACGGAGCGGACATCAGCAGTGAACCTACGACAAACAGGGGAGGACATTTCAGTGTATGTGCCGCCATTTTAGCTATGAAACTAATGTACAGTTAATACTGTGAGAAAAACGCATTTCATTGTTTGAGTGAGATGAAAAGATCATCACTCATCACTTTTGTGTCTGAGTGTTGGGTGCATTGTGCTAAAAAGTAAAGTCTTCAGATTGTTTTAATGCTACATGTTATTTTTCTAATTCAAGTAATCAGTTATTTCTTTACATTTTCAGTCCATTACTCCAAAAACATCAACTATTCCTGTTCTTTTGTGACTGGAGAGAAGAATGTCAGACACATTCACAATGTTTCCATCTCCTTACAACCCTTTGCCATGCAGCTGCATACTAGTGGATCCAATCCTACAGTTCTGTCAGTGTGCGATGGCAAGGTCACTGTGGAAATATTCACATTATTTTGTGCAAGGGTGAAAATAGGAGCAAAAGCCTTGAAACTGCAGCCACTAACTTTTAGTTCAGCCAACGATGCCATTCTCAACAAAATTATTGTGCTTTAGAAATTACTTTTCTCAACAGATTGCTTTTTGATATCACTAGTTATGTAATGAAACGGGTTACTTTTAACAGCAGCATTTATCCAACAATGATCCAAGTTGCAATCAGATGTGTTAAAGGTTAGCATAAAGACTGGAACACAGCTCAGTGTTAAAAATCATGCCTGTCATACAATATATTGCCAAAAGCATTCGCACATCTGCCTTCACATGCATGTGAACTTGAGTGACATCCCATTCTTAATCCATAAGGTTTAATGTGATGTCGGCCCACCGTTTGCGGCTATGACAGCTTCAGCTCTTTTGGGAAGGCTTTCCACAAGGTTTAGGAGTCTTAATTGGAATTTTTGAGCATTCTTCCAGAAGTGCATTATGACGAGAATTCATCCCAAAGGTGTTCTATCAGTGTGAGGTGAGGACTCTGTGCAGGCCGTGTCTTTATGGACCTTGACTGCATCCCAGTTCATAAAGCATGTTGGAGCAGGGAGGGGCCATCCCCAAACTGTTCCCACAAAGTTGGGACCATGAAATTGTCCAAAATGTCTTTGTATGCTGAAGCATTAAGAGTTCCTTTCACTGGAACTAAGGGGTCAAGCCCAACTCCTGAAAAACACCCCCACAGCATAATCCCCCCTCCACCAAACTTTACACTTGGCACAATGCAGTCATAAGTACCGTTCCCCTGGCAACCACCAAACCCAAACTCATCCATCAGATTGTCAGATGGAGAAGTGTGATTTACCACTCTAGAGAACACATCTCCACTGCTCTATAGACTAGTGCCAGCATGCTTTACATCACTGCATCTGATGTTTTGCACTGTGCTTGGTGATTTAAGGCTTGGATGTAGCCTCTTGGCTACAGCTCTCTACACACTGTTCTTGAGCTAATCTGAAGGCCATATGATGTTTGGAGGTCTGTAGCAATTGACTGCAAAAAGTTGGCGACCTCTGCGCACTGTGCGCTTCAGCATCTGCTGACTTCGCTCTGTCATTTTACGTGGCCTACCACTTCATGGCTGAGTTGCTGTTGCCTCCACTTTGTTATAATACAGTGATCCCTCACCTATCGTGGGGGTTACCTTCCAGAGACCCTCACGATAGGTGAAAATCCATCAAGTAGTGTTGTTATTTTTATTTTTTTTATATATATTTTAAGGCTTTATGAGCCCCTCCCACTCTCTTACTACAACTTGAATGATGAAGATGTTGAATTATGTAGCTGTGCAGTATAGATGGTGATGAAGGTGGTGCAGTATCTTTGCCCTCGGCCGTTACTTATATTTCCGCTAAAGGCGTAGCCGTAACTTATCTCTTAGTCCGAGTGATGAAGTTATGGGGAGTTATGGGGTGTTACAGAAATACCTATATACCACAAAATCCGGTAATATACTGAAAACGCCGCAAAACAGAATGAGTAATTAAAAAAAAAAAAAAAAATCTGCGATACTGTGAAACCGCAATAAGTGAACCGTGAAATAGCGAGGGACGACTGTACCACTAAACAGCTGACTGTGGGATATTTAGTAATGAGAAAATTTCATGACTGGACTTGTTGCACAGGTGGCATCCTATCATGGTACCACGCTGGAATTCACTGAGATCCTGAGAGCGACCCATTCTTTCACAAATGTTTGTAGAAGCAGTCTGCATGCCTAGGTGCTTGGTTTATACACCTGCAACCATGGAAGTGATTGGAACACCTGAATTCAATGATTTGAATGGGTGAGTGAATAATTTTGGCAATATAGTGTACACCTCTGAAAATCAATGATAAACATTTAGCATCTCCTTTTTTGAACTCATAGCTCTGCGGTTTACACACTGCAGGTTTTACAGGTCTGTGTGTGGGCAGAGCCAGGTACTGCTGCTTGCATTTTGCCATTGTGGGACATCTACACCCAGCCACCTCGCATTCTCCTGAATGAATTGACATACGCTTTCTTAGCTCAGGCTTAGAATGAAGACAGTTCTTAAAGCGACTGAACTATTTTTTTTTTACAAGTACTGCAGATAAAATATGTGGAAAATCATCCTTAAAATACCTTAAAAGTATTTTGTGGCTGCAACATGACAGCCAGACAGGGTGCTGAAACTGATTACTGAAGAGAAAGCGAGTAAAGGCACCACAAAGAGCTGTTACCTTGAGTCTGTATAAATGTAGTCATATTAGTATTTACTCGTGTTAACATACTGACAGCTTGTGGCCTTTTAAGTTTACATGCCTTAAACACAGGTCATTTAGAATCAGGAAGTATGCAAATAACTTGAAACGACCAAGTAAGCCATGCACTGCAGTGTTGCCATTATCTGTTTGCTTTTACACCAGCTTTATTATGCCTTTTACCTTAGTGCATCCAGCATAGGCAGCAAGTTGAGAAGTGCTGTGTCACTAGGGTCGCTGAACCAGGACTTGATGGGTATTGCATTGTCTGGAGGGCAGAAAACAGCCAGTCAGTCAGTCATGTCAGAAAAACAGACATGGTAGTGATTTTGTGCTGCTCTTCTAAAGAGGCCACTGAGTGCTCAAGGAGCTTAAATGTAATGTACTGCTAAATGATTTACAGGCCTTGAAGTAAAAATAACATCTTCAGTTATGTCCTCATTACAAGTTCAAGTGTATCAAAGCAAAGACTTGATTGATTTTATGTGTTAAAGGTGACAGAAAACAAGCAGCCAAATATTCACCTCAACCTGTTAGCAATCTGAAAAGGTTTAAAGATGACCCATTATGCTATTTCTTATTTTGTGTCACATATGTGTACAGTTACAATGATGGGTGCTCATATTAAACGTCCTGAGATTCAGATAATGAGATGACTGTACGTGTAAGTAATACCTGAGAGACAAAAGCTTCAAACCGCTCTAAATGCTGTTTTTCTGACAGTCAGCGAGGGGAGATATTCCTAACATGGCCCCGTCAGGGACAGTTCCAGCTAGGAGCACAGCAGCCACAATCGCCTGCTGTTCCATTCGTGAGGGGCAGCCAATCAGAATAAACCAAACATAAAGAGGGCACGGATCTACAACTGCTTGTGGATAAACTGAGGGGCTGCACCAAGGTCCAGTATAAGATTAATTTGAACAGCGAGTCATGCAAAGCTACTCTAGAGTCCAAGATTAAGAAACCTAATAGAAAAACTTCAACCTATACCTCTAAACCACTTCTTTTTATTTATTTTTTTTTAATCTTGAATGCCCTAAGTTACATAAATAAGGCACAAACTGACTGCTTTGGTGCATCATTTTACATTTGGAAACTATTATTCCTACTATTCAGAATCTACATCAGTCGGAATGACAGACCTGTTTTCAAAGGGTAAAAACGGACTTGTAGAAGTCATACGAGCTGCAAAGACACAGCTGGAACCTTAAAGCTTTGTTCCAGGAATCACATTGGCTGATTTGTTACACTTGTGTTTGACAATTTCTGCTCTGAAAAAGATGCATTATATTTCTTCCTGTCATGTGTATATACAATCCAACTCCAACTAATACTGCATTTGAGATGGACGTAGCTACTGTGAGGTCACCTGCTGGTCTCGTTTTGAAGCCTCAAAAATGAGTGTTTCCGCTGTCGCCATTTTGGTTGCAAAAACCCTAATGTGGTGAGAAAAGGCGCGTCTGACTGTGAAACCACACGCTCATTGGCTAATGACCTGTGACTGACAACTCGCTAGCCAACAAGGATGCAGTTTCATAACACAGATAATCCTCAATTTTGAAACATGGCATGACCAAGATTTACACAACAGATTTCTTTTTTTATTGAATATGACCCCAAATGAGTGACCGGGCCCATAAACTGCAGGAAAGTGTTTACAGAGGTTATGTCAGACAGCTGCTTTCCTGTAGGCTTCTATAGGACCGGAAGCATTTTTGCAATCACAGGCACTGGCTTCATTTTTCTGACCAGGAAGCCACGCTCTCGTTTTCTATTGTCTGTCCTTTGCCATGAGTGTAAAACATGGAGTAGAGGAGCTGCATCTTACCTGGATGGCTTCGATAAGCACCAGGCGAGTTGTCCAAGATAACAATACTGGACAGGTCATCATGTACTACAGACAGGTCTTTAATATAACTACCTAGATCCAATGTACAATGCTGGAAAAAGAAAAATCACAAAAGACACTGACATCAATAAAAAAAGAAATAAATAGAAATAAATCAGAGGGAAATTAGAGACTCCGTCAATATTAGCGTAACACAGGCTGCCAGAAGACAGCGTAGAGCAGTACCTGTCTGTAGTATCTTCGTTTCAGAATGTTCCTGTTGTTGTCCAGTTTGTCTGCCACTGCTGAGCCGTAGATCTCCATACTGGCTGTGAAAACCACCAGCTCATACCACTGGCTCACCTGTGTACACAGGAACATAACAGTCACAAAGGGTCAATGTACACTCCGCTCCGAAATTATTGCAACAGTGAGGCCGATCCCTTTATTTTTGCTGGAGACTGAAAATATTTGGGTTTTACGTTAAAAAAAAAAAAAAAATGAACAATATGAAACAAAAGATCAACATCTCATCTTTTGTTTCCAGGTATTTACACCTGGATCTGATACACAGTTCAGAAGATAGCACATTTTGTCTGAAACCACCCATTTTACCTGTGAGCAAAACTCTGGGAACAGATAAACTTAAAATAGATTAAAGAAAATAAGACTTAATATTTAGTTGCAAATCCTTCGCTTGCAATAACTGCATCAAGCCTGTGATCCACTGACATCACTACATTTTTTACATTCTTCTTTTGTGATGCTTTTCCAGGCTTTCACTGCAGCCTCTTTCAGTTGTTTGATGGTTTTGGGGGTCTCCTCTTTTGCAGGTAAAATGCTCTATAGGCTTTAAGCCTGAAGATTGAGTAGGCCAGTCTAAAACCTTCCACTTCCTGCCCCGACGAACTCCTTTGTGTTTTGGGTCATTATCTCGCTGCATGAAGGATCTTCCAATCAGTTTGGTTGCATTGTTCTTTAAATTGACAGACAAAACATTTCTGTAGATTTCTGATTTCATTGTACTGCTGCCATCATGCGTGACATCATCAATGAAGATTAATGAGCCCGTCCCAGAAGATGCCATAAAGCCCAAGCCATGACATTAACTTCACTGTGTTTCACAGATGTCTGGGATCACGAGCAGATCATTTCTCTCTCCAAACTTTAGCCTCTCCATCAGCTTGGTAAAGGTTCATCTTTGTCTCATCAGTCCATAAAACTTTGTCCCAGAGTTTGAGGCTCATCTCTGTACTTCTTGGCAAATTCCACCCTGGCCTTCCTCGTCTTCCTAATAGTTAGTAGTTTGCATCTTCTGGAGAAGCCTCTGTACTTTTGTTCATGAAGTCTTCTGCAAACAGCAAATTGAATAATCAAGCTAGCAGGACACACCTGGTCAACCAAACACACCTGTCAGTCACATGTTCCAATACTTATAAGAAAAATGGGTCGATTCAGACAAAAGGTGCTATCCTCTGAACCGTGTATCAAATCCAGATGGAAATACCTGGAAATAAAAGCTGTTAATCTTTTAATGTCAAACATAAATCTTTCAGTCTACAGCAAAAACAAAGAATGGCCTCACTGTTCCAATGCTTTGGAGAGGAGTGTACAAATACACTTGAGTGTGTGAGTGCAATAGAGATTAATGACAAAGATGACAGGCTGGATTTAAAGGAGTGGTGATGTTTGTGCTTTACTGCTTGCTACCATGTTAATTTAGGATTGACGCACACAGACACGTGCGCACACACAGAGACAGCAGACTGTTTGAACAACACTCACCACTTCTAAAAAAAAGTCAACATGTGGCCTTTTATGTACGAAGAATCTGACTGGGTGCTTATCAATGACGACCTGTAAGGAAAGGGAAAACAAGTGGAACCAGTTCATTTAGACAAAATTAGTATTTAGATTGGGTACTCATGCTCATAGATGCCTGACTGCCCATACTTTGAGGATGAAGTCTGGCGGTGTGCCAGGTCTCACTGTGGGCCTCAGGACCCCGTCATGATGAGAGTGGATCAGGGTCTCATCTAGGTCCAGAACCAGAATCTTCCTCTTTACTGCATCTGGAGTTCATTTGATAATGTGATGCTTCATTTAGTGCATAGATATATACAAACAAAACTAATTATCAAGAAACATTTGGAAAATCATGCACTGCAGCAGCTATTGTACACAAGTCGATGTCAACAAGGAGATTTCTCTGTTACTTCTAACATTTCAAACAAGAAACTTCAAGTCTTAACCACCAAAGAAGCAAGCCGTTTCATTTTTTCCAGAGCATTCAGACAGCACAACGAAAGGAGCAACTCTGCAGAACGTGTATGGATTTTACAAGTCATCGGCTGTTTTGGTGCTCTTACACCTTCCTTTGTGGTTCAATAATGGCTGCCCCACTGTCATCTGGACTTTATATTCACAATTATATTTAAACTAGGGTGTATCACTGTGTGTAAAGATCTCCCCTTTATTCTAACTCCAACTCTTCATGCACTTTAATTGTATGTAAAAACAGTTAAATTCATTTTGTGAGCTTCCCCTATGCCTGCTGAGGATATAGTGTACTTCACTTGAAATTAAAGTCAACAAGAAATGACAGTTTGTGGAAAAGGAAGTAGGTAAGAATACAGTAGGACAGAAAGGCTTCCACATTGTTTTTTGATCAGGAGAAAGCTTATAATGGATCTAAAACCACACTGTTATTTATAAATGATGGTAGAAATTAAAGCCCTTACACCCAGGTTCCTTCATTTCTTAGCTTATCTCTTTGCAATCCCTGACTTTATGAGTTTCCTTAATGCATTTTCAGCCAATTCCAGTTGTTACTTTTTTGGTAGACTCATTAATTCCCCTGTAGACACGTCTAACCGATTCCAGTTAAACGCTTCAAGGACCCTGGGTAACTGTTCCAACCTTTGCAGCTGACCTTATTCAGGTGCACAGAATTAACGACCAAACTGCTGCTTTAATCCTAGCAGAAATACCCAACATCTATAACTAAGCTAATGTACAGGAATCACTCATTCACTGGAGACTAAACCTGGATGTGCTGGTGATGTCAGAGGAATAAGTGAGAGGCAAGTAAAGTACACTGAAACACAATCCTTCCTCTAAGAGTATGCTGCTGAACAAGCTCTCAGCTGACAGAAGGGAAGTTCATTCAGAGCTCACAATCCGGCCAGTGCTAGAGCAAGTGTGGGCTGGTCTATAACAGCTGCATACCCTCTCCACTTCCACAATGCAAAAAAATATACTGTCACATTTTAATTCAAGACAGAAATCCTAATTTATTTAATCAAACATACCATTGCATTATGTGGATTCTCACACTTACATGCTGGTATAATTGTTTAATGTCTTTGGGTTGAAGGTGTGTATGTAGCCGTGAATCTTTATATTAGACATTCATAATTTTAGCATTGTAGTCAGACATCTTAAGACCTATGGTCAGTATATGGCTTCCTTGTCAGTAAAGACTGTGTGCAGTGCAGCTTCATCAAAGATCATTCACATCATGCAGTGTTGACACTTCTGTTAATGCCAGTTTATTCACACGTAACTGTATTAGCACGCCTGACTGAAATAGATTCATCTTACATCTCACAGCAAAAAAACAAACAAAAAACTGGCATTTTCTTTACAGTGTATCTTTTTTTTTACAGTGTATCTCTTCTTTTTTTTTTAATTTAAAGACCTAAAAAATTAAACTAAAATGTTGTGGAGCCAAGATGCAGCCAAACACCTTGTGTACTAAACCATACTCTGTTGTTATGCTGTTAATAAGTTAAACAGAACAAAACAATTGACCAATGTAGCAAAACAGGTTTATCAGAACAACTGCAAAAGAATCCAGGATAGCTGTACATGAACCCACCTGTTGCAACTTAATATTTCCATTTATAACAAAGTCATGAAAAAAAGACCATTCCTGTCAGCTAGTGTGAATTTCCTCATGTGGAGAAGCCAATCCGTATGACCCATTTACTTTTTATTTTACTTTTTACTTTAAGGTAAAGATGAGCAGGATAGTTGCCAAACTGTGCATCTGTTCCTGAAAAAGCCTCTTTCAACACAATCACTTCTTACTTGACAAACTTGTTTATCATCTTCTAAAATGTCCAAATTACAAACATCCTTTTACTGTTCATTCTGCCACCAACAAAATGAAGTGTCTTGGTGAAAGCATGTTTAAGACTTAGCAACATAAGCTTCTATACACACCGATCATATCATGAATACAATAGTATACTCACTGAGCCTGTTTCTGGAGATTGGGGACAGAGGCAAAGTGTCGTATCGCACCGTCTGATACTGGATTATCTGCAAATGAACACAGGGAATTAAAAAAGCAATCCTCAACATGAGCAGCATATACTGTGACATGCACAAACTACACAGTTAACTATACCGACAACAGTTGGAACTGCGATATAGTTGACAACTGCATACCAGGTACATGGAAGCCTTCAACCCTTATTTGCTATTGCCCTGACTTCAGAAGGGCTCTTCATGTGATTTTACTGAACAGGCTAGTGTTGGTCTTTTAGGAATCATTTGAGGAATAAAGGATCACAAGTGAAACTAAACTGCGCTTTGAGTTGATGAATTTGACCAGCATATGAAAACATTATATTTCAGCCACTTAAGACAACACATTCTTGGGAAACCAGATCAAGTAAGGGGACAGCGGAGGACACCATACTGAAATAAAGTCACTTGTGTCCGACCCACAGTACTTCCTCTGTTGTGATCAGAATGACTACAGTGAGAATCCTTCACAATGCCGCTCTTGCTCAGGGGCTCTGCACTTTTCTTCACAGGGCTATTTTTATCCCCCCCAGCTGTCGGTGGGTGTCAGCGTTGCATGGGGCACACACAGAAAGGAAGACTTGCAGGGTGACTTTGACAGAGTGAGCTACTTGGTACCTGCCTTGGACAGGACCTCCCTCCCCCTCCCACTACTGCCTGGCAGGATGAGCCTGGGAGAAGCCTAGTGGTGGAAGCAGCTGCTGGGCACCACGGGGGGATCTCATCCCCGACTCATCTCGCCATACCTCTAAAAGTGTCCATCTGGACACCTGGCAAGCGCACATCCTGTGCCTTCAGACTAAGGCTACAATAAAATGAAATACAATTTGGACTATTTTTGCTCCCCTTATCTGCCCAACACCTAAAGCAGCAAGTTTTACACTGACATGTGCAGGGTTTTTCCTGGTTCAAAAATAGTCTACAGGGTATGCATGCATGTAGACAAAACTGATCTGGACACAGTAAAGGCAAAGTCTATTATCTTAACACACGTCTGTACTTTCCTGTTATTTCGGAAAACTGCATTTGAATAAATTTAACTCTAAATTAAACAAATATTTCTTCACAGTCTTAATTATTTTCCACTGGGGTAAGATCAAACCCTCACTGGTGGATACCAAAATCTTTCAGATGCAGGAAAACCCCTGATGTAGCAGGGAGCCTCTGCTTGTGTGTTCCCAGAACCAGAACACTTTGGACATAACTAATGACTATAAAAGGACAATGGCAGCAACTAACATTTTTCCCCCTCAATTAATTTGTAAACTCATTTCCTAATTAACTGGTTCATGTTTGTTCCAGAGCTGAAGACAACACATTCACACTGCTTGTTTTTTGGATAAATAAAGACATTTTACCAGCAGATTTTCACAACTGAGAAGTTACAGTGGGATGATTTGGGGGCAATGCTGCTTTAAAAAAAATACATTATTCATTAAGTGGTTATGAAAACTGCTGCAGATTTTTTTTTATTAATGAACTAATTAGTGGAGTACAACTCTCAGCTATGTAAGCTGATAGTTGTGTATTGCTTAGCCAATTGTTGCATGCAGGATGATAAACAAAACCTATTATGTAACACTGATGTGGGGTAGATTAATAAACAACCATCTCGTCATTTGTTGACACAGGATCGTGTGCCCAGGATTATGACCTGTTCCCAAAATACATAATCCAATAAATCTTATCTTGATCTAAATTTCAGGATCAGGTCACTGTGTATTGTGGACAAACAGGAAGTTATAAGGGGGATTATCAAGTGTAGAAAATGGGTTATCATAGATGTGAGAATTTTTTTTTCTTCCTCCAATCAAAACACCTGTCCTATCAGCCTAAAAGCCATCCTACACTTGGATCATCATGACAGATTTCCAGTGGATCACACACCGTGCACAAGAGAGATAAACTGTTAGTGAGAATGAGAGAAATGGAGGCAGAGAGAGGGAGAACAGTGGACTCTCTGTGCTGACATAATCCCTCTCACTTCAGCCATAACATGGACTGAACTATTCACACTCAGGGCCTGAGGTGTTACTGCCACACAATAAACTACAGACAAACCTCAAAACAGCAAGATGATTACAACACACGGGGCAGTCCTCCAAGCTTTGTTGGTTTGATGAAGAGCTCAAGCTGAAGTCCACTCATGTTACTCCACATTTGCACATCTATTAACAACTCCACACCACCTGCGTGTATGTCTAAGTTACAAGCAGTTGGCTTATGCCACCTTAAATGCCATGTTTATTGTGGTGGCATTTGTGAGCAATTGAAGGTGACCTGCATGTTTATGCTTGCTGCACTTTAAATTTAGGATTTGGATGTGGAAGTGTTTTCAGTGTGCAATGTAGCCGGGTAAACCATTCCTGCATAAAAATAAACACACTGCTTTGGGTCTGCAAGAGTTTTGATAAAACAAAGAAAAAGGAGCCAATCACTCAAAGGTTTTAAACTCAGAAAAATGTGACACGTTTGCCACTTTGTCTTAAAAAAATGAACTAGTCTTCCAAATTTTAGACTTTTTAAAGAGTTGTGACCATAACCAAAGAGGATTTTTTTTCTACTTAGTTTGGGGGCAAAAGGACCCATTTAAAAAAACTGCATAATTAGTGGCACTGTTAAATCATAATGAGAGTAGTCTCACGGTGACTCACTATATACTTCATGTGCTGGGAATGTATCACGTTTTTCAATAATGGTTTAATTTTCATTTTTCTCAATTTTTTTTTAGACAAATAGTTCTGGATAGTCAAGCAATACTTTTGATAACTAATTGGGAGGTTGAGGCTTCTCATGTCGGGGTATTTGCTCACAAGTTTACATAATTTACATGTTTAAAAAAAATCCGTTATAATCAGAGTATTTAACAGCTCCGGTGGAGAGCACCGGTAATTTGGCTCAATGAAAACCAACCAAGCTTTTCCTCAGGTGGCTTTCATTTAAAACTAAAACATTAAGGCACATGGGAGTCAAAGCAACGTAAAGACTTGCAAACGTTAACTGTCAGACATTATTCAAAACCCCCCCTCACCGTTCGTAGGTGCTTCCTGAGGATGTACATGATGAAGCCCCATATTCTGGACGTAACGCCGAGAAAAGTGCGGATGCCAAGTAAACACTGCCGGGTCTTCAGCATGTTAATAACCACGCAACACGGTTTTCACCCAAGTTGCTGGGGGTGGGTGGATGGAAGGAAGGGGGGTAATTACTGAAAGGACTTGCTTACCACAGAGTCAAAATTCTGGTCTTTAGCCACAGCCGCCAAACTAGCAACTCTAATTATGAAGAGGCCAAGCAAACGTGTGAGTACCTCGCTCTGCACAATTGCGGCACAATTAGCATCAAACAGGGTAAATTCGCATTGTAACGGTGACAAGCAAACGGTGAAGTAATCAAAAGAAAAGCCAGATAGCGGCGACTGCTGCTGTGTGGACCTTAGCACGCAGCTCGTTGACAAGCTAGCTCAGGAGCTAGCCGTATGTGTTCCAACTACCGTTAGCTCGTAGCTACTGCTAGCTCGACAGGGTGACCACCTTGAACCTCGGAGAAAAAATAAGACCAAAAAGAACTGCGGGGTCTTTCCTTGGCATGCACCAGTTCAACGGGACTTGAATCTGTGCGGCGTCCGAAGAGAGACAGTGTCGTAAAAGTTCCCCAAAGTCTAACCGGTCCGGTTAAAATCAGTTTGTAGTCCAGTGGAAATCCGGAATGAAACTGCGAGCCGCCATCGCCGTCTTGCCGTCACTTCCGAGACGAACTTGGTTGCGCGCAGCACGTCCACGTGGAAAGAAAATAAACAGACGTGGACGAGCATGTTAGCTAAAACTTAAAATAACAACTTTTAAAATTATTTGCACTTTTCATCTGCATTCTTATATAATGGTTTTAGTGGAGTTTAACGTAAAAATAACTCCTGATGAGAAAAGCGTGTGGTTTAACTGGTGTCATTCTTCCACTGTCATTAGCTATTAACAATATAGCGGTATTGGGTATTTTTAATAAATTTTCTAATTTATTGGACGATTGTGTAGCTTGTCCAATGACAAAGCAAATTGTCATTGTATACATGACAATTTTTGGCACTTGTTAGTAGTTCGAGTTTGCCAAACGCTGATAAATGCTAAAGTTACTTGAATCCATTACTGCAACTATTAGACTAATAAATCTGACACTGCTATTGATATTGGCATTTAGTCTATCAAACTGTGTTGCTGGAAAATAATTATTTGGTGCAAATAGACCAAGGGGCAGAAACTGAGCTGCAGACAGCATCCATAAAGCAATACACATTTTCAATTTTTTCTTGCTGTTCTGATCATTTGTCTCTGTAGCATCTGTCACACCAGCCCTCTGCATGTTCTCCTTCACTACATCCATGAATCTTCTCCGTGGTCTTCCTCTTTTCCTTCTGCATGGCAGCTCCATCTTCGGCATCCACTGTCCAATATATCCACTATCCCTCCTCTGCACATGTCCAAACCATCTCAGCCTTGCTTCTCTAATTTTGTCTTCAAACTGCTCAGCCTGAGCTGTCCCTCTGATGCTCTCATTTCTAATCCCGTCCATCCTGGTCACTCCCAATGACAATCTTAGCATCTTCATTTCTACCACCTCCAACTTGGCCTCCAGTCATTTTGTCAGTACCACTGTCTCCAAACCATACATCACAGCAGGTGTCACTACCATCTTGTAAATCTTCCCTTTCACATTTACTGCTATCCTTCTGTCACAAATCACATTTTCAACATAGTTACAAAAAAATGACCAATTACATACAAACTTTAATCACAAGTCATCCTCAAAGGCTCATAAATAAAACAAAAGTATTGTACACAACGGACAACTTGATTTAAGAGATTTTAGGCACTGAGACAATATGTATGTGACCCTCACATTTTCCTGCTGTGAGCAGTATTTTTCTCATCAGATGATTTAATAATTACTATAGAATTTTTCATTTCAGTGTAAAGGTCAGGACATGAAAAAGTAAATTAATTTGTAAAATAACAGCCACACAAACTAAACTTCATCCACAAAGAAAAAAAATATTAGGAAATAAGTTTGAATCATTTTCAGTGCTTTAGTCCTTTATCAAAAAAGCACATGAAACATGGATTTTCAGCAGCCTCTGCCTTAAACTTAAACATCAAGATCATCATCAGGGTCCTCCTGGTCGTAGTCGTCGCTGGCATCGGGCTCATACAGAATTCGACCTGAACCCGGGCCCGACTGGAGCAGAGCCGTTTTCCTATAAGATTGAAAGGGGACAGTATTTTTAGGTTGTTTGTAAAAAAAAATATGTAAAAAAGGAAAGAAAAACAGCATATATGAGATGTGGTCACTGAAAAAAAGTCTCTGACTTCTCTTTGCTGAAGACAAATGGAAGTGCAAGTTTCTCCTTGGCCTCACGCTCTGTATCAGACAGGCGAAGGTTGAAGGTCAAGTTGGCTGCTGGGTCCATCTACAGATACACAAAAAGGGCACTTAACTCATGCCATATTTGTTTCTTTATCCGTATGTTGTGTGAAGCTGTTGTACCCATGTTGTACTGTACCTGCTGTTCCTCGGGCTCAGTCTGTTTGTGTCCGGTATGGTTCGGTTTGCTCATTACAGTAACTGAAAGATCCTCTTTGATGCTGAATATCTCCTCCTAACAACAAAAAAATCAAAGCCATCAATAATTTATAAAAGGCACAGGAATTGAAAATAAATATTATTCAAGCACTGCTTACATCTTGTGTAACTTTCCCTGACTTTGATCGCTTAGTTATTTTTGCCATTGCTTCATCTCCTTTAATTCCGGGTGCCACGGTGATGACTGAAGTAGCCAAGTGGCAGACGCTTCCCACAGTACCGCTCTGGTGCATATCTGCATGGAGCAGACCAATAACAGCTCTCACGGCTCCTCCTAATGAAAACACAATGTAATCATTTAACAGAGGACATACTGCACGGGCTACTAAAAATAAGTCAACCATGAAGGTCTTTTTGATAACGGAAGGTGTGCACAGAAAACCTTTTGTGCATAAAACACTCTTTAAAGAAAAATTACAGCCCGACCAATAACAGATTTCTGGAGCCGATGCCAATACAAGCATCTTTTTCTGCATTACGCTTTGTTTTCATATCGCTGCAGATCAGACAGATATGCTGATACATTTGTGATCAGTAAAGCTCTATGACAGATAGATAAAGCTTAAACCCTGGGTTTTCTTTGCCTCCCTTCATTCTATAAAACTACTGAAAATATGGACATCAAATCACACACAGAGAGACAGAAGATATTTTATCACCTTTCTTAAGCTGATGAAGAGTCTTGCAGACAGCAGGTGGACTCACATGTCTCAATATCCATGATAGAGAGTTGATTACTAAAGTAGCTGGTTTGGGGTGTGATGTTTGTTTGATCAGATGTGTGAGTTTGTCCACACAAAACTGGTGAACCGTAAAAGCTGACTGATTTGTCCACCCAAGGGGGTCCATATAAGCATTGTGAAAGTGTAGCCTAAAAAGAAACAGAACAGAAGATGAAGGTTTGACTGTAGGTTAAATAGCTACAAATCAATTTTATTAAATTGCATTAGTCAATTTATAAAATGTATAAATATTCTGGGAAAAAAATGGCAGTTATGATTGTTGTGGCCATCTTAAACGATTCGTTATTAATATATTTATGTGCAAGACAATGTTGGAGCCAAAGTTAGAGAGGAAAGGCTGAGATGATTTGGACGTGTGCAGAGGAGGGGTAGTGTATATATTGGACAAAAGATGTTGAATATGCAGTTGTCAGGTTGGAGGAAAAGAGGAAGACCACAGAGGAGATTCATGGATGTAGTGAAGAAGAACATGGAGAGGGTTGGTGTGACAGAGGATGCAGGGATAGAGTGAGATGGAGGCAGATGATCTGCTGGGCCGACCCCTGAAGGGAACAGCAGAAAGAAGACGCGCAAGACAATGTGTTTGTTCTTAAATAGCAAATGTTAGCCTAATCAGTGATCCAAGTCTATATATATTTTATTGATCCCACAATGGGGAAAATACAGTAGTAGTTAGCAGACAAATATTAGACCTGAATGAATAAAATTAATATGAATAAAAGTTTGACTAAAGTCCATATTAATAGCATAATCCAATATGTTTCATCATTGAACTATGCAGCAGACAGGTAGCAAGATGCTGAGAATTTTAAGAGGCAATACAACAGATGGTTTCATAGTACTGTGCAAAAATCTAGTCACCCCCATTTTATATTTTGCTTCCAAGGAGCCAGACTTTATCATTTTTTAAAAGGGCTCCTGAGCAGTAGTTCTCCTGGATTTCTGAAGGTCTTTAAAAGGTTTTTTTTGGACATTGGCTGTTTGCTTTGTTTGTTAAGACTCTTAACTCTGTTAAGTTATTCAAACATAAAAAAGGCACCTAACTCAAAGGATGAACTAGTGTTGTGTCTACATATAACAGACAACTTAGTAAATAACCTATTTACATTTTATCTTTACAGACTTTGTTACCAAATACACATTATTTGTTCCTATTTCTTTAGTTGAATCTATGAAAAAATGCCAAAAAACAAAACAAAACAATTTCACAGGCATAATTGTAATTTTGCACCAACAATGTGATTCTCAAAAAGCTATTAGCTGAATATATCTCAGCACAGTGTCCTTAAAAACTGTGGAGACTAGACAAATGGATCACAAAAGAAGAGTTTCTGAAAGTCATTTCCTTAAGAAATAGGAAAAAAACCCATCCAGCAAAGACCTGACAAACTGCATCTGGACCTTCAGTTGATCCATCTACTGTTCACTGAAAGCTCGTCAGAAATGGTCTCAGTGAAAGGATGGCTGTCAAGAAGCCATTCTTAAGGAAGGGAAACTGCCATGCAGTAAAAGCATACCTGGATAGAAGAAACACAGAGTGGAACACTACCAGTCATAGATTGGCCTCCCCAGAGCCCCAAAGCCCAGATCTCAATATTACTGAAGCAGTGTGAGATCATTCTAACACAGAACAGAACAAAAAGCAGCCAACATCTAAAGAAGAGCTTTGAATGTCCTTCAAGGAGCCTGGAGAACTATTCTTTTTTTCTTTGATATGTGTAATGAATACATGGAGTTTCAACATTATGTGTATCATGTTTCAATTCAGCTGCCCAATGTGTGGCCTTTTGGTTACTCTATAGATGCTAGTAGGGCCCTTTGAGAAAAAGGAAAAACAAAACCCTGTTATACACCCCTTCCATAGAGCAACAAAGGCTGTCACTAGAAAAATTGGAACCGGTGATTGTTTAGTAATTTGCTTGATAAATGAGATAAACATTTAAGCAAAGTCACATGAATTGTTGTTGATCAGTATTCAGCATTAATGTTCAATACCTCTGAGTAGATGATGTTAATCCATGTTTCAGTTCTTCCTCACTGACATCAAAACCAAAGACATGGACAGCTTCCTCTCTGAAGTCACAGCATAGACCAGTTACTACTGGAGCCAATACATAACTTACACACATTCTTGGGCAACAATAGGTATAAAAGCAAACACAGTCCCCAAATTAATTTCCTTACATACCTGTTCAGCGCAGCATTAATGAAGCTCTGCAGTAGGTGCTGTCCGGAATAACTACAGGAATCTATCAAAGTATAAATTATACCAGTTCGTGTCATCATTATTGTTAACAATTTATCCTTATATTCAACAACATTCAAATATTTACCTTGTATTATAAGAATCGCTCCACTGTCGGTGCCTTGCAGTAGTTCAGACAACATGGTAGCATCAGCTTGTTAGCACATCTCTACTCCACTGCCTATTTAAACATGAAAAACTATGAAAAAATTAGTAATTCACCGGCACAAGGACGACATCCCTTAAAGCTAATAGACATAAGTACCTAAAGTCACTGCAAGTAATGTTACGCTGGAAATGAAAGCTTTCACTGCCCAATAAAAGGCTAACAGATTTCGCTAGGTACCATGTTTTGGGAGTTTAGAGCAAAAACCCCCCCAAAACGTCATATCCCATAGGCCCCTGTTGTTTCGGTAGTCTCCATATAGGGACATGTAGTTTATTAAACGTTGCTGCCCGTAGATGTGTCTGGTTGAATGGCTAAATATTAAACTACATTACCCAGCATACACCACAGGACACACTTCGCTGGCAGCCTCAAGAGGCTTCTGCCGCGCACGGAGAGGACCGTGCGGAATAAAAAGCCCAAACTCCGGTCGTTTTATATGTCTACAGTGAAGGAACGAAAAACTTCACAAGGGAAGTTTCCATCCTGGATCTGCAGTTATTAGAGGCGTTAATTAAACGAGAGTTTACACTTCTGATATGGTTAGATTAGTGCATTGAAGAAGAAAGGGGGGATTTGAGTACAAGCGACAGTGGTATTAGTATTTTGTCTGGCTAATAGTGTGGCGACAGGTCGGCGGTGGTTTGCCCCTGTTTTGGGATCCCCCCCATCGAGGAAATACAAGGACATTTTCGACACCGTGTGGAGATTCTTCGAAGGAGAGCATTCTCGGTCCTCCGTACACTTGGCTCTCTGCTGCCAAAGTTTCCCGGTGCTAAGGTGCAGCCACACCGGGAGAAGGCGCAGAGCGACGGCCGCCAGTCTCCGGCTAGCTCGCCTGCTGCTTCTGCTTCTCGGATCGAGGCCGTGTCGGCGAGGCGACAATGCTTGACATAATGTCTGAACACCAAGGTACGTTTAATTGCTATCAACGAAAGCCCACGAAAAACAATCCTGGCGTGATGTTAATCTGGTTCATCGCGTACATCTGTCGTTTTACGGACGGTAAGCTAGTGTGAGTTACAGCTAACGGCAGTGTTGCGTGTGGTGTAATAATATCACAGCCTCGCTGCTGACCGACAGTCGTCCGTCTTGTCGCTAAACTACCTTGAAAGTTGCGTAAAAGTGAAGACTGGCCGGCTGTAACTTTCGGCACAATTACTGTAGTTCATAAATTTGACGTTAACATTTATTACACAATTCCCGTTAGCTTGCTAGTTAATTAACGCGCCGAACCGCATAGCTTAATAACTGCACAGCCAATGGTGCCAACCAGCTCACTGAAACCTCTCTAACCTGTCAGTTGAGTTAATGTTGCTTACAAATGTCATCCACAAAAATGTCAATTTTTTTTTTTTGGACATTAGCTCAAACTCCAACGGTGCCAAACATGACACGCCCGGTTAAATGTTAGCCGCTAGCACAAAGCTAACTCTGCTACGGAGTCTGCCACTACTGTATCAAGAAAGCTACACTGGTTTGCTAGCTGACCAAGTGGCTGTTAGCCCCGAGGTAGTCCTTAAAAAATCAAATTAAGCAGTCAGCCACGCCATAAAAATATTGTTGTAGAAGCTCAGTGAAATAAAATAACTCGCCCTAGTCCGTTTGCCATTACTACTGCAAAACGTCCAGTTAGCTTCCCGTCTAACGTCAGCTAATATTAGCATACACGCAAAACAAACCATAAGCATGCTATCACGCAAACAGACCCGATCATAGCAATTCAGCCAACTTTTCACTATCAATTTTGACGTGAAAATGCTGAACATTTCTCCGGGGGTGATATTTAGTAATTGTGTGAAGTTGAGGGAGTCACAAAGTAACACCAGTTGCGGTTGTTTGAGGGCGGAGAAGTTGGCTTGAAGATGGTAGGTTGCCCCCCCCCGTTCAGGTGATTTTCAGTGAACTACACGTTAATGTAACATATCTTTGTTCTCAAATAAGCCCATCATGCTCATCATCGTTAATAATCCCGATTAAGTTATTGAGCCGTTAACAGGCTAGTGCTAGCATTAGTCCACTCGGCCACCGTATGCTCGGTAATGTGTTGGCTGTTAAGTGGGTGAAAAGTGGTCTCTTGTGACTCACAGACGTGTTTTCTTCTTCAACAGATTCACTGTTAACGTGTAAAACGGAACCTCTGGTGAGTATTTTATAATTTCCCGTTGAACACTTGATTTGATTCAGCTGCCTTCTGTTGTGGAGGGCTGTGTAGGCTAGCTTCACTCTCTTAAACAAAGACATGTGTTTCCTGTAGCCCCCAGAAAGGAAGAAGAGGACTGTCGAGGACTTCAACAAGTTCTGCAGCTTTGTCCTGGCTTACGCTGGTTACATCCCCAGTCCAAAAGAGGTAAGCTGTTGCTGTTATTTGCATTTCATTAGATGTAATGACTGTCTTGCTCAAGTTGTGACAAAAGTTTTCATATCTTACAGGAAAGCTCGTGGTCCCCAACATCATCCAGCTCTGCACACAGTTCAGGGTTGTCAGCAGATGGTGGAGGTGGAGGCAGCAGCTCCAATGGCAATACCTGGGCAGACGGGGGTTCTGACATCCACACCATTCATACGTTTGTCCGCAAAGCTCGAGCAAATAAGGGCAAAAATATTCGTCGCATGCACTCTGATAGCACGCTGCTGGACAAAATGCAGCTTAAAGACTCCCTTTATGAGAACCAGGCCATCACTAAGGGAGAGCGCAAGAAGGACAAAAAACTGAAAAAGTTGTCACTGGATTCTGCCATGGGGGCAGCAGATAGTGGCAGCAGTGAGGGTGAGAAAAGAGCTCGCATCAAACGCAGCAAAAACTCAAAACAGCCGAAAGCTAAGAAGCTCAAGAGTTCAGCTCCTCAAAGTGAGACGGACTCCGAGACACGGAATACACACTCTGAGGTACGAGCCGGCAGGGAGGAGCTGTCGGGGCACGGGGGCTCCTCTTCAAGCATGCAGGGCGTGGGGAAGGTGCAGCCAGATGAATCCATCAGGGAAGCAGAAATGAGCTCTAGCGAGGGTGAGACATGGATCGCTGATGAAGACATTATGGTGGAATCAGGTAAGATGTTCTGATTTTGACTTTATGGTTGTCATTTACTTAATTATGGCTTACTTTGCATTATAATCACCTATAACTGATCTTTTATCCACACAGGGGATGATTCATGGGACTTGATCACCTGTTACTGCGGGAAGCCATTCGCGGGACGGCCGATGATCGAGTGCAACCAGTGCGGCATCTGGGTGCACCTGTCATGTGCAAAGATTAAGAAGTCAAATGTTCCCGACATCTTTTACTGCCACAAGTGCAGGGACTTGCGGCGGTCGGGGCACAAAAAAGACACTTAAAGCTGAGGGGAAGGGAGCGTTTGATCTGTTTTTGCTGTCCTCTGACACTTACTTTCTTTCTTTGATGCCTACAGCCAAAACAGCCTAAGCTACACCTGGAGGGCAACTGTAATGTCAGTTTGTTGGATTTCTTTTGACAATCACAAGCATTCTTATTTATCCCTCACATTTAATTTTTGTTTTCCCTTTGGCTACTGTGAAGAGAACTGGAAAGAAGGCAATAGTGACGGTTGAAAATATATATATATATATATATATATATAAAATATAAAAAAATTTGTTATTAATTGAGTTCTACATTGATTGGCTTTGTTATTTACAGTTCTGGTGATGTGCACATGCTTTTTCAATTTTTCTCATATTGACTGAAGGTCCATTTTGGATTGGAATATATTTCTTACTAATATTGACAAATTACTGAAAACTGTCCTTCGGTCTCTGGAGTATCACTCTGAGTTTGATCCAATCATTCCCACCCTTAAATCAATGCATGTACACATTGGGAGGAGAGCCCAGCTTACATTTTGTCTGTTAAGAGGTGGGATAATGTCACTCCTGTTATTTCTTTAGACGTATTTCAGTGCTAGACGGGCAGCTCGTTTTGTTTTCGATCGTACTCTGGCAGTTTATGTTAAGCTTTTTCTTGGGTTATCGGTGGTGATCACTGAATGTCAAAATGTAAACATTTTACTCCTAAAATACAATGAATGATGTTCATAGAATCAGATAAAGTTTATTAGTTTGCATCTTCAAATGCATCCAGGTGTCGAGTTGTATTCAAACTATTCTTTCAGCAGTGCACTTTTAAAACCTAAACCTTTTTTCACTCTATACTCTAGTGAAAATTGGGGCAACTATGATGAGCTACAGCTAATTAATACCGAACTTGGCTGTGTGCATTCATGATGGCGCGCTTGGTGTTTTTCACAGGCCAGCTTATTAATCAGTTAGCCATTAACCGTGAGTACATTTTGACATTTGTCCTTTTTTTTTTTTTTTTTTTTTTTTTTTTTTTTTGTGTCTGTGTGTAATATGTTCGTTTTGTTTCTTTGTATGTGTGTTAAATCATCTGATATGAGGTGGGAGTAACATTGCTGTAAGAATTTTTTTGTTTTGTTTTTGCCGTACGTCAGTGGCCCTGAGGCTCGTTCATGAATGGTTGTAAAATATATATATGTATATTATTTTTTTTTTTTTCATAGCTTTCTGAGGAGCGGGATTAGAGATGCGCTCCCGCACCAGAAAAAGGACAAATAATTGTCTCACATCGAGAACAAAGTTGTAGTGTACAGAAAACAAGTCGAGGCTGTCTAGGTTGTGGCATTTGTTTGTTATTTGGTTTTTACCATGTGCATTTTCTTTTGTTTGTGGGAGAGTCGTGGTAAATCTCCAGTAGCAGTTGCACTCTCTGTACAACTTTAATTCTGTGTACATATCCTGTTCTTTGACAACTGTACATATGTGAAAGCGAAGAGAGAATACTCAAGCAAATTCTATATTTTCTGCAGTCTGATATGTTTTTCTTTAATTGTAGCTTGAAAAATAAAAGTCTTTGGGAACATACAGGTTGAGTTTTGAATTTTCTTTATTCAAATGACAAAAAAAGAGAAACTGTTACATGTCACATTTTATTAGATATTGGCACACAGCAGTGATTGTCAGGTTTGTCTTCTACCAGTAGAGGGAGATAGCTGGCAGGAGTCTCGTTAGTATGGCACAGATAAACACCAAGATATACAAAGTTCACGCATGGCATCTAGGGGAATATGAGGGAGCACAGTTTCTAGTTCTGATAATCTTCACTGTAGATGTCTGGTTCATCCTGCAAAACAAATATAAAAATACTCAGTTCTTCTTATGAGATAAACACGAAATTTTTGAATTACTAATCCTGCAGCATTGTACTATGACTAGAAATGGCTCCTAGTGTCACAGAAAAACTCAACAAGCCATGAAACATAACTGCTTATGCAAAAAGGAAAGAGAAGACATCCAAGTATTGAAGGAATGTGCTTTAAGTCTGCTGCTAATAATTGCTCATTAATTAAAGCTATAGCCATTGCTCTTTCAGGCCCACATGTATACTTTATGTATTAAAAATGTGAGTGTGTGTGTATGTATTGAGCAGGTGGCATTTAAATGTCACTGATGCTGGTTATTTAGTTGGGAAAAGAGCAATACGTGTCATTGTTGCTCACCTTTTGGTTTCTGAAACCAGACATTTGAAAGCCACCAATAGTGTCCAGAGGAGCAACTTTCCTTCTGTAGATTCAGCAGAGAGAGGAAAACAATCTTTGTTGTAAATTAGATTACAGGATTATAATATCTAATATAATTAACAATTATCCCTATAATTCATAACTGGGTAAGTTTATTTCAGTTGCATAAGCACATAGTTGCTATATTTACAGTTCATTTAGTTATTTAAGCATCTTCTCCATCATGTGTGGCTGTAAAGCTGTTCCACAACGGTCTATTTATCCTCACCTCTTTTCGTTGGCTTTCCGATTGTACTGGAGCTGGTTCGGGTGCTGCTGCTGGGCAGAAAGGTTTTCTGTCGGGTTGACGAAAGTCTCTGAATGAAAGGGGTGACTGTCCTCATCCCTGCCCGTCTCCCCTGCGTCACCCACAGAGAGGTCACTCACATCTGAGGGATCGAACAAACGGGAAAAGACTTCTTGGTCCAGCCAGCTGATCTCCTGAGGACAGTAATCAGATCATTCAATTAGACTGAAAAGGATTAAATGCCAGTAGCTGTTAAAATTGCTTGTCCAAGTGGTGACAAAGTTAATGTCAGTAAAAAATAAAGACTCACCCTCTTGTTTCTGAGTCTGCTTGGTAAGACGGCAGCAGATATCTCCTCTAGCAGCAGGTAAAGAGCCAGCAAAGGTAGCATCCATCTAGAGCAAAGCATCTGAAAGGAGTAAAAGAGCTACAGTCAGTCTTGATTCCCTGTAAGGGTACAGTCACACAAGAAAATGAATTTGAAAAGAAACCCCTTGCTTACCTTAAGTCTGTTGTTTTCTCTTTGGATTTTGACTCTTAGTGATCTTGGGTCCAGCTGTTCGACTCTGTGCTGTTCTCTCTCTGCTGACCAGTGTGGAGTGGAGGGTATTTGTAGCCATGCTACCAGGGTGGGTTTATATTATGGGACTATTATGGGGCTGTTTAGGCTAAGTGTGTGTGTGTGTGTGTATTTGTGTTTGTGTGTGTGTGTGACTATGTGACTTCAGACATGCCAATTAAACCTGCCGCCTCGCTTCCTTAACATCATTATTGTCAATCGTTGTCAAACCTTAAGAGACTTTAAGTTCAGACAACATGGCTTGACACACTTATATACAGTTACACATACACATCGCCTCACCCCCACACCCTCCTCCACTTTCCTTATTGCTGCTGAGGACAGATGGGAGTATGATAAGACCACTTAGTTTACATACTTGCCTTGGGGTAATGCATACCCTCAGGCTTTACAGCCTCCCATGTAATTTATGCAGGCATAAGGCTGAGAAGTATGAGTGAAAACAGTATCTTTATATATATATATACAAAACCAAAGATAGTCCCACATGCTCATCGAATTACAAGACAGTGGTGTTTCTGGACATCATTTATATGTGTTTTAACTTGCATTTATGTGTAGAGCAACTATATTCTCTGAAAAAACTATTCAGAAGTGTTGCTGAACCCTTGCAGTGATTTCAACTAGAGAATCAACAACTGCCATTCAACACTTGTTCTCCACCTTTTCCTGGGCTTTCACAGTTTTCTCTGGATTCTCTGGATCTTTCTATATTATGAACTGTAATTATACAGTGATAAAGGTTATTTTTACTTTTTTTTTTTTAAATCTATCGTCTTATTTATTCTTTAACAGAGTGGTGAACCCAAACTGAACTCCCAGCAAGATAAGAAATCAGCCGGTGCCGTGCTCATTACAACCTTTCCTGCAAATTTCACCTTTCATTGTTTCAGCTGCATTATTCTGTAAGGTTTACATAGATTGTGAGGTATTAAATGTCTTTAGACAAGTTAATTTTTTGCAGCCTATAATAATCAGACTATAGAATACAGGCAACTTATTTTAAAAGAGTTTGAATTTTCGAAGACTTTTACTGCACAATACAAGCATCATTTGACAAATGACAGTTCAAGTGAAGGTTCTCCTACAACTAAGTCTGTCTGATAAGAACAAAATATGTTATACTTTTTCTGCTCTCTTGTGGTAAAATCAGCAGTGCACTGTTTACTCTCCACCCAATGAATAAATAACTTGCTCTATAAATGTAGAACGACAAACCATAAAACCCACTGAACTACATTTTGCAAGCAATAAATGGACCTGGCTTTAACTACTCAATCGTTAACAATTAGTGAACAACTAGTCAGCTTACTAATTAATTAATCAAAGTTCTTGTGCAACTCAGGCTGTTTTTTTGTTGTTGTAAATCCCCAAAGAAAAGAACACATGCACAGCAATCAGAGATAGTATCAATGTGTGTGGTTATCTAAAGGACTCTGCTTCGCCCAACTTCAAATCACCACCCCATTGAGACCACACACATCCCTCTCCACCCGTCTTCCTCCCGCCGGCCTGCTGCCTCTGTCTGCAGAAAACAAAACACAGGAGAGACAGTGTAGCTGGGATGGATAGAGATTGGCAGAGGATCGGGTGGGGTTGGCGGGGGTCTACTCGAAGGGTATGCGCTTTGAGACACGTTTTCACTTTTCCTCTTTTTCCGCCCTGTCCTAATTATTTCTATTTTGGGACACAGAGGCTCACCAAACATAGAGGTAGTGTTGATAGATCAGCCGTGTATAAATAAGCCATGACAAGGCTGGCAGCATGTCAGCAGGGGCAGAGGCCAGATCGGCTGCACTGATTACCTCCATTATCGGGGACAGGCCTCATTAGGAGCCTCGAGCTGGGTGTGCGACTGTACGTGTTCTTTTATTACAACACAGGACCAAATGTCCTCCTGAAGATGTAAACGTGAGGATGATCTTTTAGATATTAGGACATTTTGTTGGCTCTCATATGCAAGAGGTTATAGTCTACAGTTTGGGTTTCAGTAGAGAGGCAGATTTAGAATCTTGCTTAGAAGCTAAAGGTTAGGAATAAGTCATGCAGATGCTACTGCATCTTGTGTTTTTAAAGATGTGCTGTGACTTACCTTCACTTGAATTGAGCTTAAATGTAACGCTCACTCATCTTCTTGCTGAGAATAGTAATTCCCAGCAGCTGGCTGACTCAGCCATAGGACCTTGAACCCTCACCAGTGGGCACATTTTATATTGTTTGTTAGCTGTAGCTTAATGTTTATTGATTGGTACTGATTTCCTATAATTCCTATAACATGTTTGTAGCTGATATTAACGTGAACATACTCAAATAACTATTTCATTCAACACATTTGCATGTTTTAAAATGCAGCAGATTATTATTATTATTTTTTTTGTGTGTGGGGATTTTAATAGTTTTTGTTCACAATAGAAAAAAAATGTGTGTGTTAATTGTGACACCACAGTTAAACATGCCTAAAATGCAAAGTCATGGACAGGGATTGAAGTGTATTAGCATACAACCATAGACAGTAGGATTATATTAACATATTCAAGAGTCTGGAGTGACCCCTCATTTCTTTGTATTTTACTAGGAACATGAGAAATAGGTACAGCAATTTATTGAAACATACGAATACAGCACATAAGGCAAAAACAGAGTTTGTACAGTTCTAACAAGCTTGAAAGTCAATATTTGGTCTGATCACCTTTATTCTTCAGCACAGTCTGAACTCTCTGAGGCAGCTTTCTAGTCATTTCTTTAAGTAGTTTTCAGGAATAGTTCTCCAGGTTTCTTCACCTTGTTGGTGCAAAAAATACTATTTTATGTCTGTCAAACATAATATATTTATATTTTGTAGATTCAACTAAAGAAACTGGAATAAATGATGTGTTTTTGTGACAGGCCGCTAATAACAAAATGCCTAAAGAGACAATTTAAATGGGTTGTTTGCTAAGTTCTCTGTTATGTGTAGACACAACACTGGCTCATCCCTTGAGTTAGGTGCCTTTTTAAATGCTTGAATGATTCATAGGTCAGTGTTAAGCAGCTTAAGAAACAAACAAACAAACCATTCCTTTGAAAAGAGTCAGGTGCAAGGCCTGAAAATGAGTGAAAAAGCAGCCGATGTCCAAAGAAAAACTCTGTAAGCTCTTCAGAAAACCTGGAGAACTATTGCACAAAAAATAAATAACAAGAAAGGCTGCCTCCCTGGAAGCAAAATAGAAAGAAATGAGGGGTGTTTCAATAATTTTCCAGAGTACAATGATTAGTAGTATGTGTCCTGTGTCTGTCTCTCTCTCTCTCTCTGAGTATGAGCTCACACCACGCCCCATCTTCTTGCCCTATAAGTATCAGGCATTGCAGCAGGTGCCAAATATAGACTCGCAGAGACTATCCCCTGTCACAAATATGAGCATCCTAAGGAAAGATTAACTGTGAAAATAAATAATATAAACAAAACTGTTTGTCAGATTGAATTTGCATTGAAATGTCAGAAATAACAAAATGAGTAATTTAAGGTCCTCGTCTGTGACGGTCAGTTGCATAACGGAGATGGCAGACGGCATGTCTTATTATTGTAGAAAACTGCACACCGCTGTAACTGCACAAGAGTCTACATGAGCTAGTACAAAGGGAGACACCTAAAACAAATGCAAACTGATACAACTCTACTTTATACAAGCTACTCATAGGTTTTTTTTAGCCTCTTAATTTGTTAGGACACTTTAGTTGCTCTATAAAATGCAGCTGATAATCCAATGCTGCACATCAGCTTACCTAGCAGTAGGCAAACTCTTCACAGGTTACAGTGTAAGAAATGGTGTTTACCCACCAATGGATTAGTAGTCTTAATTTAATAATATAATACTCATAGTTTCCATTCTGCTCTCTAATATAGGTGTGAATACTTTTCATGTTTCAAGTGGCCTGCATTTTACTGCCTATCCTTCCTCCTGCGAATACTGGATTTCCCCTTGTGTAATGTTTTTAATTAAGGTATTGCTATTTTTGACCTTTTAATATGTTTGAAAAGCTAAAATGGGAAAATGATCTATGACTAGAACAAGTTGTTTATAAAGTAGTTTTAAATATTTCATTTTGACATTTTTAAGTTGCATTAATTGCCTTTTTAATTTTGTGGACTTTAATAGTTTTTGTTTGCAATTTACACAGTAAAAAGTTACACAATAGAACAAAATTTGTGTGTTAATTGTGACACTGCAGTTAAACACATGTCTAAAATGCAAAAGTCATGGACAGGGATTGAAGTGTATCAGCAGACAACCATAGACAGTAGGATTAAGTTAAAAGATACAGTACTGTGCAAGAGTCTAGAGTGACCCCTCATTTCTTTACATTTTACTAGGAACATGAGACATGCAAATACAGCATCTAAAGCAAAAACAGAGTTTGTGCAATTCTAACAAGCTTGAAAGTCATTATTTGGTGTGATCACCTTTATTCTTCAGCACAGTCTGAACTCTCTGAGGCAGCTTCTCATTTCTTTAAGTAGTCTTCAGGAATAGTTCTCCAGGCTTCTTGCAGGACATTCAAAGCTCTTCTTTGGATGTTGGCTGCCTTTTGTTCTGTTTTCTGTTAATATGATCCCACACTGCTTCAGGTCCGGGCTCTGGGGAGACCAATCCATGACTGATATCTAACACAATATAGGAATGTTAGATATTGTTCAGTATGAATAATATAATAATCTCTGTGCAATATTATATTATTCATACTGAACAATATCTAACATTCCTATATTGTGTAATATCCAGTATTCATTCATTAGTGCAATATTCATCATCTTCATTATTATATGTATACACATATTTACATTTCTTACAATGTACAGATGCACCAATATATGTATATATTTTTATACATTCTATTTTTTGTATATTTTACACATTGTTTATTTCTGTATATCTCTTGATTATATTGATTATACTAGATTATAATATTTTTATTTTAGAGAGTTTGATTTTCTGTTACATGGCACTGAACAGGAGTGGCCCTCCAATCTCATTGTACATCCTGTATAATGACAATAAAGGCATTCTATTCTATTCTGATAGTGTTCTATTGTGTGTTTTTCTATCCAAGTATCTTTTTACTACATTGGCAGTGTGTTTGGAATCATATTCATGCTTTCCAGGTGGTATTGCATGGTGGATCAAAATCTGATGGTATTTTTCTGTGTTCATAATTCCATCAGTTTTGATCTCCAAGAAGAAGAAGAAGAAGAAGAAACAGCCTTTATTGTCCCACAGAGGGGAAATTTGGGTGTAACAGCAGCCGCAGTTATTATAAATATAAATAAAGATATAATAATTCACACTATTAAGAAAAGAATATATATAAAATCAACAAACAATATTAACCTTTATACTACTAATAATAACACTATATACAATGTACATGATGTGCCTGTGTGTTGAACCTTAACAGGCCGGACTATTTACAGTATATTATATATTATCCTACATTGTGTAGGTTATTGTGGTTTTTGTTGGGAGCAGTGATGGTTATAAAGTCTTACAGCTGCTGGGAGGAAGGATCTGCGGTAACGCTCCTTTGTGCATTTAGGATGCAGCAGTCTGTCACTGAAGGAGCTCTCCAGCTCAGCAACAGTTTCATGCATGGGATGGGAGACCTTGTCCATCAGTGATGTTATTTTGGTCAGAGTCCTTCTGTCTCCCACCACCTGCACTGAGTCGAGAGGACATCCTAGGACAGAGCTGGCTTTCCTGATGAGCTTGTCTATCTTCTTCCTCTCAGCTGTAGACAAGCTGCTGCTCCAACATACTGCTGCATAGAAGATGGCTGATGCCACCACAGAGTCATAGAAGGTCTTCAGGAGTGTCCCCTGCACTCCAAAAGACCTCAGCCTTCTCAGCAGGTACTGACTGAAATGCAGCCCCAAACCATGACAGATCCTCCACCCTTTTTTCAGATGGCTGCAGACGCTCATTGTTGTACCACTCTCCTGACGACAATTTGAACCAAAAACTTCAGGTTTGGATTCATCGCTCCATCAGACCTGTTGCCACTGATTTTCAGTCCCGTTATTGTGTAATCTTGCATACCTCAGCCTTTTCTCCCTGTTCCCCTTCCTTAAGAATGGCTTCTTGACAGCCACTTTTCCACTGAGACATTTCTGATGAAGCTTTAGTGAACAGTAGATGGATCAAGTGAAGGGCCAGATGCATCACTCAGGTCCAGTGTCAGGTCTTTGCCAGATTCTTTCCTATTTCTTAAGGACATTATTTTTAGATATTGTTCTTTTTTTTTTTTTTTTTTTTTTTAGGCCTGCCACATCTTCTTTTGTCCTCCACGTATACAGTTTCTTCAAAACTTTTAAGGACACACTGCACGCCATGCTGAGATATACCAAGTTTTCAGCTAACTGCTGATTAATTGCCTTTTTGATTATTAGGGAGCACATTAACTTAGCAAACAGTTGCTTATATGAATAGACTACATCAAGCACAGGTGGATGAATCATGCTTCTCTGTCTGGCAATCTGATGGATGGGTCTGGGTTTGGTGGTTGCCAGGTGAATGGTACTTGTCTGACTGCATTGTGCCAAGTGTAAAGTTTGGTGGAGGGGGGGATTATGGTGTGGGGGTGTTTTTCAGGAGTTGGGCTCGGCCCCGTAGCTCCAGTGAAAGGAACTCTTAATGCTTCAACATAGCAAGATATTTTGGACAATTTGATGCTCCCAACTTTGTGAGAACAGTTTTCAGAATGGCCCCTTCCTGTTCCAACATGACTGTGCACCTGTGGACAAAGCAGGTCCATAAAGACATGGATGAGCAAGTTTGGTGTGGAAGAATTTGACTGGCTTGAACAGAGCCCTGACCTCATCCTGATAGAGCACCTTTGGTTTGAATGAGAGCGTTTGCATTTCAAGCCTAGGACACATAAAGTGTGACATCCACACGATTTCCTGGAGTGGACAGGTGGCTCTATTACATGCTTTATGCCAGCCTTTCCTAGTACAGTCTGAGGAAGGTCAACTTATATTTTGACCCACTTATAACTTACGCTCATATGAGAGGAAAATAGTGATTTATATTTTTTATAATATTATTTATAATATTACATTGATAAAACACATTAAAATGTGAACTAATCCAGAAATATGAAAAAAACCGTACTTTTTGTGCTTATAAATACTTCAGTAAACTTAACTTTTCTCTGTGTATTTAATGTGGGGTCCATACCTCCCGAGGAAGAGGAGGATATGATTTGTGGCATTTTGGCGTCCCCTGGTGGTCGCTGCTGCCACCGTGTTTCACAGATCACTCCCCTTCTCCTCCTCCTGCAGCTGCAGCCCCTGATAACAAGTTTCAGAGAGACACCAAAGATCTAAAAGTGGCAGCAAACCATCGGATCTCTGCGCCGCTGAAGTTTCGCTGCTGCGCCATTACAGAGCAATTAGAAACGAAACCTTTGTGAAAGCAGTCTCCTCTTCCCGCCGTGCACAGAACAATCCTGATGTTTAATAAAGCCCTGTGAGCGGCGGTGGCGCGTCAAAGCCTAACTAAACGTAAAATCCCGAAAGGGGGAGGAGAGTACCGAGAAGCGTAAAGCCTGGGTTATACTCCGCCGACAGCTGGAGACTGCCGGAAGAGTCTGTTATACTTCTTTTTAAGCCCACCGCCTTGGACAGATGCTTGGTCGGTGCGCTGTCATTAAAAAAAAAAATACGCGCGGACCGCTAACCGTTTGATGACGAAAGTAACGTCACAGGGATCCTGGCGGAGTCGCGGACGCGGAAAGTATAACCCCATCTTAAAGAGGGAGGAGAGACGGAAACCGCGCGCCTCTCTTAGGTTAAAGAGTCACACACATCGTCTTCTTCACTCCGGGAGTCCACTTTCCCACTACTTCCATTTGATTTAATTTCACTTCTCCTTCTGGGACACTTAGGAAACCTGGCAGAGAGGTGAGCTGCTGTTTTTGTGTGTGTTGTTCTGCCATCTTATTCCAGAGGTTTGTTTTTCTCGCTCTTTTTTTTTTTTTTTTTTCCCTCATGAGGCAGGAGGTGCTGCAGAGGAGGGTATTGTGGGATTTGCTTTAAGAAGCTGTTTCAAATTCTCACATAAAGACCGTATATGAGAAATTTGATTATAATTTAGTCCCGTCAAAAAAGCTCAAATGTAGCGGCAGCTAGCGGAAACAGTAAAACCATGTAGGCTCACAGATTCAGCGAGCGCGAGTGGAAAAAATAATTGCGTCCAGTCCTCGGCTCCTGCTAACACACGCCACACCCACTCTTATTTTCATGCGTTCTGGGTCTCAGGAAAAACCATCTGCAGCCCGCATGTGCAGGTGGCTGTAAAGATATTGTGTTGCCAGGCAGAGCACAGTTTGAATCACTCCTCTTGAATGCATGACTGACTGACTGAGGCTAAACATTAATGTTTTTGTTGTTGTCACTTTCTGTGCACCCTCCACCAATCCTGCTGGTTTCTATTACACCCACCCTCCCTTTTTCCTTTTTATGCTTTCAGTTTCCCATAGAAACCCTTGGATTGCATTGGGAAGTGTGGCTTTATTTTCCTCCCCACCCACAAAACTTTAAAGCCAGCTCTGCACCATGTCTGGTAAGTGACTCCAGGATAAGGATACTGGAAAAATGTCTAGATTTGTTTCACATTTATAGTAACTTTATTTTATTTTTGTTTAAAATCTAAGACGTGTGACACCCATTTAAAAACTTTGACACTTTTGTTCCATTGCAACATGTTTTGTGGCATGTGTGAAATGTTAGACTTTCTCACATTCGGACTTCCCCATCATTAGCTTGCCACTGAAATGCAGAAGCATGAATATTCAGCACCTTGTTCAGCCCACAGATCAGACTCCCGAAGGTGGGGGAGATTTTTAAAGACATTCCACGAATGCCATATATTTTTGGCCCAGCAGACTTCTCCTGCTGGGCCAAAAAAAGTGAAAGGTGCTACTGTTTGTGTGTGTGTGAGGGCAGCCTCGCTGCCACTACACTGGGTCCAGTTTTTCTGTGTTTCCTGTGAAGTAAAGAAAGGAATGTGGAAAGGGGTGGAGTAACAAAAGGCTTCTAACTTTGCACAGGGCTTTACTCCGCGCTCACACTTCCTTTTCTTTTTGGCTTTCATTAGAAGTGGCACAAGGGGTTGTTTTCCCTCTAACTGTAAATCCACAAGACTTTATTACATTCATCTGCCTTTGCCAGCACACTCATGACCAAGTGGGCTGGGAGTTAAAAAAAAGTTAAAAGTCCAGTGACCTTCAAAACAGTTCAGCTCATGTGCTTCAGGTGATTGTGAGGCATGAATAAAAACCAGTTTGACCAGTCTTGAGACAAATGTGAGACCAGCATCCAAAGATCCCTTACTGACATGCCACTGCATGTCATTGCAGGGGAGGTGTTTACATGTGTTTGTACCCTTTTTTAAAATGTTTTAATCCATTACAAGCATAATTGCTGTTGTTCACATCAAAAAGGACATGGGTAAAGAAAATAAAGAAAAGCCACTAACCACAGGAGAGCAGCTCATTATTTACCACAGAGAGAAACTCACAGACGTGGAGGGAAGTAACTTCATCAGATCTCGATCGTTCAATCTTATCTGAATTGCTCGTAGAAAATACTTCACATGCACTTTCATGACGGTCTGTGAGCAGGTGTGGAATCACATCATCAGGTGTTTAGGGCAGTGACTTTATGATGTATACTCACTGTGTAGTAAAATGAGACATAAAGTTCTGTAAAAACTGTTTCTCTAAGAGCAAAATTATCTTCTGGTTGTGTTTTTTTTTTTTTTTTTTTTTTGCTTTTAATAGGACAGTTCACGTGTCTCAAAACAAATAGAGATGGATAAATGGTAAAGTAATGAGGGGTGGGGGTGTCCCTTTTATAAGCTAGATGTGTTAACCCAAATCAGTTTTATGTTTACAATCATAATGAAAAAAGGAAAGAAAACACTCATATTTGAAAAGGTTTCAAATGCTGGTGGCTCCTGGTTCGATCCCAGGAGGAGACACACACACACATCCCTCTGGGGTGGCGCCCAGTGTATTGAGCAGCCACAAGTAGCTTTAAATCACCGTGGTAACCTGTGCCGAACACACAGCCTGGTTGTGAGCAGGTTGTGTTTTCAGAGTTTTGGTTTAAAATCAGCCGGAAGCGTCACGTTTTCACTGATCCTTTTATTTACAGCACGTACAGGTGCTGAAGGAGGGCGTGTGTTTTACATATGCAAGTTGTTCTGCTGGACCCGACTAACATCAGCAGCTCAAACCGTGCTTGGCGCTATCACTGGAATTTGCATGTATTTGGTTGGTGAAGGAGAAAATGTATAAAATGTTGTTCTACTTGATTCTGGCCTGCTGCTCAGTCTCTTTTTTTCTTTTTTGCATTTTTGGCCACAGCGGCTTTTATCGGTAGTGGAGAAAGACAGGAAATGGGGGAAAGATACAGGGGAAGACACACGGGCAAATTGGCGACGGGCTGGGACTCAAACCCACGCCGCCCACACTACGGCATACGTATGTGGTCGCCGGCTTCACCACTAAGCCACCCAGGCGACCCAAGCAGCTCAGTCTCTTTAACACTGCTAGAATCGCAGCCACTACAACACAGGACTCACTGAAGCGATTTCCACATCTCCTTTATCAGGTTCATTAGATGTGCCCAGTTTTAAGTTTAGGAGCTCTGATGTGCGGTTGTCATGTTAGAGGTAAACAGCACCATTTATTGCCATCGTTTTGTGTGAAAGAAGAGTCGCATGACACGTGAAACAGCCCTTTTTTTAAAGCCCGGCTGAACAGAGAAAGTTTATAACGACTGTCGTGATGCTGGGGTTTTAGGTTTTAGCTTTAGGTTTTGTCCTTCGTAGCAAAACCCCTCAGATCTACAAGAAACTGTAAGCGACCACTAAGGAGCATTAGATTTGCCAAAGTGTAGGAAGGGTTTGACCGAGTGTCTGGATCATATTCATTGGAAGTCACAAATAACGTTGTTCTGCCAACCTGAACAGTTGAAAGAGCTCGTATATGCATATGAGGTGTTGAAGTAGTTTGTTTTCTTCACAAGCCGTTGCTAAACAAAACTGGCGACAGGGATACAAAGGGGCCCTTTGACCTTGTAGCAGAGGTAATTTTGGACAGTAATACAATTTGGACATTTTGGATACCCATAACAGACCTGGGTGTGGTTGTGGTCTAGTCTCCTGAGATTTATTTTAAAACCATGCTAAAATGGATGTTTTTTTGGACAAAAGTCCTGTGGTTTGAATCTCTTATAAAACTGGCTGTTCTGTGGTGACAGTTTGTTGTCTTTCAGTAGCTGCAGCTGTCCTACCATAGTGAAAGTATCACTTCCTCTCCAGTTTCCCTGTTTTGTTTAGCTGATGCCTCCACTCTACCTCCCGAGCTACAGCCAGGAGGGAGAGCGGGTCACCCAGTAATTGGAAGTTTGGTGGTTCGATCCTTGGCTGCCAAAGTATCCTTGGGCAAGATACTAACCTTTCCAAGATGCTTTCTGATGCATCTATTTGAGTGAATGTTAGACAGAAAGCAATAGGGGTAAGAAAAAATTGCTGGTGTGAATGAGTGAATGTGGCATGTTGTATAAAGTGAGTGAGTGCTCAAGTAGAGGAGGAAAGCGCCATAAAAGAACCAGTTCATAAGTCCACTTTTATTTTGAAATTCAGCCTTTCAAGCAGGACAACATCAATTTGGATGGGGTTAAGATTGCTCAGGCTCACCCTGGGATCAATCATTGCTGTATTTATTTTCATTATGATGTGTTATTCTTATTTAAAAAAAAAAAAATAATAGTTTAAAAAAATAAATGTCAAAACTATTTAACAGTGTTTAGCCTTTTATTGGCAGAACGTATGATTATGACTGTGCTCCAGTGGAGTGTCTTATCTTTGCAGTTTATTTGATTATGGCGTTTTTCACATTCATAAAAGTAAGCCAGCCCCTGTTATCCATTGTTGGTGTGTCTTTTTGCATCTTGTTAAAGACACACCAGAAGTGTGACTGGCCTTGTGTAAAAATAATCTCACCTCTTTCACGGCCTCTTGCAGCGTTCTCCAGGAAAGCCACAGAGTAGGCTGACCTGGAGCTTAATTTAGAGACACGTGACCAGCAACAGTTGCTTTAACTCCGATACAAACCCTCTGAAAAAGACACATTTACACATCTCCCCCATCTTTACTGTCTGTTAATGAGGATTTTAATTAGGAATATGTGTAGTGTAGTTTGTTTTTGTCGTAAGAGTTTGGATCTGTTGAATTCCTGTCCCAAAAAACAAAAACAAAAACATTTCTGTTGAGTCATTATAATCTTGGAGGCTTTTTCAAAAGTTTTTTTTTTTCCCCATGAAAACATGACGAAAAGACTAAAAATTGGCCTCCACTGCATCATAGTTCCAGTTTTTCCAGTATAGGTAGTGGTGTTAGTGTCACCATAAATGGTTAATAAGCTCTGCCCTCCCCACTATGATAAAAAACCAGATGATTCACTCACACACACACACACACACACACACATTCACTCTCTCATGAGCAGAGAGCAGCTGCTGCTAGCGAAACACTCGGCGATCACTGCTCTTACCGTCCACCTGCTCTCTAACTGGAAGGTAAGAACTTGGAGACGACCACATGTGATTCTGATTCCTCAGATGAGAAATGAGACAGGAGCTTCATACTTTTTAAGACTCGTAAATTAGGATTTTTTTTTTTTTTTTTACACGCGTGTATATTTTACTATCATATATGCTCTGAGTTGATTTTATTAATTAGTTTTTTGTGCTTTAATCATACATTTTCCTGATCATTTCTTTTCCTACATACTTTTTTAAATTGTTTCACGGTTAAAAACTGAGCTCTACTTTCTCAAGTTTGAATGTCATAGTTTGTATGAACTCGGCATCCTCATGCATTCAAATTCAGTCAAATAAGCATATATCTGACCAAATGTTACTGTATTCCAGGTTACCCAGGCGCTCCCAACCAAGCACCCTACCCCATGTCCCAGCCCGGCGGAGCACCTTATCCAGGCCCTCCTGTATATGGAGACCCCAGTCAAGCCCCTCCACCAGGCTTCAACATGGGCTATGGAGGCCAGCCTCCTGTCATGTACCAGCCTGGATCCATGAGCCCAGCTCAAGGCCCTGAGTATGGCGGCCCTCCCGGGGGGATCTCCCCAGCTCCTGGCGTTCCGGGAGTTGCCGTTGGGGTCCCACCGGGGCTTGAGTACCTCACACAGGTAGGGCAGGGGTTCTAGGTTGAGCCAGTGCAGTCTGGTGATTTCTCAATGGATTTTAAGTGCAACACTTCTTTAACACAGGAGTGTGTTTGACTTTCTAACAATGACTGATGACTCATTAAATCCATCCAATTCTCATTGTATCAACCTAAAAAGCTGTGGGTGTGTACCAGTCTAGAGAAACACTGGTGTCACTGAATCTTTGGTAAAAGCAAAGGTCACCGTTAAAACTACAGAAGGGACAAGTAACAACATTTTCTTCTGTTATTGACTCACCATTTAAGTACTCAGATATCTCTTAGTTTATTGGACTGTTTCACAATCATTCATCTCATGTGATACTAAAGTCACGCCACACTTTTTTGTCCTTTAGAAAACAACGTGGGAGCTCAGTCCTGTTGACTTTTCGAACACACATTCAACATTGTTTCCTAAAAAAACAGAACTGCTTTGTGAAAACATGAAATCCTTCCTGTGTTTGCTTTTTTAAATACTTTAAATTGCTTGATTGGCTCTACAGGCAACAAAAAAAACCACAAGGTATTTTTGTTTAAATGTCAGAGCTCAGAGTCTGATGGTGCTAAGATACTCGGTTGCGCGAAAAATAAAAATGTATGTGGTGAGTTGCTTTGCATTACAATTGCCTGATGTGCACCTTTACTTGTTTTTTAGAAGGCAAAGACTTTCATGATGCAGAATGGACTTTTGTGGCACAGAGTTGGCTCACTTTCACTTTGCTTTCCCTCCTTTGGTTTTTAGATCGACCAGATCCTGATCCATCAGAAAGTCGAGCTCCTGGAAGGTGAGGCGTGTTCCTTGTTCAGCAAACATATTTAATCCTTCAGCAGCTCATAAGCAGCCTCTCAATGTAAATGAGAATGAGGAGAGAATAAAAGGATATCTGCCCTTGAAATTCTTTATTTATCTTTACTTTATTACTCACTATATTCCCTTCTTCTTCCAAACACACCCAGCAATCATCGGTTTTGAGACAAACAATGAGTATGAGATAAAGAACAGTATGGGTCAAAAGATCTTCAAGGCCAAAGAGAAGAACGACTGCTGCACCAGGAACTGCTGCGGCTCTCTGCGCAGCTTCGACATGAAAATCAAGGACAACACAGACAGGGAAGTCATCCGTCTCATCAGGCCTTTCCGCTGCGTCTCCTGCTGGTGTCCCTGTTGCCTGCAAGAGGTCTGTCTAGTCTAATATGACTTGGCTAATGTTGAAAGAGGTTAATGGGATCGTATAACATAGATTTACCACACCTAGACCAATATTGTTCTTATTCAATAGCTCTTTCAGTACCACAGCACTGAGCACTCACCCCTCATATCTTATTATTGTATTTTCTCTAGATGTGTCCGTGTTACTGTCAAAATTTATATGTATGTTAATATTTAGACATAGTGTCTGAAGAGGCTCTGCTAGAGGTTCATAGTTTCATTTTAAGCCATACCTAATCATTTTGTAGTTGATGTTTACTTTTAGATATAAATAAATCTTAAAAGAGGCAATGAAAATGAAAAATTTTAATATAATAATTAAAGGAGAGTTCTGTAGATTTTAATACAAACATGAACACTGTAGTTTATTTTGTGTCACTTAACTTGTGAGGGCATGTCTCCTGTTCAGGGTTATCTTCTAGTGCACCCCTGCAATGTTTGTTTAGTGCAGCTTGTATTTTTAGATGCATCTGTAGAAACTTGGTTGTGTTCCCCTGCCTGTTTAATGCCTGCTGGATCACCTCTGTGTCAAAATGGTGAAAACTGAAAGCAGTTGCCCTGCTGTTGTGCCTCAGATAAGCAAGCTACTTAGTAAGACATCAATAACAACTTTACAGGTTAGAGTGAACACACATGATCTCAGTTTTAAAAAAATGTATTCATTTTTAGTCCTGCTTTAGAGCTACTGCACAGCTGAGTGCACCGTAATATAGGTCAACGTACAGCTACTGTGCATTGCTTATGGGTGTGTCCTGTTACTTTTGTAGGGCACATTACAGTGAATGCAACTGACACGTGAAACTGTAAACAGCACTATGAATGAGTGGACAGTTTGGAGACAGCATTAGTCTTTTAACCAGAGATTTCCAGTGGGACTGGAAGAAAACGTTGGTGTTGTGTTTCCCTATTGAATTCCCATGCTCGTAGATGGCAGTTTAAAGTAATAAACAATTAACAATTATTTCATATTTAAAATGGAGAGGTGTATTAGTTCTTAGTTCATAATAACCTGCAGCCTCACAGTGTCAATGGCTCAAACTTTAGCCTTTCCTCTCTTTACCTTAAGTTACTGTTGCTGAGTGGTTGCTGCTGACTGGTGTTTCAGTGTCTTTGTGCGCCAGTCTGCTCAGGCAGGAGTTTGTGAAGACCATGAATAGCCCTTTGTCTGTCTAAACTATCTCCTAGACACCCTGATCCTCTGCCATCCGTCCACTGAGACCTTTTTCTTTTCGTCCCTCTGTAATCACATCGTTATCAGTTTTTCTACAGAGCATTCCCACTGGCCCGAACCCAAGCAGATATTCTCTCATACTGCAGTTCTCTGTTTACTGCCCAGACAGGAACCATGTGAGATGCATTTTCTTTGTTTAATGGTTTAACAATCAAGCAGTCAGGCTCACTTATCATTCCTGCTGTCCAGCGTGACACGCTGTGTAACTGCATGATGTTTTATTTATAGCTGTCAGTGTCCAGGGAAGAGGGCTGACTGGTAAACTCTGTGAAATGCTTTTCTAATTTTGTGCAGTGCCAGTATGTGTCTAACTAACTATGTGACCAACAGTTGGAGGTCCAGGCTCCACCAGGGACCACCATTGGGTACGTCAAACAGGACTGGCACCCTTTCCTGCCAAAATTTTCTATCCAGGGAGCAAACAAGGAGACACTCATGAGACTGGAGGGGCCCTGCTTTGCCTGCAACTGCTGTGGGGACGTCAACTTTGAGGTGAGCACAAAGGATTGTTGTTTGTGGGTGAAACTGATCACGCTCAGGAAATTTCATTCATTGGCCAAGAATGACTTATTACAAATCCACTCAGATATTCTAAACTGGACCACATTATGACGTCATGCATTTGAGCGTTACCAGCGGTCGCAAGGATGAAATGTGTATCCACTGAACGGTTGGCGAATGGTTACTGGAGGTCGCTAGCTGGTCCTAGTTGAAATTGGACCACAACTGCTCCACAAATCTCCTTGTAATTTGCTAGCAGGTTGCTGCAATTGTCCATAGTTTACATGGAGGGCTTCTCTGCAAACACTAGCCACTGGCCGAGTGGTAGTAAAATTTGAAAAAGTGTGACACAAACCAGAAATGGAAATTTTTTGCCTTTAGAGGAAAAGTTGTGCCTCAGTGCTGCAACAAACTGGGTTGGAGAATTCAGGACTGGTTGGCCAATGACCGTTCTCTAACCATTGATTTCCCAGTGACTGCCATCAACCTCCAGCAACCACTTTCCAACTGGTCAGGGAATGCACATTTTTCCCTGATGACCAGTAGTTGGTGGATGATTGTGGACCACAGTTTGGGCCCATGTGACTGGAGCCTTATTTGCTTGACCCTATAGCATCACCATGATTGTCACATCCAAAATGGCAGAAAAGTTTGTGTCACATATCTGTACAACATCAGCGCAAACACCACTTATGGTTTTTATAAGAGATTTTGAAAGTACTTATTTGCACATTCACGTGATAGAAGAGATTAAAAGTCATTGGTTTTTAAAGTTAAAATATTAAAACAACATGCATGATATAGAAATGTGTTGTATTTTATTGCTAAGTGTTTACAACATGTTGATTCTAACTGTTAATAATGGTATTAACTTACTAAAGTTACAGCTATTAAACAAATGTTAGAACTAATCTAAGTAACTGTATGGGCAGTAACTCATGGTTACTAATTGAAATTTGGTGTATTTTGGAGATCTCCCCAACCTTATGTGTGTATGTGTGAAAAGCTGGAGGTGGGGAGAGCAGCAGCAGAACCTTTGTACGGAACAGAGTGGGCATTATGTAAAGAGGAGCTAGGGTAGAGGTAGGTTGCAAAAATGGCTTGCAGAGGCAACTGTAGGCAGGCTAAAGGAGCTTAAATAGCCCTAAATCAAATTGGCCAGACTGATGACTGGGCTGGCAGATCATTTGATTTGCTGGGATTGCTGCAGAGCTTGATTTTGTGGTCTGTCTCCACAGTCGTGCTTGAGATTTTCTTTCTTACTCTGTTCATGTGTGTGACTTAACTTGCATGTAAACATATTCTCAGATTTGTCCAGTTGCTTTTCCAACTTAAGGGACATTCACAAAAACGAATTTTTCCCATTATTTTGACACAAAATTAATGAATCTTAGTGGTGCTGGTCATCAGATTTTTGTTACCTTTCTACAGAAACAGACTAGCTGTTTCTTTATGACTCTGGTTTATGTTTATTGCCTTCTAGGCTCATATTTCTCAACAAGAAAGCAAAAAGGGGCGCATATTTCCAGTCCAAATGGATATTTTTAAACAAATTGGCAGCAAGATAAAGAGTTTCCAGCTTTTGCAGAAAACTGGGGTTATGATGAGACTGGTATTACGAATTTGTGATGAATTTTTATTGGTATTCTTTTTGTTTTTCAGCTAAAGGACAAAGATAATGACAGGTCCATTGGTCGCATCAGCAAGCAGTGGAGCGGCCTTTTGAAAGAAGTCTTCACCGACACAGATAATTTTGGCATCCAGTTCCCGCTGGACTTGGACGTGAAGATGAAAGCTGTTCTCATGGGAGCCTGCTTCCTCATTGTAAGTCCCCCATCCATCCATCCATCCATCCATTCATTTATTTTCTTCCTCTTATCCAGGGATGACTTACGACAGGCAGCAGCCGAAGTAGAGAAACTTAGACCTCCCTCTCCTGCTCCTGCTCCTCTGGGGGAACACAAAGGCATTTCCGGGTCAACTGAGAGATAAAATATCTCCAGGGTGTTCTGGGTCTGCCCCAGGGGCCTCCTCCTGGTAATACATGCCCAGAACACCCCATTCAGGAGGCATCCTAGTTAGACGCCTAAACCACCT
The DNA here is from genome assembly GCF_007364275.1 of Archocentrus centrarchus. Taxonomy (NCBI): domain Eukaryota; kingdom Metazoa; phylum Chordata; class Actinopteri; order Cichliformes; family Cichlidae; genus Archocentrus; species Archocentrus centrarchus. The sequence continues at coordinate 23,398,877 of NC_044363.1, forward strand.
CAACTGGCTCCTTTCGATGTGGAGGGGTAGTGGCTCTACTCTGAGCCCCTCCTGGATGGCTGCATTCCTTACTGTATCTCTAAGGAAGAGGCCAGCCACCCTTTGGAGGAAGCTTATTTTCACTGCTTGTATCCACGATCTCACTCTTTCAGTCACTACACAAAGCTTGTGTCCATAGGTGAGGGCAGATACGTAGATCCACCAATAAATCAACAACTTCACTTTTACGCTCAGCTCTCTTTACCACAATAGACCAGTACAGCATCCGCATCACTGCAGCTGCAGCCCCAATCTATCAGTCAATCTCGTTACTTGTGAACAAGACCCTAAACTCGTCCACTTGGGACAGCAGCTCATCCCTGAGCCAGAGTGGACACGCCACCCTTTTCTGGCTGAGGACCATGGCCTGTCACTTGGAGGTGCTAATTCTCATACCCACTGCTTCACATTCAGTAAAGAACTGCCACCACCTGATGAAGCCAACAGCATCATCTGCAAAAAAGCAGAGATGAGATTCTGAGGCCACCAAGGCAAAAGCCTTCTGCTGCTTGGCTACGCCTAGAAATTCTGTCCATAAAAATTATGAACACCGGGAGGAGGCCCCGTGGTAGACCCAGGACACGCTGGAGAGATTGTGTATCTCGGCTGGCCTGGGAATGCCTTGGGGTCCCTCCGGATGGGCTGGAGGAGGTGGCTGGGGAGAGGGAAGCTTGGGCTTCTCTGCTTAGGCTTCTGCCCCCGCGACCCGGCCCCGGATAAGCGGAAGAAAATGGATGGATGGATGGAAAATTATGAACAGAATTGGTGACAAAGGGCAGCCCTGGTGGGTTCCAACACCCACAGGAAACAAGTCTGACTTATTATTGCTGGCAATGTGGACCAAAGTCTTGCTGCAGTCGTACAGAGACTGAATGGCCCGTAACAATGGGCCAGAGGCCCCATAATCTCGCAGCACCCCACAAGATGCCCTGAGGGACGTGGTCAAATGCCTTCTCCAAGTATATAAAACACATGTAGATGGGATGGGCAATCTTCCACGCACACTTGAATATCATTGAGAGGATAAAGCGCTGGTCTGTTGTTCCACGACCAGGATGAAAACCACATTGTTCCTGAGCACCTTGGCATAGACCTTCTCGGGGAGGCTAAGGAGTGTGATTTTTTTCCCCCTATAGTTGGAGCACACCCTCCAGTCTGCCTTCTTAAAAATGGAAACTACCACCCCAGTCTGCCAATCCAGAGGCACCACCCCAGATCTCCTCATGACATTGCAGAGGTGTTGACCAAGACAGCCCTACAATATCCAGAACCTTCAGGAACTGCTGGTACCTGTCAGCTGCCTGCAGAGTCCCACAAGCTAACCAAGCCTGATAGGACTCCTCCTTCAGCTTGATGGCTCCCTTCACCTCCAGTGTCCACCGTATGATTTGGGGATTACCTCCACAACAGGCACCAACCACTTTGCAGTGGTCCGAATGGCTCCATGCAGCCATTCAAACATGTCTTCAGCCTCCCTCAGAATACTCTCCCGAGTTCTTCTGGAGGTGGAAATTGAAGATCTCATGAACTGGGGCATCTGCCAGGTGTTACCAGCAAATCTGATAATACGATCACAAAATTGATCGACCTGCAACCTAGGGTGTCCTGGTGCTACGTGCACTTATAGACATCCTTATGCTCGAACACTGTGTTCATTATGGACAAACTGTGGTTTGCACAGAAGTCCAAAAACAGAAAGCCACTCGGGTTCAAATCAGGCAGGCCGTTCCTGCCTGTCATGCCCCTCCAGGTCTCATTGTTGTCACCCACGTGAGCTTTAAAGTCTCCCAGTAGGACAATGGAGTCACCAGATGGAGCATCCTAGAGCACCTCGCCCAGCAGCTCCAAGAAGGCTGGGTACTCTGAGTGGTCTTTAGGTGCATAAGCACAAATGACAGTCAGCAAGTGTTCCCTGGCCTGAAGGCGCAGGGAAGGAAATCTCTTGTCCTCTTTTTTAAAAAACCCCAACATACAGGCAGCAAGCTGAGGGGATAAAAGGATACCCAGTCTGCCACTTTTCACCAAAGGCAATTTCAGACTAGAGCAGTGTTCAGCCCCTCCCCAGAAGACTGGTTCCAGAGCCCAGGGCATGCATTGAGGTGAGCCTGACTATATCTAGCCAGTATTTCTTAACTCCATGCACTAGGTCAGTCTTCTTTCCTACCAGAGAGGTGACATTCCATGGCCGCTGCCCTTAGCTACTGCCTGACACACACTGGACCCACCTGTACAGCATCTCCTGTGGGTGGTGAGCCTACAGGAGGGCAGGCCCATGCCTCTTCTTTGGGCTCTGCCTAGCCAGGCCCGGCCACCAGGCACTCTTGCTCAAGCACCTTCACCAGACCTGATGGGGTCCTGGTAACCCTATCCCGGGCAGGGTAAAATGTTCCCTTAATCATCCTTTCATAAGGGTCAATCTGAATTGTCTGGCCCCTCACCCAGGACCAATTTGCCTTGGGAAGCAAAAGCCCCAGACAGTATAGCTCCTGAGACACACAAACCCCTTCACCACAATAAGGTGGCTATTTGTGGAGGGGTAGATAAACAACATTGATTTACATGTAATGTTGCTCATAATTATTTTATTTTACACTTTGTTGTTGCTTTACAGGATTTCATGTTCTTTGAGAAAGTCGGAGAGGCCAACCAGCGCAGCACTGTGTTTTCATAAGAAGAAAAAGGAAGGGGGAAAAACCAGAATGCAATGTCTCTGTCTCGTGTTACGCAACACCTCTAATTTTTTGTTTTTGTTAGTTTTTTGTTTTCAGACTTACAATCCATTTGTGTATACACAAAGCTCAGTGTAAACAAAGAAACACTTGATTAGATTTAAAATTTGAAATTTTGAGACTGAAATGGACTGTCAAGTTTTCAGTGTTTCTTAGATGCAATAGAATCCGTAAAATATTTCTTAGTGCATGAACAAACTTCTAGCTTAACACTTAATCCTACCAAAGATAGTTAAATTTAGAAACAAGTATGTACACACATCCTTTTGAATGTGCTTTTTGCTACACTGGCATCATATTTTTTTCATATAATCAGTCTGTCTTTTATTATTAGTAGTATTATTGTACTCCTGCCCATGCTTTATGAGTATATTGCAGTATATCTAGTGTAAGTGCAATACTGTTGTGGAAGTAGAAAATATATATAATTGCCTTTTTTTGTTTTTTCTTTCTTCTTCCATTATAAGAATTAAACGGTGGCAAAGTCAGTCTCAGTCCACTGCTTTGGTCTTGATGGATCATTTAAAAGATTGTACAGATATTTTTGGTCTGTACTGACATTAATCATTTATCATGTACAGACAGCTTTAGTTCAAAAGTTTATTTTTGTTTATTTCTTTTGGCTTATGCCCTGATTATTACAACTTATTACATTCATTTGAGCCTCCATTGTATTTAGCTTTAAAAAGCAAATGTTTGCATGCAAAACACTAAGATATGATTGTTGACATGGTAAGCCTTAAACCTGCCTCGGCTTCAGTTTCAGTGCCACTGTGAATATCTTAGCAGACTTTTGGCCCGAACCACTATTGGGCCTATGTGCCACTCCACAGAGCCACTTCCTTTTTAATCTTTTTGTCACTTATCAAAAGCCATATAGAAAACCTGGATGTTAGCCACAGTAAACCTGTTATGGTTATTTAGCTTAGGGTGGCAGCATGTGCAAATGTTAGCATGTAAACACACAAAAATACAATTGCTGACATGGTAATCAGTAAATCTGCTCAACATTATTGACATTGTCAATATAAATATTTTAGCTGCAGTTTGGGCTAAATGCTAACTATAGTGAGGAAGTGCATAACTTTAAATCTTTATCATTTAACTAGAGCCTTATGGGAGACCTTTAGCTACAGTAAACGTTTGGTTAGTATTTAGCCAACATAAGGAAGTGAGGTTGTAATAGCATATCCAAAGGTTAGCATGTAAACACGCTAACTTAGATGGTTGACCTGTCAAACATCTTAACTACTAAACAACCTGATGTTTACACTCCCACTGTGAAGGTTTTAGCCTTTAGCCCAAAGCGCTGCTGTGCCTGAGTACAGGCAGTAGCCTTATTATACTTTTGTCTATAGTCGAATGCCTTACAAAAAAACTCAACTTTGGCTCCAGTTACTCGCTGTCACTTGTATAGCAGAGTGCTGCCTGTACTGGTGTGAAGTTGTGAACTCACACATTATGGGTTTTACCAATGTGAACTCTGTTTCCTTTTCTCTCAGCCACTTGTGTCTTAAACCACAGTACATTTTGTAAAGCGGTTGCACAGACTTCAGTGCAAATGATCTCATGCTCCCTTGTGTAGTTTTTTCCCTTTGACACTGGTGCTACAGTTGAACCTCACCCTCCAGTTCCTTTCACATACCACTATTTTGAACCTGTGCCTGACTAATGATATATAGAGAGAATGCAGGTTAAAGATTCAAGTGAGGGAAGAAAAAGCAGAAGTTGAGGTTAGTGAGTGCTGATCTGGGCTCAGAATTGTTGGAAAACAACACCAGCAAAACTTTCACAAAACACTGTGTAGTTCCTTCCTTCCCTGGGAAGAGTTCCTGCAGTTACAGTGGCTGTCAGAGAGCGAGACCTGAATGTGAAGTGAAATTGTGTTCTTGTTTTCTTACTTGATTGGCTCTACAGTATTTTATATAGAAATGTTAATGTTTGCAAATGCAAACTGTCACAGTTCTGTGTTTAATAATCATTCTTGTTCTGGGCATGTCTCCTGTGATGCTTGGTTGCCACAAGTGCTCTCAAATCCAGCCAGCTATTGCTGTCATTAATCATATATAATATATATCCACTGTGGCCAGTAATCTATCCTTTAATATAGGATAAATAACCAAAGGATATACAGTTCATTGAGTTTACTGTTCCTCTGCATGCTTTTTGGATGTTATGTGCAGCTAGCAGGTGCTGCAACATTTTTTGTCTTTTATCAGATCTGTTTTGTGCCTGTTGTGATTGGACATTTTTACATGCATAAAACAATGTAGTTCACAAATAAACATGTCATGTTAAGCCATTATTGAAAGAATTGTTGTCCCTTGTTTTTCTGCCCAAGCAGCAATCATTCAGGAAAACCTGGGGAAATCCCTCTAAAGTCAGTCTAAATCTGGAACATCTGGTTACACTTGGAAAAAATTGTTTGGTTCGGTGGGAAATTACTCCCTCATGCTTTGGCTCGAAATGAGGCTAAAGTCCAGGTCCATTAAAATGCTGCCTCGACCATTGTTTTAAACTGCTGAATGGCATTTTCACTTCAGTCTGAACTTTATTGGTGTGAGCTTCATTTGTCCTAGCTGCTTATTAACAGAAACTATATCCATGCTCTGCTTCAGAAGCCAAAAAAAAAAAAAGTGGAAGAGAACCACTGTACCATAGTTAGATACCAAATCTTAGTGCTCCATCTCCTGGGCGCTGTTCATGCATAGTATTTAGGAACATGTCTGCACATGTCCACCCATGCCTCCATGCAAAAGTTCTATAGAAAGTAAACATGTGGTTCTTATTACAAAGTGTGCAGCTGGTCTTCATACATGTACTTAATATTTTACCTGCTATTGCTGTGCAAATATTTGCAACAGTTGTAGTGCATCAATGGACACATGGTCAACCTCCTTGGCTATACACACACACACACACACACACACACACACAATATATGACCCCAACACGCAGTAGGACAAGGGTCACAGCCCATTGCTGTCTCCCTTTATATCTCCAATATACTGAATGAATGTGTGTGACGTTTATTCTTTGTGACTGGTCATAAATGCTCGGTGAAAACACACAGCTCACCCTGTGTGTTTTCACAGAAAACACACAGGGTAGAAAGTACCGTGCCATACCGATAGGGGGCAGTATTTGTGGAGATGGATAGGCGCATGGATTTCATCTTCTAAGACAGGGCTCTTCAACTCCAGGCCTCGAGAGCCGGTGTCCTGCAGGTTTTAGATGTGGCCCTGATCCAACACACCTGAATCAAATGGCTGAATTACCTCCTCAGTATGCAGTCAAGTCCTCCAGAGTCCTGTTAATGACTTCTATATTTGACTCAGGTGTGTTGAAGCAGAGACACATCTAAAACCTGCAGGACAGGGGCTCTCGAGGCCTGGAGTTGAAGAGCCCTGTTCTAAGATAATACTTTTTAAAAAAAAAATTTACTTAAAAAGAGAGACCCCCCCCCCCCCCCAAAAAAAAAAAAAAAAAAAAGTTTGACCTTACATTAAATATTTTGTTTTTCTTGCCATCATTGTTGAACAGTATGGAGTTGATTAAAGCATAATAAATCATTACCATAATTAAAACTGAAATATAAGCTTCTATTTTGGGTTCATATATGTGAACATCCGACTCCCAACAAGTCAGTGCCTCACCCGTCACAAAGCTCACCGCACATCACTGTGTTCAGGGCACTGCAAGCTGTTTAATAATGTCACACTTTCTAAAGAGCAGCAGACAGATTTTTCCCCTAAATGTGACAGTGAGACACTAAGTGTGGTCAATGCTACAGAAATACTTAAGCTATAAATCAGAAAACTGATACTACTTCCAGTTTTTAACATACAAGATCATCAGTTTTATTCAACAACATTTCTACTACAATATGTACAAATGTATTAAAATACAAAAACTATGTACAAAATGTGGCAAAATAAAGCCACGTTAGAAATATAAAAAACAAACAAACAAAAAAACTGTGGTAAAGAGAACGTCGCCTTTCTGGTAAAATGTTTTACAATAATCGTCAGTTTTGTATTCATCTGCCTTCATTTTTCTAATTTCACATGCACCAGAGTGCACAACTGAGGGGCTCCGAGTGTTGGAGTGTATCACCGCACATCGGGGGGTGGTGCTGAAAAAGTCAGCCTTCAGACTCTTCTATCCGTGCTGACTGGAGGTCGCTCCCTCTCGCCTGGGCCGGTTGATAACTGGATCAGGTAGCGGCTGGCCAGCTGCAGGTTCCACTGGTGTCTGGCGAGGATCTTGGCGCAGTCCTCTCTGGAGCAGAGGCTCAGCAGGTACAGCTGCTCTAACTGAAGAGAGCGAAACATGAGGACAGAGGTAAGATGCAGACTTCAAAAACAAAAGCTGTGCTGGGCATGATTTAATATAAAAATGTATACATTATCAATATTAGGCTACATTACAGTAGAATGCTTAATTTGGACATGCAGACAGATTGCAGATTCGCTCTCTTTAACTACCTGATAACAAATTTACAGATAATAAGCACTGCTTTATCTGCACGAACAAGAGAAATGCCTGTAAACCACAACTGGAAACTATTAGAGCTACTCTGCACCCACATTTAATATCTAACTTTGTTTACATATTAAACTCACACCACTACTGCCCTGTGGAGGCCTAGCATGAAGTGCTCACAGCAGGCTAGAAATGACAACCTTAACACAAAAACTATGGGCCAAGTGACCTACTTGTATGCTTCATTTGCTGTACCGGACCTCTGGTTCTCAGTGTCAGTGGTGATTTGAATAACGTAACTTGAGTGAGCATAATTTAAGCTAAAATAGTCGTGGTTCCAAGTTAGATTTGAACTAAGGGTATGATTACTTTTGAGTATTTTGAACAGACTGTATTTTCACTAAACTGTATATGTTAACATCCATTTAGCTTCTTAAGATTTCCTTCAGGCTTTTTTCCCCCTGTTTTGATGCTTTTATATATTCTGCATATACCGTTTTGAGTTCTCCTGATGGAGGTTTACATGTTACATATATAAACTGGATTCCTTTTGCTCATATTTTATCACCAGCTTCAAAAACTTGTTGCAGGCAAAGTGTGGTGTTTTTTTGTTTTTCACATCATGGTCTGACCTTGAGTTGCTGTTCAGCTCGCAATGGGTTCCAGTCATTTCGTTGAAGCGCATTATAAACCTCTTCAGTGGTCACTCCATGTACCGCCTCCATAACCTGAACAGAGCAACAAACATAGGAAACACGGAGGAGGAAAACTTGAAGTACTGCAAACCACTCAAGCTGTAGTTTACACCATTGTCTGTCCAGTCTCATAAAGTGCGTTTAGTAAAGACTCTAAAGGTGGACCCCCAAAGATCTGTTATGGTGCTCGGTACACAGTCAGCATAAAAGACGGTCTACGGTTCAGTAATAGCCAGAAAAGGGATTTTGCATAACACATGACATCACAGTGAAGTTGACCTTTCACGTTTTGGATGTAAAATGCCTCCACTTTATTTACGTTCATGGCCTGAGTTATGACAAAAAAGCTCAAAGCTGTGCTCACTGTGACTTTGACATAAAATCACTAACCTGTGCAATAATGACACTTGTGTTCTGCACATGAGACATTTTCTCCCGTTCTCTTATTCGTTCTCGATCTCTCTCCCTGCTCTCTGTATACTCATCCAGCTGTGGGGTGGAGCGTGCCAACTGGGACATTTTGAGAAGGTTGGAGCCTCCGACAGGCTGCTGAGGATGAGGCTGAAGCTGAGGCTGAGGTTGTGTCTGCATCAGATGGGAGGAAACCATTTGCTGAGGCCATGAGGTGCCTGAGGCGTTGTTAACTATGGGTCTTCTTTGGAGTTTCTTAAGCGCTTTTATGTTGGGGAGCGGCGGTCGAGGAGGGGGAACGATACTAGCCTCGCTGAACCGGCGAGGATCCTGTTGCATCATTAAACCGTGAGCTGCCATCACAGGAGGAATGGGTTTGCCATGCTGATCCACTCTCAACACTCCTACTGTATGAGCTCGGGGCCGATGTCCACCTAAGACTGACTCCAGGCTCTGAGCCAAACCTGAAGACAAAGGGAGATTTTTAACATGTACAACCAATCAAGCAGAGTTAAATATTACACTAGTCAGTCAGTTGATGCAGAAAGTTAACCAGTGCACTACCGTGCTGCCCATTCTAGCTCCTAACAAGCTTCTGCCAACAGGGGGCAGAGTGGCTAAATGTAAATGTGCATGTTACTTCTGAGATGGATCTGATGATTCATTAAAAAAAACAAAACAAAAAAAAAACAAAAACAAAAGAATTTAAAAAAATGAACGAATAAATGAATGCATGATTGTACAAATATCATCAGTCAGCTGTCTATAAAAACAATAACACCTTCTAAGGGTCTTAAAACACTGAGTGATGACTCTAGATAGCATGATGGAAATGTTAATTTACATAGAGAATATACTAACACACCAACATGAAATGATAATTTCTTAAGCCTTCAGCTTAGGAATAAAACACAGTATTAACACAATGATAATCACAGATAATATCTTTCCATTTTTTTAGTTTAACATTGTACTTTTATAGGCTATACTCCTACCTGCCATTCTTTGCAGATTGGATCCCTCGTTCTCCCTGCCAGAGCCTGACCTCCGGCCGCCGGCACTGCTGCACGGGTCACGACAGTTTAACACATTAGACTGACATCTTTGGCTCACAAACTATATGAACTGAAATAGGTGAACTTAGCATTGTGCAATAAAACTCAGTGACTCAGGGACCTGAGGTGGAAATTTATATATAAGCAGGATATAAAACTTGTGAGTTAGAAAATCAAAACTGAAACCTCTTTTTCATTGCTTTCTAGGACCCCGTCTACTATCCAGTCAACAAATTATGAAGAGGAAACCAGTCAAAAACACACAAATATTATTAAAACACCTTCTGTTGATTAATTTTGTGTTTCAGGAACTATTTCTTTGATGACGGGGTCAACCTTAAATTGCATTAAGCTGGCATCCACTGTTTTATTAGGTAAGATTTAGCTCAGTCAATAAACCATAATTTTCTAACCATTTTATAACTTCAGTTTATCTCATATTTCTTTTTATGTCAGCAGATGACTGGGCACACTGTTGCTTTCAGTTGGGTTCAATGGAGTCTGAGAGCAGACAATTTTACAAACATGTCCTTGCTCATCATTTTTCACTGTTGCACAGGTAGACATTATTACAGACGCAAAGATACCCAGTACACTAAAAAATAAAATGTTAGGAATGAGTGAATGAGGGTTATCACTGACTCGTCCAGTCTCTCAGGTGTTCCCCAGGTGCGCTCAGGCTTGACGTCTCCATGCCCAGTGTGCTGCAAACTGCCCTTTACTGGGTTTGAGATGTAGGCTGGAGGGTTGAGCCCGGAGCTACTGGATGAGGAGGAGGAGGAGGAGGTAGCGGTGCCAGCAGCGGCAGCGGCAACAGCAGCAGCAGCAGCAGCAGCAGGAGGGAGTGGGGGCACAGTCAGGCTCGCAGGAAACCAGCCAACGGCCAGCGTCCTCTGGTTCTGGCCCCGCCACTCACTGAGCTCCAGACTGTACACACAAAGGGAAAATACCTGGTTAATAGGAAAACAAATTTCCTACGTGCCAAACAGAAGTGAGAAAAGTAACTGACAACTTGCTAAACACACACCAGATGATGTGACACTTGATTCATAGTAATGCGTTAGACTGCCTACACCTTAGGCTGGAATTAGATTAATGCGTGGGATCTTTGTGGGGCCTACGTTCGTATCTTTGTACGCTGCGTCAAACTGATGTGCAGTTACATTTCTCAAAAGGTGCCTGTCAGGTTACAGCGTAGGGTTCAAAGGGAATTTCCAGTAGGACCAACGCACAAATCTAAATCATGCCTTACACTGACATGCACCTTCCCACTAAAGCAGTTGTGAGTTATGTGATGGGCCTGCTTTGTAGTAATTTGTAGTGTAAACACAGTATATTGATTAGCACAATGATAATGGCTCCACTAAACAAAATGTAGTACACTGCAATTGTATCTCGCTTGCTCGCAATACCCATGAAAGAGCTAGCATTCTGCTAATGTATCACAGCTCTGCCAGTCAGTTCTGAAGTCTTCGCTCTTTCCTGTCTTTTAGTAAGATGTTGCTTAATATTTATTAGCTCCAAAAGCAACGTGATTAGTTCAGTTTCACTCTTGCAGAGCAGTGCAGACAAACCAGCGCACAATTATAAATGCAACGATCGAAGTCACCTACTAGAGCGTAGCTCTACCATGGCTCAACGCGGCACTAGAAATCAAGCTCAGCTGTGAAAGGGAGCGATTTGTATGAGAATAAATTATAATAAGTAGGCTTTCATTTTAAAGTTAAATAGTGTAACCATCTGGGTGTTGACAGGATACAGATTATTATTACGATTATTTTTCCGTCCCAAATAAACTCAACAACTTTTGTTAGATTTCTATTTAAACAAGACTAAAAAAAGTTCTGATAATGACGTAGGAAATACCAATTTACTTATCAGATCTGTTACATAAAATAAAAACAATACAGTGAAGTGAGTTTCAAAGCTGCTAGACCTGTTCGGCAAAGTTAAATGCTTTCGAGGACTCGCTGTGAATGAAATGTCTCTTTAAGAGCGGGCTGGTTTAACCCCCTGTTTCATCTCAACAAAGGCCCATTGTGTCAGCTAAAGAGTTTCCTTTACTCTTTTTGTCTCACCCACCCGTGGTCGATGACGGTCACAAGGTCACCGGCCACAAATGTGAGTTTTCTGGGTTCAGCAAAGTCTCTTGCTGCTTGCACCTCTGCGGGTTTAGCCTGTAGAGGAAGACAGAGGAATGATGTTGCATGCAGAAAAATGATGCATGTCTGTGCATCCTTTCAGGTTGACTTTAAGGCAAATTCATGCAGCTAGAACAACAGTCACTGCTTTGATTTTATGGACAAGGACAAGAGAAGCTTCATACCTCTGCCACCACTGTAGTGAGCTGGGCAAAGGTGGGTCTGTCAGCAGGATTGTAGGCCCAGCACTTTCTCATTACAGTGTATAGCTCCTGAGGGCAATCAGGTGGCTTCGCCAGGCGGTCGCCCTCCCGCTCTACACGCCACAAAATCTGGAGGACATTGAATGTCAATAGTGCTAAAACTCTGAGTCAAAGAGCATACCAGAAAAACAAAGAGTAAGGGCGGTGACACGCATTCCAAACATGAAGACAAATACGCTGTCTGGCATGCACACAAACACACACACAAAAAAAAGAGCATGGCATCAGAGTTCAGGTGGCTGACAAGTGCTTACCTGCCGGCCATCCAAACCAAACCAGGGCTCCTCACAGTAGGTAAACATCTCCCATAAGGTGACACCAAACATCCAGACGTCTGAGGAATGGGAGAAGGAGCCAATACGAAGACTCTCTGGAGCACACCTGGAGAAAAGGCAGGTAGAAAGGCCACCAGGGAAAGAAAGAAGTTATTATTAGTGAGAATTTGCTGTGTATTTAAGAAGATTTTGAATTACTTAATGCTCAAGCTTTGAATTTTCCCCAACTGCTCTCACCATGCAAATGGTATCCTTTTGTGTGCCGCCATGATGTAGTGATCTTTCTCCTGGCTCAGGCCTCGCATCATACCAAAGTCCCCGATCTTCACCATCTCCCTGGACGCCAGCAGTACATTTCTTGCAGCCAGGTCCCTGTGGATGAATCTCCTGCTCTCCAGGTACTCCATACCTGCCACAATCTGCGTTGCAAAGAACCAGAGGCGAACCAGAGGGTACTCATACTGACGTGCACGCAGGGTGTCGTAAAGTGAGCCCAAGGGGGCCAGTTCTGTGACCTAGACGAAGGGAAAAAAGAATTAGTGTTAAATCTGGCTCCTAAAAACACGTAAGTTTGACCAGATCAACTAATTATTCATAATTATTTCCAGTTTACCATCTTGAGGGGCTGTGTGAGCACCACCCCGTAGAGTCGTATGATGTTGGAGTGGTCTAAGGACTGCATGGTGGTTACTTCTTGGAGAAAGTCTGTCAGTGTGTTCGTCTGCCTCGACATACTGGTCCTGAGCGATTTAACTGCTACAGGAAGCTGAGCAGAGGAAGGAGATAAATACAGAGACTCAGTTTCAATCAGGCCCACAGACCATCACCTCACCTCAACAGCCAAAAGGAGGCAGCGAGGGCGTGTACGTGACATTACTTGTTCCAGAACACTAAAGGTTGACACAGCCACCCTTAAGTCACCTGCTGGTATTTCTGGCCCCTTCCTTCCTTCCTTCCTTTTTTTTAAAAAAAATTAGCCATGTCTCACAATATTGCAAGGTGTAATCAAGTGGCAGAAGAATTAAGCTTACACACAAATGCCATAAACTGCACTCCAAGGGCTCCAAAAGTGAGTCAGTCTCCAAAGACTCCCATGTAAAATTGTCACACTTTAGAGCAGAAAAAAGGCATGTTTACAGCACGCTACAAAAATGTTTTTTTCCCCTTTATGATGGCTGCAAATAGGGTGATTTATTTTTTAAATTCACCCATTTATATTTTATGAAGGTTTAAAGATGGGGGTATGGACTCTGTGAGACTGACAAGTGGACGCCGACTCAGGCAGCTGTAAAGTAAGCCTTGACTCCACTAGCATTTTTGTCATTTTTGGAGCACTTTTAATCTATCTGACAAATAATATGTAATGCTATGTGATTAATTATACTAACAGCTTGCACTCCAGTTTTTTGTGAATATGCTATTTTAGTTGTATGTTACTAAATAACATGCATCTGTGGGATTCAGCCAATAGATGCACCTTGCTAATCAATCCTGCTAGCATTAGCAGATGGTTTAGAAACTCCACGCTGCCATCTGAATATGGTAAAGGTACTGGTACTTACAGTATACAATACTACACTATTTGAGCACTTACTACAAATCTCATTCACACATACATATTCATACAAGCACTTTTTCCCATGCCTAAAGAGTTTGCGTAACACACACGCGTGCGCGCACGCGCACACACACACACACACACACACACACACACACACACACACACACACACACACACACACACACACAAAATCTAGCTCCAAAAAACCCCCATAATTTTAATGTTGCTGCTTCACAGTCTAACGGCTGACATTACGGTGGCTACATCCACATTTTATATACAGTCTTGGCATAAAGTTTTATTTATTTGCCAATAAAGCCGTTTCTTACCACTTTCCCAGTGGGCGTCTGCCATTCTCCCTTCTTCACTACCCCAAAGGACCCAGCGCCCAACTTCTCCCCCAGAATCAGCTCACTGTCTTGGATCAGACATGGAAAAGCCCGGCTTCTACCATCCTGACCCTGTGCTGGGCCACCTGCGGGTAACTGCTCCCCCCCATCTGGACTTCGGCTGCTGAACACCTGTATGGATCATTGAGTCATTAAAAATGACAAACTTAACAAGACTTTATAAATGTAATTAACACATAACAGTTTATAACAAAGCTGTGACCAATGTGTTTCAGACCTTCGGCACCCATGACCTTATGCGTGCGCTTGCCTTATAGCGTTTCAGAGCATCCCATAATCTTCTTTGTGCTGCAAGAAAGAAAATACAGAAGTGTTTCATTTTCTGTTATTGTATATTAAAAACATATTTTTTTCCTGTGTTAAACTCTTAATGCAGATGGACTATAACTTCATCACTAAATAAGCTGTACACTGACTAAATGCCTTCGAAAGGCAAACACACTACTGCAGGTAAACAGGGGGCAATGCTTTTGTTTCAGGAGCACTTTAAGCCCTTCTTTGTCTTGTGATGAAACAAACCTCCATTACCGAGCCTAAGGGGAAATCTTTACAGTCAGAGGAAGCTGTTTCTATTTAAGATGGTCAGGCTCACCAGGTCTGCTGATTCCTATCTGCTCCAGATCAGTGTCTTTCACATAGTTAAAGTGCTCAATGCGAGTGATATTGAGGCCGTCTCTGACACGCAGGTAAAACTTCTCCAGCTGGACTTCAGCCAAGAGTTGGTACAGCCATTGAGTGTCCTGGTCCATCAGCATGACCTGGCTGACCCTTCTGTGGAGTTAAAAGTCAATGGTTATATGGCAGATTTTCTTAATATTTTAATGGTGTCGGAGTATTACCAACAGCAGAATGGAGACTGTGTAAGCACGCTCGTTTGCATATTGCTCACAGTTTCAGTCAGATACACAAATGAGGTCACAATCAGATAGAGAAAATGGTGAAAAATGGTCGAATATGCAGAGACGTGAAAGAGGAACAAGTGGACAAAGATACCACAGACACAGCCTAAAAGATGGACATCGATATAAAGAAAACAGTTCTACTCACTTGGTCTAAAACCTCAATAAACACTTTCCCGATGAACTTATGGGCTCAGTCGCTAGCGCCAGGTGTTATTTAAAACAGAACAATATTTATCTAGTAAATTATGGTTATACGTAAAAAAGATGATTAGGCTGGGCACGCCTGGGGCTAACTTTTGATGGACAAGTTTCCACCGTCTGAGTGCGCATTGTCCCTCAGTTTCTTAGTCAGATCTGGTCTAGGCTTCAAAATGGGACCTTCTGAGACAAAGCGTGGCTACATCATCAGTCTGTGCTTGTTCATGACTAATTTTGAACCTCAGTGGCAACAATCCCGGTTAACTGTGGAAAACAGAGGAGGAAACTTTAGCTTGTCTGAGGTTTAGGGGCACCAGTCTAACCGGATCCTGCTCACAGAGTAACTGTAGAAGTGATACTGTGTTATGTAATTACTCTGAAGCGGCTGCATTACTGTGACTGATATGAGGGCTCTGGTCATGTTTTAGTTCACATTTACCTTCTTCAGTGTTGATCATTTCAAAGCTCTGGGTCATGGGCGCAACAGTAGGAGTGACCAACTTTGAATAGCTCCCTCTCTGCTAGAAAAGGAAACGTTAGAACTCAGCAAATTCTTCTCTTATGGATCTAATCTGTCACTCCTGCTGTTTAGGTTACTGAAAGATTGTACAACCATAAATCACCTGCTTATCAGCAAACTGAGAGCAACAGGTATGAGTCAGGGAAGGCCTTCAACATTCCCGTCAGCCACTCTAGGAAAAAAAATGACACCCACACTACACAGCTAGCAGAGCTACATCATCTTGGACAATTAGTTTTCCTTATTCTCACAGTCAGCCAAAGGCTGCAAGAGGGTACTAGCCTGGGCTTGCATTAAATCTTACAGGGACAACTCCCAATTAACTTTACACTTACTGCAATTTAGAATGAGCTTGATTCCCTGCAATTTACACTGAGGTTCATTAGTAAAACCCTCACTAAATAAATAAATAACTGCACACAGGTAAAAAAGAAAGACAGCTCTGTGATCATTGCCTTTATGTACACAGCAATCAATATTTAACCTGTTACCCAGCTACCGAAAAGTCCTCTCAGTCTAATGGCATTTGCCTTAATGTGGCTCAACAGTCACGTGCAGCACTGGACTGCCTTTTATCACTCAAGCAGCTTTTTTTCACCTTCAAATATCCAACAGTGTTGTTTGTCTAGTACGAGTGCATCTGTTTACACTGTGGGAACCTACAAACCTCAATAATGACTTAAGATGAGACCTACAAGGAAGCTCCGAGGAGGATTCATTGCCAAAGAAAGTGGATAGTTTTAGTTGTGACTGTAATATTAGAGTCCACAAACACCCTGATCGGTCTTTGAAAGGGTGCAGGGTGCACGTCTGACAAAAGTACAGACAGTATGTGCAGTAGCAGGAGAAGTATTTGATTTCTTACTCAGTAATGCAGTAAATGCAGTAATGCTGCATACTAACATGTACAGTATGTCAGTAGGCCGATAAGTGAAAAATAAGAACTCAGAGAGTAAAAGATGAAACATTTTATGCAGCGGAATCACATCTGTTATATAAAGAGTTTGGTGGTCTCATTCATAATAAACTGTATGCACCTAATTTTATAAACAGATCATATCTTTTTAAAAACACAGCTGTTAAATAAATGTACTGTAGTAAAAAGTGGAATATAGTAAAGATAAATGTAGTGGAACAGACTCGCATAAAAACAGCGTGTGAGAACATAAACAACACAGTACTCTACAAAGAGACATGAACTGCTAAAATCATTCACATTGAAATCACACAGTTAATTACAAAAGGCGCATTCAGCACAATCTACCAACCTCCGCTCTCATTTCTTAATAAAAACAGTTTCGGTAAACTTACTTCTTTTAATCAAAACGCTTCAGTCCCGGCTGCAGGCTCTCTCTCTAACCACAGACGCGCTGAGGCCGGTGATCCATGCCAAACCAGTAACGACGTCGACGGAGGCGCTTCGCTTCAAATCACAACTTCTGCTTGACCCCGAAACTCGCTCTTCTTAAATCCCCATGTCACAGATTCGGGGTGTTTGTTGTTGTTGTTTTTCGTAAACGGTTTTCCCTATATTATTTTGTTTCCCGGTGACAAGTGAATAAGTCACCTGTGAGCCTTCAGCTTCCTTCCCCGCCTCTTTCCTGTACCTCCGCTGGCCACACCTCTCCCAGGCTGCTCTCACCTGAGCGAAAACATGCAGACAATAAGAATAACTATAATAAACAGTTTTTATAGTTCATTAGGCGTACCTTCTTAGCCAAAACAGTCATGGAGACATTTTAAGAGATTTAATTTTATTCTAGAAAGACTTTGCTCATGACCGGTGATAGCTATCTAAATACTTAATTTTGGCCAGATGATTAAAACTGTTTTAATGAAGTATACTGACTAAAATGGAAGGGTCAGCAGTTTATCACATTTTGGGTACATTTATTGGCAGATAAACATCAGACAACTAAAACTGTTCAAAGTTTAAACCTGCATTTACTACAGTGTGTTATTTTCCTTAACTGATTAGGAAATGATCTTGTTTTTAACTTCCAGTAGTGTGAGTAGTGTAGTAGTATGATTAATCTAAATTAATTACTACTACTACAAATTATTACTACAGCTCAACACTATTGTGTTACTCTCAGGACAGAACGTGGATGAAGCACGTCTCTGAGCTTTTAGTCATATGAAGCATTACATTCAGTTTCAGTCTTTCTTTCCTCCGTGCCCGTTGCTGTCGAGCCAGTTTGACTGGATATTTAGTCTCTCAAGTCGCATTTGAATGCATCACAGGTAGGAGGCCTGCCTGAACTTTGCACTTCCCGGTACAGTATCTGTCCTAGGTCACGCCTCCCTGCCAGCTTGCAGCTACTCAGCCCTGACAGCAGAGGAGCCTACCAAACGACCCCGCAGTGCTTGAAAAATTCCACTTCCATTTACTTATGATGATTCAGTCCTCTTTCAGGAATATGTTTTTTACGTCGACAACCAATTACAATATACATCACCATGTTATTTCCAGCTAGTGATGAGCACTCGATTCTGAGGAAGTGTGGGGAATAGATGCAGCCTGCTCTCCTAAATCCCGTATTTTTCGGTGTCATTTTACACCGGGAAAAATTCCCATCTGTAAGACACGCGCCCATTTGGCTTTTGTATGACGGTAAATATTTTGCAGAATGTGAGAACTTGAAGACGTGACGTGAGAACTTGTAGAATAAAATGTGAGGATGGTTAGATAAAATATGAACTACAGTTACAGGAAAAAAATATTAGATGATATTTATAAAAAAAAATACCGAGAGCTGCAAACTTGTAACTCAAATTTGACTCATATTTATTTATTTTTACTAGTTACAAATGCAAGCTCTCGCAATTTGAAACATACCTTTATCCATATGAATCAGTGACAAGAGATTAATCATTGCAGTGAGAATGAGAAAAGACATGTCGGAATTGAGCAGACCATGAGCAGAGAGAAATGCAGTTATGATCACAGTACAGAGCGCGTAACTCACACACTCCAGTCAAACCCACGTTCACATAACAAACATAAAGAACGGTAGCATATAAAGACAGTTTAAATAATAAAGATTTACAGTTGTGGTCAGATGTTCACATCCATTCATCATGGGCGTGGATGTCATGGTAATTTGGGGCTTTTAATGATGTCAGCAGGTCAGCATGTTGATCGATGTTGTTGGCTTTAAAGCCACAGACCAGGCTGTTCATGCGCTTCTGATAAAGTGAAAGAAAGCTGAGAGGTAATATTCATTATCGCTATAGCTGTTTCTGTTTGACTTGTTTGCTATTTAGTAACAAAAGAAAACAAAGGAGTGGATGTAAATACTTTCCTATAAATGATTGGCTGAGTACATATAAGCAGCGCCGTCTACTGGACATACGACCTTTAGTTTTGTCGCCAGTGTACACGTCATCATTCAGCGACAGTATAGCCTTTTTGACTTTTCTCCCCTTTTTTGGAATAAAGCCATTAAACGGGTATTTAGACCAATTTTTTAAAAACAGTGTTTTATCGTGAATTACACGTTTCTGTTTTTTTTTGTTTTTTTTTTTTAATTTACCTCCAGCACAGACCTATGCCATAAGAAACTCCCCCCGGAAGCTGGCTCAGTGATTGTAAACACACGCTTGTGATGCTCAAGTATGCCAAAGCTCTTCGATATAAAGTTCCCGGGAGGATGTAAGACTCTACCGGATGGCTTCTGGTCAGCCATAGACGTGTGGATAAAGAAAGCTCATGTTGTAAACAAGCGTCTCTGCGGAGTTAAAGAGTCCGACAGCAAAGATGTGGACCCAGAGGACCTCCGGTTGCTGCTGGATGATCCTGAGCTCTTCCCAGATGTGCTGCTCTTCCTGAGCAGCAGGGCTTCATCTGCACACGGACACAGACCGGATAAACCGTGGTCCTACAGCGTCAGGACATTTATTCCCAAAGTAAACTGCTACGGGCAAAACCTGCATAAAGAAGTTATTCTGAAAGGTGAGAGCTTTACTTATATGCATGCAGTACCGGTTATGTTCATTTACAATGCCTTTTTTTGGTCTTCAGACTTTGGTAGACAACGAGTGACCTTTATTCCATTTGAAGAGGATACAGAGGGAAAAGTGTCTCTGAAGAAGTGCAACATTTATCAAATTGCGCTCTGCAATCAGGACTGTGAGGAATGGTGAGTCTGCAACCATCATCTCTACATCAGAGGATTACAACACGAAGGAGAAAGTGTCTTGTTTTTAATGCATTAACAACATGGACAGTAGCTTACTGATAGAATATACACTTGCCACCTAATTTATTAGGTACACTGCTCTCTGCTCCCTAATGTCTAATCAGCCAATCACATGGCAGCAATTCAGTGCATTTTGAGTGTTTAGACATGGTCAAAATGACCTGCTGAAGTTCAAACTGAGCATCAGAATGGAGTAGAAAGGTGATTTAAGTGACTTTGAACGTGGCATGGTTGTTGATGCCAGATGGGCTGGTCTGAGTATTTCAGAAACTGCTGATCTGCTGCGATTGTCCCACACAGCCATCTCTGGGAAATATCCAGCAAGCTGCAGTTCTCTGTGTGAAAATGCCTTGTTGATATCAGATCAGAGGAGAATGGCCAGACTGCTTCAAGATGACAGGAAGGCAACAGTAACTCAACCAAGGTATGGAGCATTTCTGAATGCACTACACATCCAACCTTGAAGCAGGTGGGCTACAGCAGCAGAAGACCACACTAGGTGCCACTCCTGTCAGCTAAGAACAGGAAACTGAGGCTACAATTCACACAGGCTCACCAGAATTAGACAACAGAAGATTGGAAAATGTTGCCTGGTCTGATGAGCCTCCATTTCTGCTGTGACATGGTAGGGTCAGAGCTTGGTGTAAACAACAAAGCATGGATCCATCCTGCCTTGTATCAAAGATTCAGGCTGCTGGCGGTATAATGGTGTGGGGGATATTTTCTTGGCACACTTTGGGCTACTTGGTACCAACCGAGCATCATTTAACCACAGCCTAAATCTGAGGCTACAATTCAGCCTACCTGAGTATTGTTGCCAACCATGTCCATCCCTTTATGACCACAGTGTACCCATCTTCTGATGGTTGCTTATAGCAGGATAACACACCAGGTCACAAAGCTCACAGTGTTTCTTTAACATGATGAGTCCACTGCACTCAAATAATCTCCACAGTTACCAGATCTCAGTCCAACAGAGCACTTTTTGGGATGTGGTAGAATGGACAATTCATATCATGGATGTGCGATGCTGTCATGTCAATATGAACCAAAATCTCTGAGGAATGTTTTCAGCACCTTGTTGAATCCGTGGCACAAAGAATTTAGGCAGTTATTAAGGAAAAAGAGGAGCTCAACGCAATACTAGCAGGGTGTACTTAACAGTCAGTGTATGTATGAAATACAACATATCAGGCTTCTTCTGTGGTATGATCTGTGGTACTTCTGTACTTATTTCTGTCACTGTCATTTTTTTGCAGTCCACCAGTAATGTTTAAAAAGGGGCACATGCTGCTGCTCATTCAATGTCAACAGCAATAAGGAAATCCAAGCTAGAAATGGTCATTTAGGGTTGCTTAATGCTTATTGTTTATAAGTTTTTAACAAAAAAGTAAAAAAACAAAACAAAAACAAAACAAAGGTAAACCCTCCTTTCTGTGTTATGTGTATTAGAAGTCATAATCTTTACATCTTGGCAATAATCAAATAATGACAAATGTATAGAATACATGTGTGTCACATCAACAGGGTCATATATTTGACTCTACAGCAATGTACTGTTGTAAGCAGTTGTTGTCAAATGTGTGTGTCTGTGTGCACTGACTGAGAGGATCACTTGAACTGACTGGAATCATTGTTGAGTGTGATTTGTGTTATTAGTGTAATCGGTGCTTTGGATGAAGGACTTGTTTGAACTCACTTTGTCTCCTTTTCCTCACCTGCAGCTGCACTTTTACTTACTTTGGGTTTTTGTGCTTTTACTTGTTAATATGTAAAAATATTTTCATATTTGAAATCCTCCTGATACACTCAGGAAAGACAGCTTCATTTAGTAGGCAAATTCTTCCAGTAATCTCAGTTCATATATACGTTAGTGTACTTAGCAGAAAATACAGATGCAGCCACCTAAAGTTGCCGCATCCAGCCAGACGTCGGCCAGCTGAAGTCCAGCCCCCAGCTGGCCGACGTCTGGCTGTCGTCGGGCTGGAAGTCCCCCTCCTTCTCCTGGGCGTATCTACTTTCCAGCATGAACACACCCCTTTCCCTCAATTGTAGACTGTCACCAAAAGGTGGCGCCTTCTTAACAAAAATGTTGAGTTCTGTGATTCAAAAAAGTTTTGGTGAAGTATCAAGTTTTGAAAACCTAAAATAGATGCCTAAAATTTTTGTCAGTATGACCTTTCACACATTTCCATTGCGAATCACCAAAAGATTCCTTTGTTTCACTTCATCTTTTAACTAAATAAGTAAATAAATACAGTAGGTTAAAAAAGAAGCGGTGCTGCGCTGAGCCAACCCGGTCTCACGGCAGTTCGTGCAGTAGTCACGAAATTTAATCTATTGATTCGTGCTCATGAACACGAATTCCCTCTTTTTTTCGTGTTACTCGGCACGACTTCTATTCTGCCTGAAATGCAGTGGGATAAAGTTCGTGCCTCTGAGCACGACTTCTAAGCTGCAGTATAGTTTTTTTTTTTTGGCCCTGTCCCCCTTTTTTCCCCCCTTTTCTTTTGAACCGGAAGCTCAGAAGCTGAATTATGCCTTTAATTGCGATCCTTAAGCGCCACTTTTCCTTTTGACATGAATTTCTCCTTGTTTCATTTAATGTGGGGTGCTGCTTATGGTTGTAACGATGACATTTGTGGGGCTTTTTAGGTCTAAATTTATATTTACGTGTTTATGGTTAGTGCTATATTCGGTGTCCAATTTTTTCTTTGAGTTCCGTGGTCTGAAGCCGTTTTTTCTTCTGTGTTAAATCCATGAACCAACGATGAATAAATAAATGAACTACAGTACCCATCACCCCATCGGCCGTGACCACGGTCACGCGTATTCCCGTTGCTGTCCAGGTAAATTGCATTCGTTCACCCGCTTCGGATGTTATCAGGTAATTACTGACTTTATTAGCGGTTTTCAGGCCTGTAGATATGGGCCCGCAAGGGCCGTCTGCACCTCGTAGTCAGTCGAGAAGATAGTTATCGTTCTAACGGAGGATCACTGACAGAGAAGGACTACAGACGAAGGACTACAGAAGAAGGACTACAGAAGCCATGCTCGCTGACTTCCGGCGGATGCTGCAGTGTTCAGGTAAGAGGATTTCAATGGACAGCGTTTATATAGTGATATTATTAAGGCAGTGAGTTCAATAAGCACTTGAAATTAGATTAATGTGGTGTAAGAGAGCGCTGATATCCCAACTCTGAGATGCATTTGTAGAGATTATTGCGGGTTTTGCCGTCTTTTGTGCAAATGTTAGCGGATATCGTAGGAAAGCGTTCACTATTTAAAAAATGTTATGACAGAAATATGAGCTTCTGGACATACTAGTTAATTAAAATTATTATTTTCAGCCACAGATTCCAAATAAATATCCTGATGAGCTTCAGTGCATCCATATTCAATATCTGCGAGTACAGTGCTTCATTTAATCTGCACTGAACTGACCCAGGCTTATCACAATGTAAAATAAAATGATACTGGTCTGAACACAGTTGCTGGATCAGGTGACCCTGAAGCCTCTCTTAGTTATGTTGCTATAGGCCTAGACTGCTGGGGAGGTTCCCGTGATTTCTTTATATTCACTGTAAACAAACCTTATATTAGCAAGTTTCTTATATTCACTATTTAAACAAAGAGCAGTCTGTTTATACTTCAGACTGCTGGCTTACTTGTGGTTCCTATGATACTTAAGAGTAGAATGGGATGCAGAGCCTTCAGCTCTTCTGTGGAAAGAGCCTTGAGGTGACTGTTGTGATTTGGCGCTATACACATAAAACTGAAAGTCTGGCTGCCTTTAATCCTCTGTGACAAACCTGGGGATCCATGAAACCTGCCAGCACCTGAGAATGAGCTGAAACTTACAGTGTATTACATTCCCATCATGGAGAAGCTTCCAGACTCTGGAAATCCTGTCAGTGAGCAGGGACTGATTCACTGTCCTCAGCTTTAAACAAACCCAGTCTCCATCTCAGGTTTTGACTCAGCCTGCTTTGGAGTCACTAATCTAGAAGCATCAGGCTACTTACTTTCAACACCATAATTTTGTTACTGATTCATTAATATGTTTTACATTGTTGCTGTTTATCAGTGGAGGGAGCAGATTTGAGAACAGCAATAAGAAGCACTAAATCTTTTTTTTTTTTTTTTGTGGAAGAGGAGGTTCATCTTTAATACTTCAGGCTATATCAGCTACCAGTTTATAAACCTGTTTTGTGCTGCAGCAACAATCAAACATTTCCGCTTCATACATCATTGTAGTTTGTGTCTTTGCTCTTTCAGAACTGAATTGGAAATCCAAAGGTGCTGGAAAGCTTCTTCTCCAACCCTCAAAGCCAAACTTCACCCATGAGAGCTGACAGCATGCAATCATTTTGAGAAGTGACATTCTCATAAATAAAGGTGAGCAATGATACTTAATGTGTACTTTTTGATTATCATGTTTAAAGGTTTGTCATTGCTCACAGTGGCCTTGTATTCATTAGGCATTTCCAGAATAGTATCCAGCAGTTTCTTGTGAGCTGAGCTGAATCATTTTTCTTTTAATACATGTTTAACATTCACTTGAGTATTACTTGTTGTACATAACTGTGGCTCTGAAACAAAGGCTGTCCTGAAGGAGAAGAAGAGAGCCTTTAGATCAGGAGATAAGGAGGAGCTGAGAGCTGTGCAGAAGGATCTCAGAAGGAAAATCAGGGATGGAAAACACACCTACAGAAAGAAGATGGAGGACCAGCTACTGCAGAGCAACACCAGTGGAGTTTGGAGAAGCTTGAACTCAAGTTCAGGCCACAAACCAAGCCCACTCTGAGACTTAGAGTAGAGTGGGTGAACAACTTGGACCACTAGAACTACCAGCATTTTCACACTACTCCTTTTTCTACCAAGCGCCTCCAAATGGCAGTTTACATCTCATTAGGCCACCTTTTGTTATGTACACGGGGCCAGTAGATCGGAATGTGTGTGGGATGGGTGTGGGGGTGGGGATGGGTTACCAATGATGACCCAGGGTCGCCAGGTGTATAAAAACCAGGTCACAACACATATTTCACCTTTAATAAGAACATATTTGTAATTGTGATCCCAGATTTGGAAGAGATGTTTTGTGTTCTCCGTGTTTCGGGTTCACAGCAGATGGAAGGAAACTCAAACAGCCACTAATGTAGCCGTTGTGCTGACTGTAGACTGAGGGATCTCTTCAAATTGTTGTATTCCTCCTCTTCCTCGTCACCCACTGCTTCAGATCTTGCTGACACCATCAGACTGCAGCAGTTATGTTATTTAGCCATGAAACATGTCGTCACCCTCCCAAAATTATGGTCTACTTTATTTTTTCAGGCTTTTCAGAAAACACCAAAACTGAACCGAATGTTGAAAATTTAATTTAGACAAAAATAAAATAAAAAAAATGTCTTTGACCATTTTTTTTAGGAGGGTGACGATATATAACCTTGTTCAGCCTGTTTAGGAATGCACTGAGATCAATAACCTAATTTCCAACGCAGATCTGGAGAAACAGCAAAAACCAACAGGACCCTACACAGCCACAGATGATGCTCCAGAACTTGAAGATCTAAACCATAAACACCAACCTGGGAAACTTGCTAAGTGTGACAAGTCCAACGTAACCCCAGATACAGCCCAGCCACAGGGTGAACCAAATCTTTCAGATAATGACAACAGAGAACCAAACGCACCTCCCTCCTAAACTCACCAGCCTGCACCAACCTGACATTTCTCCTCCCTGAGTTAAATAGATGAATGGAAGTTAAGTGGTTACAAACATAAAAACCACGGGTCCACAGACAGGAGCAGTGAGCTGAAATCAACACAAAGCTACCTGAGAGGCTGTATTGAACTACTATATATAATTTAATCATTTGTCCTGACTGGTTTCACCTCAGATGTTCTTTCTCCTTTTGGTAGATTTCTCCCACCTCTGTTTTGATGCCAAGAAGAAGAAGAAGCTGCTTCAGAGAAGTGTGCTTCATGGTCTCAGTGCACAGGCTGCCAGTCACACTCACACAGCAACATGTGTTTTCACTGCCACAATCAAAACATTGAACAAAATCTATGTATTGTTGTTTGGAAATGTGTCACATTACTACATGCTAAGGTGTGTTATTAAAGAAAAAAATGAGTTCTATTTTTCTGGTTTGATGATATCCCAAGCTTTTGTTTCAAAACGATTATTTTCCACTGGACAAAATATTTACTGTTACACATTTATTTCTCATAGGGATTTTTTTTTTTTCCATATTTCAGTCTCTGGTTCTTGAGAGTCATGGCTCTGTCTGGTCTCTGACAGAGATCCTTAAAAATATTATTGGAAAGTACCTATTAATTTTACTTTCAAACAGCTTTATGTGAATGTTATCTTTTCATTTATAATTTTTAGTATATTGATCACAGTGTAGTGTACAGTAGAGGCATCCAAAAATGATGAGACTGGGCTGCTTGTGTGTGATTTGGAAGGTTTGTGTCTGTCTGTGACTCTGCAGAGGTTAAAGCTGTGATCCAGTCTCAGTCTCTGACTGAAGGTTGCTGAGACTGATTAGATACACAGTGTGAAGTTCACAATTCTCTAAACAAATAAAATGGTAATGACAAACATGAACATCTGTACTTATTTCAGAGACATGAATGTTTACAAACATAATATTTATTTTAAGGATTGGACTTCATAAAGCGCACTGATGTTAGAGTGTATGTTCATATTTAAATCATTTTGTAGGCTGAAATTGTAACGGTGGACCTGAGATGGTCCAGAGAAAGTAAACACATGTTAATTGGAGTAATATCAACAACAGACTGAGACAGACAGCTGTGAAATGCGCACACAATGACGTCACCTCATTCACTGCTAGCTACACTGCTATCTACATCGTATCATTCATGATCATCTATGTAAACAACGTTTAAAGAAGCCGCCACAGCTCTGCAGCTGTAATTGTTTCAAATCATATATTTTTGTTCGTTTGAACTCTGAGGATGTTTTTAAAACGGTCTTAAAAGGCTGTTGCTATGGTGGTTGTCATGGACGCCTCAGTAGCTTATTAGGCTAACCTGGCGCGTCCGGTTCCTGCTGCTAGCTGTCTGCCGCAGGAAGGCTGCGTCCCATTTCAAGGAGCCGCCGCTCCGCCGTAACTGTGGCTCAAACACCACTTTATCCTTTAAGAAAAGGCCTTTTATAGCCACTGATGACACACACACACTAATGCACGTCACTGTCACAGTGTGACTTCACTAAAACCTCTAAAGTATTGTTTATAAAATGGAAAATGAACCGGGCAGGGCTCTGATGATGGAGACTCTGCAGCTGACGTTTCACAATCCTGATTGACTCGCTGTACATTCATATAATTAATCAGAGCAGAGTTTAGACTGCACAGTGTGCTGCGCTCACTGTTACTGTGTCAGCTGCTGCCTTCATATATGTTACTGCTGAGGTTTGATGAAGCAGGTGGAGGAGAGTCAAAGAAGTAAATAATCCACTTATTATGCAATTACTAACCCTAACCCTAGCTCAGCATACAATGACGACTGCCGGTATTATTAGTTTGAGAAGGAGTCATTTTGGTCGCAGTTTTGATTATAAAATAAAAGGGAAAATATAAACAAACAAAAAGCTTAACATTGTGAAGACTTGGAAGAACAATGTGACACTGATGAGAGGATTAGGCTTCCCAGGTCATTCCCAGGCCAAACCGGCTGGTGATCAGAATTATTATATTTATTTTTTTACCCAGTTTCGCTCACAGCCTGTCCGAGGTCACGGGCTGGACTTGAAGTTCAGCCCGTCCCTCCAGACAATACTCACTGCTCCACTATAATGACCGCTTTACTCTCATCTTTCTATTGTTTTTAATGGACAGTTCCGCTTACAATTACAGTTCAATGATGTGAGGATCCTTGGTACAGTATACAGCGGGCTGTAAATGAATGCGCTTCCACTATTACTGCTCCTCCTGGTGGATAAACAAGACATTACCACCATTTTCCCCAAATGCTGCTTAGGGGCGTTCCCACCAGTGGCCGGAATTCCTACGTCATTAGCGGGGGATCGCGTTTAGGCCGAGGTTCGGCCACGAATCGGCCAAGGACCGGCCAAGGTCGCGTCACGGATCGGCCGGAAATTTTCGGTGGCTGCATCTGTAAGCACAACACTGTAGATGAGTTCAGTTTTATCTGCAGGGCGTTGGAGTTGCATGTGCTGTCGGTTGATTCCTGGTTCTCTGATGGCATCGCCTACCCCAAGCTGCCCTGGCTCTCCTCTGATCTGCTGCCTAAGCTGGTGCGCTGGGCCACCGAGTGCAAGAGTAGCGAGTTCAAGAGCACATTGTCTCTGCTGCCGGTGGAGAAGTACAGCCTCATGTACCAGAAGCTGAAGGAAAAGTACAAGGCTATGGTGAAGGTGAGGAGAATGGATGACATGAGGCTCGTTTGTTCTTTTGTTCACTTGGTGTTCTCAATTTTTTTCCTTCATACTGTTTCTAGGTTTGGCCTGAGGTGACAGATCCTGAAAAGTTTGTCTATGAGGATGTTGCTATTGCTACATATCTCCTGGTGGGTTCAAAGCTTCTTATAAAAGTTCTTTTCACTAGATTAGTCGGTCACATAAGGAGGGTTTATTCTTGAACTCTTGCTTGATCTAATTAACAAACATATCCATACAAGTACTGCAGGTAAAAAAAAAACAAATCCCTTTCTTCTGTCAGGAGTCATAAGGTCATGCAACTGAAGCTAAGTCAGTCAGTCTGAATGTGAAAAATGACCCTTGACCTTGTTAATCGATGCTTAGGTCATGCTGGGTGCATGAGTGCTAGCAGCAGCAGCATGTGTCACTCTGCAAATTTGACTACAGTGATCAAAAGCTCTTTAATTGCGCAGAGTCTGTGTCACTGTGGCTGCAGGTGCTGTGGGCCGAGGAGAGAGCAGAGAAAAGTCTGACTGCCCGGCAGTCCTTTGTGGACCTCGGCTGTGGAAATGGCCTCCTGGTTCACATTCTGACAAATGAAGGGGTAAGTTTGGTGCTCGATGAATGTCTCTAAAAAACACGAGTTTATTAGGGCAGATCTTCCAGCTGTGCTGACTGTTGAATTGCTGTTTTGAGTGACAGTACAACACCCATTTCCAAAAAAAAAAGTTGTGACGCTGTTTAATATGTAAATAAATCAGCCCAATATAAGTTTAAAATCACACGGCAAGGAGAATTCTTGTTGTCTTATTTAATTTAATTTTAATTCTTTTTTGCTTTTTTACCCTAAAAAAAAAAAAAAGGAGTTGAACAGGTGCAGCAAAAGACTTGCGGCCCATCTCAAAACTTTGGTTAATGGGCAGTAGGTCAGTTTATACTGAATAAGATAATCCCTAAAACATGGCACACAAGCTGAGTTTTTCTGAAAATTGGAAGTGGTTCACATTTCTGTGAAAGATTGATTGTATAGTTGATGAATTAAGGAGGACTGTTTCTTAAAATGTGTATTGGGGTATTTTGTCATCTGTAGCACACAATATTGTTTAACCATTAAAGGCTTCAGGAGCTTTCTCTTCAGGCAAGAAACGATGATTGAAATGGACGTGATATTTGTGGATAATTGCCAGGCAACACTGCATTGAACCATATCTGTGTGGAAATCACTGCATGGGGGCTCACGAAGACTTCTGAAAAAACCTTGTGGTGAACTCCCTCGGTCCATCCACAAATGCAAAAAAACTAAAAACTATATATAAGCATGCACAAATGCCCCTGCTCCAGGCCTGAGCTCTCTGCACAGCTGTGAAGGCATCAGTAATGTTAAACGTTACATGTGTTTTTGGATGAACCAGGGAAAGCCTTGCTTATTTCAACAAGACAGTGCCAGGTGACGTTCTGCATGTATTACAACATCATGGCTCCACAGTTCTCTGAGAGTCTGGGATATAAACTGGTCTGCTTGCAGTCCGGATCTGGTACAGTGAAAAAAATTTGACACATTATTAAAAGCAACTACAGGAATTCCCAGATGTGTATAGACTGTTATAAGCAGAGATGAAGCAATGTGGTGGTAAACATGGCTTCTTGATTGAAATCTGTTGCCGGTATTGAATTCAGAATGAGCATATATTAAACAAAACAGAGCGCTATCTTGCTATCTTTGCATTATTCCCAAATAATCAGCAGCACAGTGATGCAGAAAGCACTGAAACATGGAAAGGTATAACTAAAACCGCACACAGTAGTCAATGCATGAATGTGGTCGGGGTCGATTAGCCTCTCTGACCATCGTGCCATCTCGTGTTGCAGCACCCTGGAAGGGGCATCGATGTTCGCAGGAGAAAGATCTGGGACATGTACGGCCCCCAGACTCTGCTAGAGGTGAGTGAAGTGAGCACGAAGAAGGCAGATTGTGTTGTTGCCTTTTCACATGAAATGGTTTGACCCTGTCACGTAGAGTGGCTGTGTTTGAAGCGTTTACTGACTCCTCACTTTGTCTGCAGTTTATTTTACTGAAAAAGCACAATGCAAACTTCAGAAAGAGAGAGTAACAGTAATGGATCAGTGAGGACTTCACACCTACAGTGCTGTGAAAAAGGATTTCTTAGTTTGCGCCATATTTGTCACATTTCAGATCATCAAACAAATTTGAATACGAGATTTTTTTTTTGGCAAATGTGAGACGAGTGGTTTTCTCCTTGGAGCTCTGCCATGGATGCCATTTTTGCCCAGTCTCTTTTCTTATTGTTGAATCATGAACTCTGACCTTAACTGAGGTGAGTGAGGCCTGCAGTTCTTTAGATGTTGTTCTGGCTTCTTTTGTGACTTCCTGGATGAAACATGTAAGTGTGACAAATATGCAAAAATATAAGAAATGAGAAAGCAAATAACCTTTCACAGCACTTTTCATTGTAGTACACTAAAGAGACTCTTGTTGTGATGCCTGCACTAAGCTACCCAGAGAAAATGCTACCACTGAGCTGTGCATACACGTGTGAACGCACATGCATTTCCAGAGGAACCTGCCCTCAAAACACAGCTTTCTCTCGTCTGCCTCCTGTCCTCCATCGCTCATCTAACAACAAGCTGCTGACTGCTTCCATTTCAGGTCATCTATTATTGACTGATTTTTAGCGAAGCGGATGAGGTAGAACAATCTCTCTGCGCCCCCGAGGTGGCTGTACTCTGTCAGAAGCTCTCTGGACTTCACAGGCTCTGGTGTCGGGGCTGCCTGCCTAAATATGAAAGGATATATCTATATATCTATATCTCTATATCTATATATGTATAGATATAGAGATATAGATATACATATATATATATGATATATATATATATATATATATATATATATATATATATATATATATAGATATATTGATATAGATATATTCTGAAGAATATATATATTCTGAAAAAAATGAGTTGTTTGAATATTGACATTGTTTTCTAATTCCAATTAAAAAGAAAAAATTGAGCCCAACAAGAACAAACAAAAAAAAACCTTTTATTTGAGATATATTAAAAGTCTGAGAAGATAAAAAGACTTATTTCCTTTTAATGATTTTGAATTTAATCATGCCAGCGTGCACCCCTCCTGTCCTAAGGACCTCTTGTGTTCTTTGGGTCTATGCTATTTCAGGAAAAAGCAATTACTCCCAGCGAGAGCTTCTTATTCCCGGGTACAGACTGGCTGATTGGGAACCATTCGGACGAGCTCACACCGTGGATCCCCGTTATAGCAGCCAGGCGAGTCATCAGGAGACACAATTTCACTCAGCAGCTCAAGTGCCAGCTGATCTCTCCAGTTTTGGAATAGCATTATGGGCAGGGGATGATGTGTGAATATTGTCCGTGCGTGCATGTGTGCGTGTGTGTGTGTGTGTGTGTGTGTGTGTGTGTGTGTGTGTGTGTGTGTGTGTGTGTGCGTGCGTGCGCGCGCGCGTGCGTGCGCGTGTCACTTCACAAGTGTGTTTTTTATTGAGATAGCCACCTGATGGCGATGTTGAACCTCAGCCTGAGGACTCTGATTTTCCTTGTATGAGAGTGCAGATGATAATTGTAATGTGCGTTGCTTCCTGTCTGAACAGTTTCAGTTCCAGAGCTTTAAAAAACATTTGGAAAAATGCTTAACTAAGACAAGCCCCCCCCAAATCCCATGCTCTGACTGTATTATTGGCACTGGGTAAAGAATTTTTTCTTTTTCAAATTGCAGGTCATCGTATTCCTGCTGCTACTTTGTCCTCCCCTGCTGTTTCTTCGACTTCTATGGAAAATACCAGAGACGTCAGTGTAAGAAGTCTCAGTATAAGGAATACATCGACTTCATCGCTGAGGTCAGCCAAGTCTGTGGTTTCAGCACTGAAGAAGACTGTTTAAGAATACCTTCGACCAAACGGGTAGGCTGACAAAAAAGGCTGGTGGCAGCTTCACAGTAAATCCATCTGACTTGGTCTAAACATTTGTATGACCCCCCCACCCCTGTTTTTTTTTTTTTTCTTTTCCTTTTAGTCTGTCCTCCAAAACAAGTCACAGTGTATTAGTTCAGCTATTCGTGAATTCTTCTTCTCTCTCCACACGCCTCACACCCAGTTCTGCTGTCAGCTATCAAATAATTAATACAAGTCTGAGAGAAAGAAATAAAGACAGAAACGCCCTATTAAAAGGTTTTCTAGGGCAACTATCTGTTTAATAGAGCTCTGCTGCTTTATTTTATGAAAATTAAAGCAGCAGAGCTGTATTAAAAGGAGCTCAGAGTTTATGATTTTTAGCACCTTTAAGAACTTGCATTGCCCATGTCTCTGAAAGTTAGGATTCTTCTTAAAGAATAGCACAAATGGTCCATGTTGACATGATGGCATCCATAATGTGAATCTCCTGTTCCAACACATCACAAAGGTGCTCTGTTAGACTGAGATCTGGTGACTGTGGAGGTCATTTGAGAGCAAGCATTCTGGCCATGCTCCTCTGACCTCTGGCATCAACAAGGCGCTTTCTCTCAGAGAGCTGCCGCTCACTGGATATTTTCTCTGTTCTCTGTAAACCCCACAGACGGTTTGTGTGGGAAAGAGTAGCTCACAAGTTTCTTAAATACTCAGACCAACAATCAGGCCACATTCAAAGTCACTTAAATCACCTTTCTTCCCCATTCTGGTGTGCAGTTTGAACTTCTGCAGGTCATCTTGACCATGTCTACATGCTTAAATGCACTGTGGCTGTTTTGATATTTGTGTTAAAGAGCAGTTGAAGAGTTGAACCTAATAAAGTGGTGGGAGAGTGTACTTTATCATTCAGTAGAGCAGAAAATCAGTACCTCTATAAATTTAAAACTTCTGTCAATAAATGCAGTACATGCTTTTTATATTCCTGGCATTATGTGAAAAGAGTGCTGTGATCAGTGAATGGTTAAGATAAGTCATACAGCTCTTCCTCTCCTTGGCTTCATTTTAGTGGAGACGAACAATAAATCAAGGAAGTCTTTATAGTTCCCAGAGGGAGCAATAAATTTCTTAGCAGGCAGCCATTAATAGCTACAATATACATGCGGACATAAAAAGAACAAGCTATTATTTACTGGGCTTTAATGTTTGCTCATCAGTAACATTCAGTTTGTTCGTATCAGTAAAAGCTCTCCCCCAAAAATCAGGTCATTGTATATGCAAAATGAAAATATTTAAGCAGAAAGGGAAAAAATATGGTTTCTTTTTCCATCAGAAACTTAATTCATCTCTTTAAAGATTAATAACAAACAAAAACAGGGGCAAGAAAATTTGTATTTTTCATTACTGGTTTTACAGTTTGAGTCCTCAGCACCTTTTTTTTCCTGCAGGTGTGTCTGGTAGGCAAGTCGAGAAACTATCAGCTATCTGACGAGCTCAACTTAGAGCAACAAAGGGCTCATTACATCCACAGCCGCCGCGCTGCTCCTGGGGTCATAGTTCAAAGGTCAGACATCAGTAATGATGAGGACTGTTGCAATGGGAACGGAAGCTGTAACAGCACCCCCGGGAGCTCTTGGGGAGCCGGATTCCTGCCCCGAGATCGGGTCGAAACAGTTCGAAATTGCGCTGCCCTCCCGCGGGACTTCGTTGATGGCGTTGTCCTGCAGGTTGCTAATGTTCTTCTGGGAATGACTGCGGCTGATGGCGAAGGATCCCGCA
The DNA here is from genome assembly GCF_007364275.1 of Archocentrus centrarchus. Classification (NCBI taxonomy): domain Eukaryota; kingdom Metazoa; phylum Chordata; class Actinopteri; order Cichliformes; family Cichlidae; genus Archocentrus; species Archocentrus centrarchus. The sequence continues at coordinate 23,432,896 of NC_044363.1, forward strand.
GGGGCTGGAACCAAGGAGGTAAAAACCAGAACACAACAACACCGGAATAATAAACTATACACACAGGACTCCTTTGACACAAGCAGCTGCTGAGGGGATTCAAAGGTTCAGATCAAATCCAGAATAGGATGGATTTCATTTATTTATTTACTATTTCATTTTACTGTTTGCCTATAATACACAAAATCTGTGTGTGTGTGTGTGGGTGTGTGTGTGTGTGTGTGTGTGTGTGTGTGTGTGTGTGTGTTTGTTTCTTTGCCCGCAAACTCCTCCTAGACCACCTTGACTTGAGCAACTTGGCACATAGATGCATCTGCGGCCCCAGAAGGTTTTTTTATATCACACTAACATCTAATTTCTATCCAGAAAAGTAGAATTGCCACCACATTGCCTGGGAATGACCTAACAACAGGCTAAAATGATCTGTTTTTAGCCTTTATGCACTTAGAACACCTTATGCAAGCTCCCTGCCATTTAAATCACAACAATAACGTCTCATTTATATCCACAAAAGCTGAATTATACATACCTAGCAACCACCTAGTAATGGGCTAAAATGATCTGTGCTGTCTGTGGCGGCGAGGTGGCTGAGAAGAACATTAGATGAAGCTTAGCTTGCCAATACATTTGAAAACAAAAAGAAAAGAAAGTGCATACAACATAAGAGCTTCAAATGTCCTTGTCGTGACCTTCTCTGTACATGCTGACGACAATATGAACCAAAATTTTGAAGATTGGATTCATCACTCCATCAGACTTGGTTTCAGTCTCATTCTTGTGTAATGTGGCATACCTCAGCCTTTTCTCCCTGTTTCCCTTCTTTAAGAATGAAAGAACAACAGCCATCCTTCCACTGAGACCATTTCTGATGAGGGTTTGTCCTCCTCTTGTTCAGTTTCCTCTAATTATTTTAAGGACATGCTTCACACTATGCAGATCTGCCATATTTCTGGCTAACAACTCTTGTTGTTGTGCAAAAATCTTATGCCTGTCAACTGTGTTTTCTTTGGCATTTTTCATAGATTCCACTAAAGAAATGGGAACAAAGATGTGCTTTTGTGACCGGCTGCTAGTAACAAAATGCCTAAAGATGCAATTTAAAATTGTTTCTTTGCTAAGTTCTCTGTTATGTGCAGACACAACACTGGTTCATCTCTTGAGTTAGGTGCCATTTTTAATGCTTGAATGATTCATAGGTCAGTGTTAAAGTGGCTGAACAAACAAAAACGGTCCTCTGAAAATGGTCACGTACAAAGTCTGGACTAAAAAGGAGTGAAAAAGCAGCAAAAGTCCAAAGAAAAACTTTGAAAGAAAGTCTGGAGAATTATTGCTCAAGAGCACTTAAAAATGACAAGACATTCTGGCTCCTTGGAAGCAAAACCATAATTTATGTCAGTCAACATTTTTCTTCACTCTCACTGGTAGTTGCTTCAGTTGTGCCCCTCAAAGGTGGAAGAAGTTTCAGTCAGTACCCACCCACTTTGCATTGTTGATACAAGTCACCAAAATCCTGATCTCTTCCTTTATGGATGCCACTATATTCCAAAATGTCAAACTACTTAGTTTTATAAAAGATAGCCGTAACCACTTCGAAGTCACCCATGGGTTTGTGGACTCTATGTTTTGAAACCTTGAGTTTCCACCTTGGTGTTTGAACACAGAGAGTGCCAAGGAAGGGATGGATCTGAATGAGAAGCCAAAGAAGGATACAGGTTCGTCCAGTAGTGACTTATAATTCACAAAGTAGGCCTGCCCTCAATCATGCCTCGTTATGTTGTCTATTTTCCTGTAAATCAATTGGAAAAATAAAAATCATGCTGTGTTCAATGAGACTTCAGCCTAAAGATTAAGACCATGAACTCATCAGGAAGGTGTTTTAATGTGGTAACAAATCAAGTGGGAAGTACAATTATTTTCTAATTGAGTTCTATACAGTCAGGCTTTTATTTGTTTATTTGTTAGTTGCAGACAGAGGAATTGCGCTTTGCTGGCTTTTAAAAAGAATGCAGGTTTAGGGCATTTCCTCATTGGCTTTCCTTTTCAGACCTGGAGGCTACATCCATCCTTTATATACAGTCTATGCCTCTGATCGATTACATGGCCAGTGCATTTTGTGTCGTTTTAGAGGTAACAGGTTACATTTATACTGCACTACAAGATGCAGTCAGAATCACAGTCATATACTGTTTACAGCACTTTAAAAAAAATATCTCTGCATCAGCAACATCTGAACTCCTAATCTCATCCCTCCTCCATCATCATATCCGTCCCCGGTCGCCACCCCGCCCCCTCAGTCAGTGAGGCCTCGTGACAAAGAGCGACGCCACTTTGAACTCTGAATCACACCCTCTGCCAGTCCTGTGCCGCACGGTACAGAGCACCACACAACCCGTCACATACACACATACTCTAATACAACACCCACGCATCACCTTTGTCCACACCTCTGCACCCCTGCTGACACACATGCACACACACACACACAGTATGAATGAGATAAGGGTATGAAGCCTACTATTATTAAAACAGAACATTTCTTGTCAGGGTGTCAGTGGAATTAAAGGTAGAAAATATCAGGGAGAGTGAATAAAGGGCCACTGTAACTCTGTATGGAGATGACTGGATGAATAATGCACCACCATCTATGATTTATGCATGAGTGTGCATTTGTATTGAGGATTCCTACCAGTTATCTGCTGTGTAAGAACAAAGGCTAAATTCAGAGGGAGCCAGCCTATGTTAAATAAATCCAGATGGGTCTCAGAGTCCTTTAAAATGCTTTGGAGTTTAGTTTCTCTCGATTCTTAATGCAGCTTCAAAGAATGTAGTCATTTGCAGTATGTTGATGTATCTCTTTTTGACACTTAAATGGATATTTTATGATTATTTTGGTTCTGTAGATTTATGGCATTGGTGTGATGTCAAATTATGTTCTTTTATCTTTTCTGTTATCCCTGTCAGGGTGTCAGTGGAATTAAAGGTAGAAAATAATATGCATTAAGCTCTGAAAACCAACAGAAACAAACAGGTTTCTGCAAAGCCTGAGGCTCTATTTTTCCTGTTTGTCCAACCAAATGTTAGTGTTGGCTTTGTACATTTCTCACAAATAACTGGAGTTTTTTGGCTTTATGTTTACTTCTTAATAGTATCTAAGACTGACATTGTAAGATTTATAGTAATTCTTTGAAATGAGCTTTCTGGATTAAAATCAGTTGGAAGTTTTCCTTTTTAAAAAAAAAAAAAAAAAAAAAATTGGGCCAAGTTCTTTAGTTAACAGATTTGGACCGAGCAGTGTGGCATATTTTACAAAATAGAACAGCAAAAAAAAAAAAAGAAGTTAAAACATGGTTGTTTTTGTGTTGTCCCTTCTTCTGCATAAATCATGTGATTTCTGTGCACTAAACTTAAATATATCTTGCTAGTTTGCACGCAGCTGATGTGAGACACTCTAAATATGAGGCAGGTTACTAATTCATGCATGCTGTAGTGCTGACTCACGTAGTTATGTAATCATGCCGAGAATGAAAATCTGTGTAGCTGTACATCGAACAGCACTAAATGTCAACTCAGAGGCACAGTAAATACAGCATTGTACTGATAAGAAGCGGCTTGTGTGGAAGGGCGTGGGTACAGTATGTTTTTAATGAGTGAACGCCTCTCATCATGCCTTTTCATACTGGAACATTTCCTGCTTTCTTTAAGATGAAACCAAATATGTTTTGGATTGTTGGTCTGGAAAAAAAAAATTAAGCAAACCTAACTGTGCTTAGGAAAATAGTGATTTTTTTAAAAAAAAATTTATTTATTTTTGATACTTTGACTTTTGTCTCTAAAAATGTAATTCATACAAAGATCTGTTTAAAAGCTGCTCATTCACAAGGGGTCACTGCAGCAGGTAGCTCCGCATGTTTGATCTGAATTCCCTTCCTGACACAACCCCAAAGAAATTTGTGTCTCTTCCCACATTATACTGGGGATCTTTGGTTTGGCAGGAGTATGTGTAAGATCAGTGTAAACACTGTATATTAGGTAATGTAGGCAACATATTAATAGGTATTTGGTAAGTAGTGGCTTATTAGCGTGTATATTAACTCTTTATTTGGAACTATAATGTATTTATTAATTCTAGCCCATGCTAATGCTGTACTATATAAATGTCTGTGCTCCATTGTTATTTGGTTGTCAGGTAATGTGACAGCATCATAATATATCATACATATCATTTTCAAGTTCTGTGGACATAAATACGATGTTGTGGTGAAATTAAAGTGATACGATGCTTTTATGAGGTTATAAATGCTACAACTGGGTCATTTTAGCGTGTTAGTAGGTGGTTGCTAGGCAACTTGATGATGTCATAATATCTTATGTAGATTAGAACCTTCAGGGGATGAAGATGTACCTGTGTGCCAAGTTTGGTTGTTCAGCTCCTGGTTGTGTAGGAGGAGCTTGTGAACAAACAGAGATTTTGTGTAATACAGTAAGATACGATTCTCTGTGACCATGTTGTAATTTTACTGTTCAATCAAACTCAGTGTAGCTTTAGGTTAGGCAAGCCAACAAAGTCCCAGCAGATCAGCTGATCTGCCGTTAGCTCATGCCGGCACACACCAGCTAATGGCTCAGCTGATACCCTTACACAGATTCAGTCGGCAAATTTCATGTAAATTTCATGCAGAGCATCATTCAGGGTACTTTAGAATACAGTTGCAGTGCACCTGCAAGCCACTTGGCAGCCCACCTCCATTCCAGCTCCTTCTTTCATGCTGTACTTTATGCTGTATGTTACTCTATGTATGTTTGAGCAGTTGCTACTGCTGTCCCCACCTTGTGAGGAGATCCCAGAACAGTCATGTTGCCAAATATAAATTACTGCAGATGCAAATATCATCTTTTGACTACGGTGGTCCTGACTGAACTAAGAGTTTTTGTCAATAACTTTATTTTTACATTTTAAACATTTAAGTTTTGTTTTTTTTGTTTTTTTCTTATGTGGGAATGCACAATATTTATAAAGAGACACTGACCATTACCTGAAAAAGCCCAACTTCAGCAAAGTATAGTGGTTCACAGTTCATGTGAAACACCTTCCTTATTTCATCACTTAGATATTATTTCACTGGGTACATAACGTGTTCATTAATTTAAATTTTGGGGCTCAAAGCAGTCATTATCACGCTTCAGTTCACCTGATTGTTGCTGACTTAACATTTGGCCAATAAATTTTGCCACTTTTTATAACCCTTTAAATGGAGGATTTTTAAGGCGTAGTAAAAGTCTGTGTACAGCGTCCCTTTGCATTGCAGTGATATTTTGCTCTCCTGGCACAGGAATAGCATATCGCTCGCTCTCATTGCTATCTGAGCTTGCAGCGAGGCTTCAAAGAGAGACAGGGAGCAGCGGTGTACAGAGAAAAAAATTATGAGATCTTAAATGTGATTGGAAAAAAGTCTCAGTGACCATTTCACATGTAATGGTAGCCAAAATCACAGCATGATTATCTTCGAACCCTGTGACACCCCCACCTCCCTCTGCTCGCTTGGACAAGCTTTGATTATTCACTGCTGATTGTTTCTGAAGCCAAAAAAATGGTATATTGGTTTATTCTTCTTCCGGCTGCTCCCTTTAGGGGTCGCCGCAGCGGATCATCGGCCTCCACACATATGCATATGCGGTGTCATCTTTTGACCCCTCGTGAAAATTGTAGGTTGCAGGTTTGTGTAAATCACAGCTGAGATCTGGGTACGTGTATTTTTCTGCACAACAGAAACAATCCTCCACAACAGACAGTCTGTTGCTGGCCAGCTTCTCAAACAAACAAGTCCAACTGTACTTTAAGCCAAGCCATTAATAATTGTCTGCACCTGGTCTGAGTCCAAGCTGACTCTACTCTGTCAATACTGTGCCTTTTCCATTAATCCCCATTAACATTGTAGGCAGTAAAGGGCAGCTCTAAACGGTGTATTGATATTATATTAAGGCCTGGAGCTCCCTGGCGTCTGAGCTGTGGGATGAGAGTCTGCCCAGTTTCACACTCTGCAGCATACGACTGGGTTTGGCTGTGCAAGTGTCTGCAAATGTGGGAGTGTGTTGCATATTTTAGGGATTAACGCAACGATTTGGCCAACTGAAATTAGGATGTATTTGGGTGGACAATATGTTTTTTTTTTTTGTTTTTTTTTGATGAATTTCAATGGCAGATAAACAAGTTTCGGAGACCTGAAAACCAGAATAGTTTGAGACTGAACAACTTCTTTGGGGAACTGATTTATTTATTTATTTTTTGGACCAGAGGGACAGCTGGTGCAGTTCAGAGTGCAATTCTTTCATATTCACTGATCTCTAAGTCAACAGGGATTGCCTGGAGTGACACCAGGGATTTGGTGCAGAAGTATGATGATCACAATAAAGATGCAGATTTAGGTCAGATATTGTTATGAAATCATGTGGTGTGTCTCCCTCCAATATGTCAGAGAAAGAAGAAGATTGTCATTTGTATAAACCAAAGGTCAGCCTTGATGGAATTCTCTGGTGGTGTAAAAAGGGCAAGGCCAGAAGTACCAAAAGGTCTCTAAACATAGTGCAAAGTATGCGAGAATACAAAGGGGTTTGTCACCTATAGTATGCTAATCTTAGAGGTTAGAACTTGATATATTTCAAATCCCTCTTTTTGCCCCCCACTTTTTTTTTTCTTTTTTTTTTTTTGCTCTTTGGTTTATCTCTACCCTATAAAAATGATTCAGGCTCTCAAATGGCTACTCTGAGAAGCACTGGTGAAATGCATGGCAGCTTGTTGGAACAGCTTTTACTTTACAGCACAGACAAGCACAGACAGATAGCTGCTCTCTGCTGTAAACTGATCTGTATATACTATATATACAGTATAGCATTGATCACATTTTCTCTCCTGGATCTGCTTCTTTCAAAACAGCTGGTACAGTAACACCGACTCAAGCCAAGCGGCCGCATCGGGCCCTTCTTTATTTGTCTGAGGATGCTGAAACACTGTGTTAATGTATTGATGATTATAAAATCAATAGACCTCTTCCTGCTCCTTTGTAACTGCTATCTTTCATTGTTTGTCTCACTTCGCTCCTCTTCAGGCAGCCTTTCTGTGAGTGAGGTTGCTGGGCTGTTGGGGCAGGAAACCCTGCAGCTCCTGAAGAAAGAGTGTGGAGGCCTTCAGACACTTCTAAGGAACAATCATCAAGTCTTCAGAGGTAGTTTGACTGCACGATTCTCTACATTACTATAGGCAGTTCACATGAAGTTCATAGGCTTGAAAAGTAGTTTATTCATTTAGTACTTCTGGTATTGAAAATGATAGTGAGATGGATACTAAAGGATATTTGAGTAACAGAACTTATAAGAAAAGACAGATTTTTTGGGGGGGGAAATAAAGGGTTTAGTAAATACTTGATACATACTTGTTTTTGAAATTTTGCTCAAAGAATATATTTAAAAGTAATTTTTAACTATTTAAATGATAGACTATATATATCCATCACAAAGTTACCCTATTGTCACTTGATTTATGACCAAATTAAACATTTTCTTGATAACTTTATCTACTTAAAGGTTTCCGGTCTTCTTCAATAGAGCGTGATATTGAAAATATTGTCTCATTTAGAATAAAATTGACAATAAAGCAGGGCATGCTTTATGCATTTTTTTTTTTTTAAATCCCTTGTTCATTCAACATTCATCAGTGCTAAAATGCAGCCTGAGGAGCTGTTCAGTTTTTTCCCTTAAGAACATTTTTCTTTTAATCTAAATTAGCATCTCATTTAACATGACAGTGAATAATGGATGTGCCTTGCTAACCTAGCTAGGATTAGTGATTTCTTCTGGTCTAAATATAGTCACATCATACTCAAAACAATAAGAGGGTGACAGCCTAATTCCAGACTCTAGGTTGCAAAATGGTAGTCCACAAACCAATAGGCGATGCTATGTTGACTATCTTTTATATACAGTGTATGCTTTAAGTTTAGGCTTGCCATGGTTATCAGTTTTATTTATTCACCACAATTTCTGGTTTGTGATGAGCCTTGGGCATTGTTGCCATGGAGGATAACCCTCTGAAATGTGCCATGGAAGTCGTACTGTAGTTGACTTTCCTACTGCACTACAAAGCGGTGCGTTTTACTGTTTTTTTTTTTTTTTTTTTTTGCGCCCCTGTAACCACAACAGTGATATCAAAGTGGTACTTGAGCGTACTTGTGCTCGCCAAAACTTTGAATCATCCGATCCACAGAGTTAAATTGCCTGGCGTCATGGCATCAAACTGTGCTTTTGTTGATTAAAAAAGAGGGGAAATGAGCTCTTTTTCCATTGTGGTTTCTAATTTGTAATTTGGTTGGTTTCTAGGGATCAGTTAGGGAAAATTGAATCCCTTCCTCTACAGAAATTGGTTAGAGTTGAAGCGGTGTTAGACTCGAGATAGAAACCAAGTCGACAGTTCTTTCCGATATTAGACAACACTTGTACGTTACTGTAGAAAGGTGAGAAGTTTAGAACCTGTAGAGGTCAGCACAGATGAGACTCTCTCTGCTCTTTGAGTTTTCATCTTCACAGATAAACACCTTCTAACTCTGTTTATTACAGAACAACACACTCTCTGTCCTGATGACCTGACAGCCAGGAATCTTTGTTGTGTTGTGTGTCATTCCCTAAACCTCTCTCTCGGGAAAATATTTATTTGTAACTTGTGGCAAGAGTATTTTAGTCTGACAGAGTTAATATTTCCCTCTTGTCGCTCCTCTTTTAGTGGAAGGAGGGCGAGTCTACATAAGAGACTGGCGGGAGAGGAAGCCCCTCAGGGCGGATGCCAAAAGGAAGCCCGTTACCCCCGGTGCCCTGAAAACTCGCCTCTGCTGGTTTCACGCTCACCACCCTCAGGGCTGCCCCCTGCAGCCTGAAAACTGTGCCTTCGCCCACGGATCAGACGATCTCCGACCGTCGACCAGACCGCTGAAGAAGATAAAGAATGATGCCTTTTGACTCAATCATTCTTCACGGTAGCTCCATATTATCTGGTTGCTTTTTAAACTGTTTTCCAGTTAAAAGACTGAGCTCTGTACATCACCATTTAAACCTGCTCAGAAAAGTCTCGTTTCCAGCCCTGCAGCTGCAAAGATGAGGTTCAGGCCCAAGCAGTGAGTTTTATTGAGGCACCGTTACATCATTTCTGGGAATTGAGGCTTTGAAATTTCACTGTCCTCTTTCTTCTTTGTAAGGCTGCCAAAATGTGATGCTTCCTGGTGGAGCTTCACTGTCAGAGCTCTCTAAACCTCTGGGTTATGTTATCTAATGAAATTTATTTTCAAAGGGTTGTTTCTGCTGTTTCTTTATTTGGTGGACTTTTGTAAAGTTCAGATATTCTTACTGACTATATAAAGCTGATTTCTAGCGATGCACGTCTTTGTATTTTATTTAAAGATTATCAGCTCTGTCGTGGATTTCTGAGAACTCAGCTTTTTCCTCCACTGCATAAAAACCCATAAAAGCATCTGTAAACTTTTGCTGTTTAACTGCATGCTTCACTTAGAGATTTCCTTCAACTCAGACTTGCGCTTTGAGGTTCACAGACAGGCCGGGGGGGGGATAAAGGCCGGATAGCGTTTGAACAAAGTAAATGTTAGAGGTATGAATTATTTGTTGGCAGGAGTTGAGGGCTGAGCTGCGTGTCGTCCCGTCTAGATGGGCGCTCACTGCTGTGTCTTTCTAACACAGTTTTCCATCACCCCATGGCTCAAATGTCAAAGACAGTAAGGCCCTTGGAGGGACTGCAGCTGAGCAATGAGAAGAGCCTCCCTGGGGTTTTATTTGTGTATGTTGCGAACTGAGCATCAGAATGGGAAGAAAGGTGACTTTGAAAGTGGTATGATTGTTGGTGCCAGACGGGCTGGCCTGACGGTTTCAGAAACTGCTGATTTCTTGGGATTTTCACACACAGTCATCTCTAGAGTTTACAGAGGATGGTCTGAAAAAGAAAATATCCAGTGAGCTGCAGTTCTCTTTGTGAAATTGCCTTGTTGATGCCAGAGATCAGAGGCCAGACTGCTTTGAGCAGATGGGAAGAAAACAATCACTCAAATAACCGCTCATTACAACAAGGAAAGCAGGAGAGCTTCTCTGGATGCACGGCACTTCTAAGGTTGAAGCAGGTGGGCTACAGCTGCAGAAGACCACACCAGGTGCCGCTCCCGTCAGCTAAAAACAGGAAACTGAGGCTACAATTCACAGGATTAAAGTGGTCTGATGAGTCTTGATTTCTTCTGCAACCTTCAGATGGTTGCATCAGAACGTGAAACCATGGATCCATCCTGCCTTCTATCGACATTTCAGGCTACTGGTGGTGTAATGTGTGGGGGATATTTTCTTGGCTGACCATGTCCATCCTTTTATGACCACAGTGCACACATCTTCTGATGACTGTTTCTAGTAGGATAACGCACCATGTCACAAACCTCATCTCAAACTGGTTTCTTGAACGTGACATTGAGTTCACTGCACTCAAATGGCCTCCACAGTCAGCAGATCTCAATCCCATTGAGCACCTTTGGGATGTGGTGGAAGGGGAGATTCACATCATCAGTGTGCAGCTGACAAATCTGCAGCAACTGTGTGACGCTGTCCTGACAATATGGACCAAAATCTCTGAGGAATGTTTCCAGCACCTTGTTAAATCTGTGCCATGAAGATTTAAGGCAGCTTTGAAGACCAGCTTAGTCCTAGTAGGGTTAGTAACAAGATCCAGAAACATCTCCTCTGGTCCCAAGCTTTTAAGATGGACTGACATGTAGTGTAAAACTTTACTGTGGTCTGACCATTCAAAAATTTAAAAAAAGTGTTCGTGAGTGAAGGCACCGTTAATGCTGAATGATACATGAGTCTTGGAGCAACATGTTACCATTCAGAAATCTTTTTCTGGGACTTGGTAGTAAAACAACAACAAAGGCAGCAAGATTAGAAAAACATTTTGCTTTCAAAGTTACTTTTGTCTATTCAGAAACATGACGTGTTGTTAAATGACACGGGGGTAAATGTTTTAGAAAAATAAAAGGCTGAATATTCTTAACAGTATTCCTTCTGCACAAGAAAATCAAATTTTTAATTTACATCTGCAACTGAAAAGGTCTTTGAGAAAGGCTTTTTTTTCTATTTTATACCTCTTAAGTCTAATTTTAATTCTAGCTGCTTCTGTCATCACATTCATATAATAAATATAAAGAAATCCCCAGTTTCACTTATTGTGCCATAGTTTTCTGACTTAACTCATGATGGTGACTTACATTAAATGCTTAAATTGGCTTTTGTGGCATCAAAAATAATTACTAGAATTATAGAAGGTCCACGCTGTGGTTCAAATGTACATCCTAATGTGTGTTACATAGCTGACCTGATGCCCACATGTCTCCTGGCTCAGTGGCTGTGTCACTGAATATTGATGTAGATGCACAATCACCTGCCCGAGCAAAGGTTCAACACCTGGGGGGAGAAAGCTGTCGCAGTTTTCTGATTAACTGCGATCACTAAATAGAACATTTCTGAGATAAAAGGCCATTTAAACATAACTGATGCTTCAGCTGTGTGATGGACATAAAGCAGTGGAGCTGAAAGTGAGTGTTTTGACAGACTGCTCAGTCATAATGTGTATAGCAACGTGTGGGTTTTAATGACCTATTTAAATCATTTCTCCCCCTCCCACCCTTAATCCCACTCCATTATGTTTCTTGGAAGAAATGAAATCATGAAAAGATTCCTGCTGCTTCACGTCTGCGAAGCTCATCCGATCGACCGGCTGCCCTATATTTAACTGGTGGTGGGGGGTGGAGGCGGTTACGTACCCCCTTCCCAACTCTACACTGTTGCAGCCTCTGTTGTCATGATCTTTTGGCCCCAGCTCTTGCTGACTGCTGTTGAATAAGCCACCGCAATGACTGTCTGTCTCACACCTCTACTCTGGAGACCAGTGGAGCAGACCTACCCCGTCCATTTATAACATAATAGGAAGTCTATTGGCTGACCGTTTGGAGAACACTAAAAGGAACAACCGATGTAAACCTGCACATATGTATATGCGCATATATCTGTGTCATATAAACCCTGACCGGTATCTTTGAACTGGCCCTCACGCTCATCACCAAGATTTAAAGAGTTCTTTAATGACTCTAGGGCTGTGGATGCCTCAGAGTCTGGAAAGAGATTTGAAAAGATATCCAGATGATTTTAAATAAATCATCCCATTACAAGAAAATCATCCAAAAGTGGATTTCAAATGACTGCCAGTTTGTCTGGGACTGACTGCTGCAGCAAATGTGACCTCAGTGCAGTGCACAGATATTACAGGATCTGCAGGTAGTTTGTTTTTGCAAACGTTACATTCAGTATATTTCCAATTAGAGAGAAGCATGCCAGGAAAATGCTGTGAACATGTAGGCAAACACCAGGCATTTTGGGATATTGTAAAGGAAAATGAAAGAAGGCAGCAGACACGTTGGACACAGATCATAGCTTTCCTATGGTTTAGTGTTTCTTTGTTGCCTGTAATGGAAATTTTTTAAATTCTGCTACATCTCTGTGTAAAGCTGACCTTACTGAATGAAAAGCTCCATGTAATCAACACTGCTCATGACAAGCATGGTGAGGCAGACCGAGGCTGGGGGGAGTCTTCGACGTTGACGGTACCACACCTACAGCACAAACACGTAATAGTACATAACTTGCTGCTCCCTATCTTAAAGACCAACTGAAAGTTTCCAAATCTTCCAAAGGTTAGTGGCAACTATGTTTCCTCTGTCAGAGCATCAGGACAAGAGGTGAGAGAAAACTTTACTGTACCACTCATGTGTAATGATGAATTAGAGAAAATTTGCCCATTGCCCAGTAAATTTATTAAGCTGTGATCTAATAAAAACAAAAAGTCAACATGAAAGAAAAGCTAATTAGAAAATACACTGCTGAAAAAAATATTAAAAGAACACTTTAAAAACACATCAGATCTTAGTGGGGAAGAAAAAAAAAAATCATGCTCGATATCTACTGATATGGACTGAGTGATGTGTTAGGAATGAAAGGATGCCGGCACCCGGGTGGCTCAGTGGTGGAGCAAGCGACCACATGTATATGCTACGTTGCGGTGTGGGCGGCATGGGTTCGAGTCTTGGCCTGTCAAAAACTTGCCTGTATATCTTTCCCCCATTTCCTGTCTCTATAGACTGTCGATAAAAACTGCTTTGGCCAAAAAAAAAGGAATGAAAGGATGCCACATTGTTTGATGGGAATGAAAATTATCAACCCAGATAGAGTTGAATTCAAAGTTTAGTTTGTATGGCTGACAATGTCGGGGTATGCTCCTAATGAGACACCGGATGATGTCCTGGGGAATCTCCTTGCAGATCTGGACCAGGGCATCACTGAGCTCCTGACAGTCTGAGGTGCAACCTGGCAGCGTCAGATGGACCAAAAATAGGTCCAAGGATTTCATCCCGATACCTAATGGCAGTCAGGGTGCTAATGCCTAGCCTGTAGAGGTCTGTGTAACCCTCCATGGATATGCTTCCCCAGACCATCACTGACCCACCACCAAACCGCTTGTGCTGAACGAAGTTACAGGCAGCATAACATTCTCCATGGCTTTCCCAGACTCTTTCTGTCACATGTGCTCAGGGAGAACCTGCTCTCATCTGTGAAAAGCACAGGGCACCAGTGGTGGACCTGCCAATTCTTGTATTCTATGGAAAATACCAATCGGGCTCCACGGTGCCGGGTAGTGAGCACAGGGCCCACTAGAGGACGTCGGGCCCTCAGGCCTGTTTCTCGTTGTTTGGTCAGAGACATTCAAGCCAGTGGCCTGCTGGAGGTAATTTTGTAGCTCTAGCAGTGCTCATCCTGTTCCTCCTTGCACAAAGGAGCAGATACCAGTCCTACTGATGGGTTAAGGACCTTTTATGTCCCGGTCCAGCTCTCCTAGAGTAACTGCGTGTCTCCTGGAATCTCCTCCACGTTCTTGACACTGTGCTGGGAGACACACCAAACCTTCTAGCAATGACATGTATTGCTGTGCCATTGTGAAGGAGTTGGACTTCCTGTGCAATCTCTGTAGGGTCGAGGTATCGCCTCATGCTACCAGCAGTGACACTGACCTTAGCCAAATGCAAAACTAGTGAAAAAACAGACAGAAAAGATGAGCAGGGAAAAATGTGAGTGTCCTCCACCTGCAAAACCATTCCTGTTTTGGAGTTGTCTCATTGTTGCCCCTCTAGTGCACCTGTTGTTAATTTCATTAACACCAAAGCAGCTGAAAATGATTTACAACCCCCTCTGCTACTTACCTGACCAGATCAATATCCCAGATGTTTAACTAGCTTGATGCTATACTCTGATTAAAAAGCATTCCTTTAATTTTTTTTGGAGCAGTGCACAAAACTATAACTTTGATACACACACAGCGTACATGCAGGCTGACTCTTTGCACTGCACCTCACATATCTCTATAGATAGTGACTTTGAGGAACAGTGATACAAGGACGACTTCAAGAATGAAAGCTTTACTCTCACACGCTTGTTCTGGTCAAAGCATAAATGTGCAGCTAACACCCACACAGTTTAACATATTTGATGCATCAAAATCTGCTCCTCATGTATCACTCTGGCAGTGACAGATGGGAATATTTTGGTCCTTTTACATGAGTTCGGTCAAATACAGTGCAGTTCTGCTTGGCATAGAAACCATCACTGTCAAGTGATGTTCTAAAATGTTCTAAATTCTGCCATTCTACCGCCTGTTGCTGAGGAAATGGAAAACAACTGGGCCTGATCTTTCAGTGGTTTGCTTGGGAGATGCCCAGAGATGGGGTGGGGAACACCTTACACTGACCACGGTGAAGATGAGTTGTTGCAAAACATTATCTTTCTTATGCCAAGTTCACAGACAGGTGAAGGATCCCCTCCCCACTCCAGGTGAACAACACCTTAACCTGACAAAAACCGAGGGGGAAGAAGAAAAGTACACTGCTCCATCAAACACCAGGTTAGCGAGGAACGCTTCACCTCAGCTTTACTGCTTTAGCGGTGAGGGAGGAGTGCTGACTGGGCGCTGCTCCAGCCATCGGGCGGCTCTAGGGCACCAGAGGAGTAAGGTGTGGTGGACTGACTTACCTGTGTGTGCTGTGGGAGAACTAAGGGATTTATGCTCTGATATGTCTCATCTGTCGATTCCTTAGTGTGACAAATACAAACCCCACCAGGCATGAAGGAGAAGTTACAGAATGAGGATCTCACCTGAGAAAACGCAGCTACCACTAAGAGCCTCATTACGTCCAGTGTTGATTGTGTTTGCCATTTTCTCTGTTGTGCAGTGCTGTGTCTTAATATGATGCTGCTAAGGTTTATTGATCACTCCCTGTCAACTGAGTGTACACCTGACTCCGAGCGACAGTCTAACTCATCCTCAGCTGATGACTGGATCCCAGCTTAGCATCCAGGGCGTGACGAAGACTCGGATGTTTCAGTGGAAAATGGACTCTCTGTCTCTGTTTTTGTTTCTCCTCACTGCTTATTACACACCAAGGAGTACCTATGCCAAAAACAAAAACACCAAATGACTCTTCAGCACATTAACAAATTCTCTGAGAAAAAGAAAGGCAACAAAAGTCTTGCAATTGAAGGAATTTTCCATTAAAGAGTAGTTGAAAATGTCAGGAAGTGATGCTAGAAGTTGGTGAACAATTATCCAACACACCTATAAGAAGTTATCTCTGCTAAAGGAGGTATAAATAGAATCTGAGGGCAACGACGTACATGGCAATTAAATCTTGGCCTAGGGAGCGGGAGTTAAACAACTCACGGTCCTCCCACAAACTTTTTCTGGAGCTTTCCCCATCCATAAATAGTCTTTATATAAGTAATGATTAATATTGAAATTTAAGGCTGAGCTGTAAATGAAACATTGTGTTCAGTAATGCAGGACAGCAGTTTCACAGTGACCAAGGTGCCTTAAGAAAAATTGTATTATGAAGTAGAAACATGTTTTGAAACATGCATGCAGTTCTTCACGTTTTCTACGTTTTTCTTGGAAAATGCTGGGTAGTTTTATCCTGTTAATACTGGGAAAAAATCAGTAAAAAGATCTGTGAGGTGGAATATGTAAAGTCTGTAAACAAACTGCTTTTCCTTGAAAGTGGATCTTTGCTACACGGAGCGTGATACCACATCTCCTACTATACCTGCTTGTATCTGTCCTATAGCTAAAGTAGACCCTCTTCCGGTGCTTGAACAATGTCCATCAGCTCTGATTAGTAAATTTGGAGATGGTGAAAGCAAAAAACAGGACTTAGGGGAACACATTAGCAGATAAAATTACTCCCCATGCCTGAAATCTAGGTCAGAGAGAAGTGGCTGCATATCTTTGCCGAAGCCAACAACTTTTCCTGTGTTTCTCTCATGCTTTATTCATCGTGACATCATGGGACCCGATGTAATGCAACGTCTCTGAGACACTGGATAAACAGGAGTCTCCGTCAGCAAAGCGAACCATATTGGACTGTGATGCTGACAGCTGTCATAGCGATGACTTCTTTTGTGTGTCTGTTGCCATCTTATAAAACCCCCCAAACTTTTTCATTTTCTTCTTTGAGGCTGTATCGAGGGTGTTTTTCTACTATTATTATGTGAGTTTGTTTATGGCTCAGTCACACTAGAGTAAAAATAGTATGGTAACCAAGTTGTGAGAAGGAAAAATCAGTGATTGCCTGGGGATGGCATTTTTTGCTTTGGCAATTGCAAGTAGTTGTGGCAACTAAGTGGTTTCCCAGAAGTAGAGCGTGCAACATCCTCACTCTCTGGGTGACCATTTAAATGGCCTGTCTCCAAACAGTCACGATCAAACTTGGACTGACTGCAAACACTCTCAGACAGTTCGGTGAAGGTTTGCAAATAAATCCTGTCAATAAACACAATTGCCGACATGTTGCAATCAATCGGAGTCAGTCTGAAACAGGGTTTATACTTTCCGCGTCCACGAGTCCGCTAGGGTCCCAGTGACGTAAATGTCACCATCAGACGGTTAGCACGAAGGCAGACATCCGTGTGCCTTCCTGTTTTCCCCTCCATGGAGAATTTACATGAATGCACCAACTACACACGCGCCGAGGCGGTGGACTGCAAGTGCACACTCTACGCTTTATACTGTAGGGTTTTTACCTTGTGATATAAAGCGCATTGAGGTGACTGTTTGCTGTGATTTGGTGCTTTATAAATAAAATTGAATTGAATTGAATTGAACGTCAAAGACGTATGGCAAGAATGAGTACTCAGCTGTCGGGTCTCCAGCTGTCCGTGTCCACAATGGAGTATAACCTAGGCTTAAAGCGATGAGTGCTCATCTGTGAAGCATCTCTTTGCAATAGGGGACAACTCAGCTGGTTGCCAACTGGTTGTAGTCTGGTTACATTTCTATAAAACAGCAAAGTTGCTGAGCACCTACATTATGCCATTCTGCGGTTAAACTGATGTCCTGCAGCAACTCCGTCACTATTTATGAAGAAATCTCTGAATTTGTGTTTCAAATCTGAGTGGCTCTGGCTGGACTCTGAATGTAAGTAGTTAATGTGAATTTCTGTGTATGCAGAAATCAACAGATTTTTGTAGTTAATCACTGTATTATCACAAGCAGATTACACGTGATTGTTAACATGACCCCAATTAGCTGCAAACTGATAGCAGACTGACTAAGAATCTGTGGAGCCTATGACGTAACCTGCGTAACTGACCGTAGCATTATGCACGAAGCAAGGTTAGAAAATAAACTGTTGTTGATTCTGTGCTAAAGTGTATGTCATACTAAACTGTGTCAAATCTTCAACCAATCTAAACAATCTAATCTAACATAAAAGCTTGTTGAAATTATAATTTGCTGAACTAGACATACCCAGACATACTTTTCTACACTTCAGACAGGGGAGCTGTCGCACACTCACAGCTTTACTTATTTTAGTTATTTGTCATTTGTTACACAGTGACTCTCCTTAGGATGAAGCCTGAGCTCTATTACAGCTGTCTAAACATTTTTATTTTGCAAGTAAAAGTCAGAACCTTTTATTTTTGCTATTGTCAAGTTTATTTTCATTTTTTTTTTGTTAATTTTTTCTTAAATTTGAAACGGCCTATATTTGAAACAGTGTATCACTATTGTGCTCATTAGCTTTCCCTTAAATAACTATAGAAGGTGACCTCTCTAAGGTTTTGTTTAGAGAGTAAAGGTGTTAAATGCTGTACTCCACCAGGTGAAAATCCAGGAAGCCACAGAAAATATGCATATGGGACTCCAAACATTTTGGCTTTAAAACTGAGGAAGCCCCATCTTCAAAAATGTCTTAAAAAATTAATCAAAGTCATCCTGTTTCCATTTATTTTCAAGCTCTCGAGTCTGCCACCTGTAACAGAAATGAAAAAAAGCAGAAATGTAGATTGTTTTCACTCAAAATTGTAAGTGACTTCAACTTTCTGCACATACACTTTTTGAAGTGCAGTGAGCAGCGGTTCTCCGGGTGAATGTGTGTTGTTGATGTCAGAGGTCAGAGGATGATGGGCAGACTTCTTTGAGCTGATAGGAAGGCAACAGTAATTCAGATAACCACTCATTAAAACCAAGGAATGAAGAACAACATCTCTGAATGCACAGCAATATTCCAACCTTGAAGCAGACGACAAGCAGCAGAAGACCACACCACGTTCTGCTGTGAATTTGGCATAAACAACCACTGGAATAAAAGCCCTAAAATACGGTACTATCCGAGGTATGATACCACTGTATCCGTCACAGAAATGGACAATATCCAGATGAATGCCCACTGGATCTTTGATGGATATGTTTTTTAGATTTCTCCGTAAACATATAAGATTGTACCCTGAAAAATCCAAACTCTGAATGAACATCCGTTACAAATCTGGATATTATCCGGATAATATCCATTTAAACATCTGTGACAGATCAGATCATCTCGTATTCTCTCTGGAAACATTACAGATACATGACAGATCCATAAATTTGGATCTGCCACGGATCATTCCGGAGCATTCCGAATGTTTCCGGATACAGGCCCTTTATGTCCAGTGAACATGGAAGCATGGATCCATCCTGTCTCGTATCAACAGTTCTTGAACATGACAATGAATTCACTGCACTCAAACGGCCTCCACAGTCACCAGATCTCAATCCAATAGAGCACCTTTGGGCTGTGGTGGAACAGGAGATTCACATCACGGATGTTCTGCCAACAAATCTGCAGCAACTGTGTGATGCCTTCATGTCAACATGGACCAAAATCTCTGAGGAATGTTTCCAGCACCTTGTTGAATCTGTGTCACTTAGAATTAAGGTAGTTCAGAAGGAAAAAAGGGGTCCAACCTATTAACAAAGTGTATCTAATGAGTGAGTGTATGTGTGTGTACACAGACACACTGAATCTGCTTTATCTCCTTGTTTAAAAATGTAAAAATTCCAGTAATTTGCGCACACTGAGTATGGCCTGTATCACTACGTTCTGTAATTATTACCTTTGACTCGACAGTGTAGAGAGTACAAATAAAAAGTACATTCCAAAATCTGACAGACTTTCTCCAATGCTGCTCTTAAAATTATTGAGAAAAAAAAAGTTCCTAGGAGGATTTTCCAACAGGAGAAAAGTCCATGTCTCAAAATCTCTTTCATGAATTGATTGAACCCCCCCCCGATCAATATCTCAAAGCTGACAAGTGGATGGCCATGGCAGATAACACACTGTACCTGCAGGAAACACCTCTTTACCCACTCCCACCTGCCTCAGCTGTCCTCATCACCTGAGATACTCAGACCTGAGTGACACTCAGAGATAAGAGTGTCAGGCTTTCCAGCTCATACCTGATGCTTCCTCACTTTGTGTGAACTCTCCTGCGCCCCCACAGACAGACAGAGATATAGAGGGAGGGTTCGTTTGGTAATATTTCCTTCTGACATTTCCACATTCAACACGTACTTTATTTGAAATTCAAAAAGTTAATGCCGTGCCATTACCAGTGGAGAGCTGCCAAGCGTGGATGGCACTTCTTCTCAACACAGAGCTGGAAATACACAATAGACACATGGGCTGTGCAATGGCATCTACCCAATTCCCTCAGATTAACATGCAGTTAAAATTAGTACACTGTTTCCCTGCAGATACAAGGCTACTGGATCCCATCCATATCAGTTCATCAGTTCATCAGATTTATCACATCCAAAGTGCTGAACAGAATCACAGATCCAAAGAATATAAATATACATTACATTACTTTAGATGAAGTGCTAATGTTATACTGGATTCATCACAAAATGTGAAGCCTCACAGAGTGTGAATTCCCACTCTCCCAGTCCTTTCCAACCCCTCTTTGCTCATCAGATCAAAATATAGATTTTCTTTTTCCCATATAGTAGTTGAGTCCTTTACTTATGTAACTGAAACGTCTTTTATTCATCACAAGAAACAGACCAAGACATGATGACAGTCAGATGGTTTCTCTGCTGGTCACATCAACAACACCAGGATGAAATAATCAGAGACTTGCTGCTGCTTTCTCTCAGAATGCATCATGTGGTCACACGCCCACAGGTTCTGCTTCTCCAGGTTTTTGGTTAAAAAAAAAAGGATAAATTCACAGAGATAAATGTGAAAAGTCATTAAAAAACAAACAAACAAACTACTGAAATTTGTAGTAAAATCCACAAAAACCACAAACTCACCTACAAGATAGTTTTTTTTGGAATTGAAGTTGCTTGTGTTGAAATGTTCTATTATTAAGAAGCTCAATATTATGGGTGTATGAATACTTGCACTTGTATAATACGTTTTTTCCTCTTTTGCATTTACAAAGCAGAATTTGGAAGAGTTTATTAAAAGCAGTGAGGGTTGACACCAAAAACTATCTAAATATGGAAAAACTCATAAATAATTCTTCAGTTATGGTGTTTTGCTGTTTGAGCTTCAGCATTCTGATGTAAAGTAAAAAAAAAGCCCCTCATCTGTGCTAATTTATCAGTTTCACTTCACTAGTTTAATAGGAATAAAATGCACTGGATCCTCTGCAGTCTACTACTGGGGCTTTTTTTCCCCCCAGCAAACATGATGCAATACACCATTAAAAAACCTATTCTTTTGCTTTTAGTGTGACATCACACCTTCAGCTGATGATGACATGAAGGGTGTTAAAGTGCTGTGAAAACCCACTATCCATTAGGTAAGCCTTCACAAACCTGCTAAAGTGAAAGAAGAAAATGCATCTGACCAGCATAAGAGCACTGCAACAGCTCCGAAGAGAAAATGGGGTTACCACGGAGGCAAACCAGGGAGGGGGTGTTGTTACCATGGGCGACAGGCCTTGGTGACCCAGATGGCACAAAAGCAGCTGAGACGATTGGACCACTGTGACAGCTACACCTAGTTTGTCTGCGGTGATGCTACATTATCCACAATTTAAAATAAGGTCACACGTCTGACTGAAGAGAAAGGCAGCATCCTCAGTTACTCATTTGCTGCTCCCTGGATAATGGACTGTCAATGGTTTAATCAACAGTGACGAATAAATTAAGATTTTAGACAAAAAAAAATACAAAATACACACACACACACACACACACACACACACACACACACACACACACACACACACACACACACACACACACACACACACACACACACACACACCAGTGCTGTGCTTTCATGAGTCACAGCTTTTTCAAATATAGCTTGTGTGTCCACTTGAAGGTTGGCAGCTAATAAGGAAAAGCTGACAGGTGAACAGACGCTAAAGGTCTCAGGGGAGGCAAACATCATCAAAATACAGACTTCTGCTTCCGCTTTTTATGCATTTTATATCAATTCATTTCTAAAGACTTAGAAGGAATCGTTTAAATGCCATTACTGCGTTAACATCATTAACACAGTTAGTGTTTTGTCCCGTCTCCTCTTGTTCTCACCTCCAACTACTCTCAGCAGATGGCTGCCCCTCCCTGAGCCTGGTTCTGATTGAACAGGTTCTTCCTGTTCAAAGGGAGTTTTTCCTTCCCACTCTCACCAAGTGCTTGCTCACAGGGGGGTTGTTAGATTGTTGATGACCTGCAGTAATTGTTTTCCATTTACACCCCACCCCCCCACCCCCCCAGGACATCTGTTTCTGTGTGCATTCTGTCTGTCTAGTAAATCCAGTTTTGGATTTTGAAAGTTTGCGTTTGGAACCTCCACACTGGCAAAAGGATAAGGTTCTGCTCATATTCAGGCTTAAGAAGACAGGTGCTAATATGTATGGTCTCTTTGAACTGGCTCAACTGAAAATGGGGTTTAATAAGGATTTATTAAATGTGAATATGCAAATCTGTATTAATGAAGTCCCTAATTGGAAATATAGAGCTGGAAAAAGCATATTAGATCCACTTTATATTTGGATAGAACCAGGTTTACTCTCCTGACTTCTGCTGCCTGTGTGCTACGCTAAATTACCTGTCTCCTGACTCTTGCTCTTCACTTATTGCATTGATTTGAAATCAATCTTCTCATCCAATTCTTGGTAAGGAAGCACATAAGCACATTTCCCAAAGTCCCCAACCAATCCTTTAATGGTGACTCCATGATGGTGCTTGATATTGGGCTTAAAGTGGATACTGGACTACCTCACTGACCGCCCACAGTACGTGAGGACACAGGGCTGTGTCTCTGACAGGCTGGTCTGCAGTACGGGGGCCCCACAGGGAACTGTGCTGGCACCGTTCCTCTTCACCCTCTACACTGCAGACTTCTCCATCAACTCCCCACGCTGCCATCTGCAGAAGTTCTCTGACGACTCTGCCATAGTTGGCCTCATCACAGGTGAGGATGACTCAGAGTACAGACAGTGGACTCAGGACTTTGTGGACTGGTGCCAGCGGAACCACCTCCTGATCAACGCCGCTAAAACCAAGGAGCTGGTGGTGGATTTCCGCAGGCGCAGACCCACCACACGGACACCGGTGAACATCCAGGGAGTGGACATTGAGATAGTGGACTCTTATAAGTACCTGGGTGTTCACCTAAACAATAAACTGGACTGGACTCATAACACTGATGCGCTCTACAGGAAGGGTCAGAGCAGACTCTACCTGCTGAGAAGGCTGAGGTCTTTTGGAGTGCAGGGGACACTCCTGAAGACCTTCTATGACTCTGTGGTGGCATCAGCCATCTTCTATGCAGCAGTATGTTGGAGCAGCAGCTTGTCTACAACTGAGAGGAAGAGGATAGACAAGCTCATCAGGAAAGCCAGCTCTGTCCTAGGATGTCCTCTCGACTCAGTGCAGGTGGTGGGAGACAGAAGGACTCTGACCAAAATAACATCACTGATGGACAAGGTCTCCCATCCCATGCATGAAACTGTTGCTGAGCTGGAGAGCTCCTTCAGTGACAGACTGCTGCATCCTAAATGCACAAAGGAGCGTTACCGCAGATCCTTCCTCCCAGCAGCTGTAAGACTTTATAATCATCACTGCTCCCAACAAAAACCACAATAGCCTACACAATGTAGGATAATATATAATAATAATAATAATAATATACTGTAAATAGTCCGGCACATCATGCACATTGTATATAGTGTTATTATTATTAGTAGTATTAAGGTTAATATTGTTTGTTGATTTTATATATATTCTTTTCTTAATAGTGTGAATTATTATATCTTTATTTATATTTATAATAACTGCGGCTGCTGTTACACCCAAATTTCCCCTCTGTGGGACAATAAAGGCTGTTTCTTCTTCTTAAATACCACTAGCATTATTTCTTAAACCTATATCTGATGCAAGCTAGAAATTTTCTAAATGACAGTAAATTTGGCAAGGACTGTGGCCAGGAGATGGTTTCTGGCTACTTGGACTAAGACCAGCTCCAGCTGAAATGGGCATAGTGTGATGAGCAGCCTTAAAATATTCAGTGGTTATTCATTATTATCATCATCATGTCACGGTGAGAAATGCAGATATGCGATGACATTTCACTTGTTCTGGGTTCTTAGTGCACAATATAAGCTTGATGGCAGGGCCACCATCAAGTGCCAAAACACATGAATTATGAATAAGCAAGACTTCCTGACTCAGTGTGCCTCTTCTCTAATCATAGGCTCTGAATCTTTAGAACGATATCAAGCACAAGAAGTCACATCCTGCAGACCCCATGATTATTTTAAAGCATGCATGTCACAAATCAAACAGACATACGCTTTGAAATGGCCTTTCTCAATCCAATCACGCTTCGACAGGGATGTTGGGTAGCCTCTTCCTCGCTTTTAAAGACTTCCCCTACCTCCCCAGAGAGGGTAGGAGTGGGCGACACTGGCTAAAAATAGACCTCGTTGAGAAAGGATGAATCAACACTGCACCTTATGCTTAATTAAAGATTAAAGAGAAATTGCTTGCTGGCGTGGAGGTTTCTCAAAGCCTCACTTTACTTCTCTGATTAGAGTTATGTAACACCTGTTAATACTGCATGGGTCACACTAAAAAAAGCCGTGACATATGCCAGTGAGGCAAAATCAATCCTGTGATGACAGGCACCAGAAAGTTTTGTATTAATTTGCTGCTCACAGCTGCTAAAATCGCTTAAATCATCCTGATTTGTGCAAAATGTTTCTGAATTAATAATGAACCCCACATGAGAGGCTCTGAGGATTAGGCCTAAATTTGTCATCTGTCCAAAGCAATGAGAAATAGTTCTTGGACTGACTCAGAGTGGTAACACACTGCTCCACAGTGACCCCATAAGCTCACTGGTTAACAGATAGACAGGTAGTATCGTTTCAACACAACACCTGTTGTGATGTTGGGGTCCTGCTGAGTTGTTTCCTGTCTTATTTTATCGCTGGCCTTTGTGTATTCCTGTCAGATTAACTTCCCCTCTTTGTTAGTTTCCCTCCTTTGTGACTGTAGGCCCCGCCCTGATTAGGATTACCTGTGCTGTCTTTTGCATTTGTGTTCAATTGGCCCATCACCTGCTCAGTATAAATACTTCTAGTTGTTCACTTGTGTGTGTCCTGTGTCTTGGTGCTTTTCGTTAGTGTCTCCTCACAGTCCTTGAGTTTTGGTCATTTAGTAGCAGTGTGCAAGAAGAGGATTTTTAACCCTGAAAGAGAAAACAAAATGTTGCCAGACAAGCAACAACTACTTGCTATTTCTCCTGCAGTACTGATCAGATTTTAGTTTTAAACTTACACACAATGGTCACCTAATGGGTTTTCACCCAAATGATGCTCAAGGTCAATGACAGTCAGCCATTACACACCAGTATAATGACACAGGGGAGCATGTTGAGGGGAAGGCTGCTCTCACAGAACTGCTCAATGGACAGATTTAAGAAATCATTTGTTCCAAGAGCCATCAGACTCTTTACTGCTTCACTTGGGGGATGATAACACACAATCATCATTACCACTTTACTATTGTTTATTACTGCACTGCGTTATTTGCACTTCTGCCTCTGCACTTTTGTATATGTATACTGCAGTACCGGACTCATCCATATTCCTGTATTCTTTGTTTTGTTTTCAAAGCACTAAGTACCTGTACAGCTTAGTATAGTTTGTATAGTTTGTTACTCTCTATTGTTAGTATAGTTTGTATAATTTATACCTTCATCTATCCATCTATGGTCATGTTTGTCATTTTATGGGCAAAGGTTTATAGTTATACAGTACTGTGCAAAAGTCAGCCTTCATATTTTGCTAGGAAAATGGGAAGTGGGTGGACTGATTTATTGAAAAGTACAAACATGCATGGAAATACAGTACAACACATAAGGCAAAACAGAGTTTGTACAATTCTAACTCAGAACATATATTTTGTATGCAAATGATCACATTTGACCTCTGAATATCACTTTTACATTTTACATCTGCCTTTCTGACCCCAAGTATTGTCAAGAGAAAGAATCCATATGAATAAAAAATAAAAACAAAAAACAAAATTATAATCAAAATGATGCCAAAATGGGTTTCAACAGGACAAATAACAAAAGCCTGCACTTTACACCTGATTTTACTGCACTTCAAACTTCTCAAATGATGTTAAAAACAACAAAACAAAGAACACAAAATGCAAAATGCAAAACTATTCCCTCGAAAGTAAACACTACCCATAGAGAGAGATGCCTTGGCAGAGGTTTGCTCTCTTGGAGTGCTTCTTCTTACTCCCATGGTGGGCTGTGTGGCAGGCAGAGTTTGGACTCAAATGCAGGACTCAGATGGCAGGCATAAACTTAAAGTAGCTTTAATGCAAGTTTCTTAAAAAATACAAAAATACTCCAAGAAGCAGAACAAACACTCTCTGGCCAGACACAGAACAGGAGATTGCACAACCATGAGAGGAAACCACTGACGACGAGTCAACAAAGGACAAGGGAAAAACGCAGACAATATATACAGACCAGGGTAACAAGATGAGGGAACAGAGGAGGAGAACAGGTGAACAGAATTAACCTAACAAAACAACGGGAAGCAAAACTTTTGTTCTGTTCTCTGTCAAGATGATGCCACACTGCTTCAATAATGCTGCAGTCCGGGCTCTGGGGAGGCCAATCCATGACACATGCTCCATTGTGTGTTTTTCCGTCCAGCTATGCTTTTACTGCATTGGGAGTGTGTTTGGGATCATTGTCATGCTGAAAAATGAAGCTGTTGCAAACCAAATGCTTTCCAGATGGTATTGGATGGAGGATCAAAATCTGATGGCACTTTTCTGTGTTTACAGAACACCACTGACTGAAATGCAGCCCCGAACCGTGACAGAGCCTCCACTGTGTTTTACAGATGGCAGACACTCACTGTTGTACCTCTCTTCTGACCTCCTCTGCACATACTAATGATTTGAATCAAAAATGTCAAATTTGGATTCAACACTCCATCAGACCTGTTGTCACTGAGTTTCAGTGCAGTACTTGTGTAAAGTGGCATACCTCAACCTTTCCTCCCTGTTTCCCTTCAACTGACACCATTTCTGATGAGGCTTCAGGTCTTTGCTGGATTCAGACACTATTTATTCAGACACTATTTATCTGCTGTAGATAGATTTTTTAGGCCTTCTTTTTTCCTCCACTTGTCCAGTTTCCTTACATTTGATTTAAAGGACACACAGCACACCATGCTGAGATATACCAAGTTTTCAGCTAACAGCTCTTTGGGAATCATTTCATGCCTGTCAGACTGTGTTATCTTTGGCATTTTTTGTAGACTCAACTAAAGAAATTGAAAAAAAATGTGTTTTTGCAACAGGCTGCTAGTAACAAAGTATCTAAAAGATATAGTTTAAAATTGGTTCTTTGCTAAGCTGTTTATTGCCTGTAGACAACACTGGTTCATCCCTTGAGTTAGGTGCCTTTTTATGCTTGAATGATTCATAGGTCAGTGTAAAGTGGCTTAAAAAACAAACAAAAAACATTCTTCTGAAAATGGTCAGGTACAAGGACTGAACCAAAAATGGGTGAAAAAGCAGCCAATGACCAAAGAAAAACTTTGACAGACCTTGAAAAAACTATTGCTCAAAAGCACTCTAAAAATTACAAGAAAGTCTGACTTATTAGAAGCAACATATAAAGAAATGAGACTCAAGACTTTTGCACAGTACTGTAGATAACAGGGGGCATGGCCTCTGACAGATGGGTGGCATTTTGTTTTGCTCAATGTTTGGGTGTGATAAAACCCAGCCTCAGGACTCAGATGTTCAGTTTGTCTGTTAAGTACATTTTTAATTAGCATCCAGTTAATATAACAGTGAATTATGGATGCACTGTGCTTCCAGGCTTTGCATTAGCTGATACCTCTTCAGGTCAGAGGACTCATCTACTCTTTTATCCAAGTTTGTCCAATTAAAACAAAACAAAACAAAACAAATGTGATGGTTAGACAGAGATGATGTTTCAAAATGAGTCCATAAACCAACTTCATGGTGGCTCGGTTAGGGTTAGGATTTCAGACAATCTGAGCTTGGTCAGCTTTAATATTTTCAGTTTATGCAGCAGATGACAAACTAGGAGGAGCTGATCCAGAGGCAGCTGAAGCCAAAACCAAAATCACAGCTCGTCCATCTTGCTAAACAAAAAGCAAACACAGCATCCATTAGTGGGCGTTTGTCTGGCCCCAGCTATGCAGAATATCAAAGCTGTAAGAACATCCAAACAGTCACAATGATTTTTTTTTTCCTGCAAATCTCATTTTTATACAAAAATACAGAGTGGCGATTAGGTGTAATGGGATGCTGGCTGCTATACTCCTCTTTCTACCTGTTTTTTTTTTTTTTCGTTACTTTTTTTTTGCTTTAGTTTGTCGTTGATGAAAACTGTGCAGAAATGAGGTTTTAAAAAAACAAACAAACAAACAACTTTTATATATGGAAAAAATGTGAAAGAATGATTCTTTGTCTGGATTTGATCTAAGGTGTCTCACCCACCACTTCTGCCTCGACTCCCTCCTGACCTGTCTGTCTGTGCTGTGTCCTGATTACAGGAGTGGCATCAGGTGCACAGGAGATGAGCAGCCGACTGCCAATCATCTCCGGTCATCCCTGCCACACATCCACATCATAGACTCGGCTTCACAGTTAGCCTCGTTCCAGCCATTCTTTCAACATTGTTGCTCGTTAGCACGTTTGCATACTCTATTTTGCATCAGCCGGCTGTTCTTCCCAGTCTGACTCCTGAAGCTGCCAGAACAATAGAGGAGTAGGACGGCCCCTGACCTGCTCCATCAATTTCCCAGCCCAAGTCGGCTCAGCGCCTACAGCCTCTGGCTCTGCTGCTTCCTTCTTACAACTCAATTTGTTAGTAAATATATCCTCACTCACCTGTGATTCTGTGTCTCTGTATCCGGATTTTGGGTTGATGAAATAAGCACCATGACATGAAACTGACAGGATCACATGATTAGATTGCAGATAATGAATATATTATGCAGGCCATATCATTAACAGAGCTTCAACTGTGGTTTTTAACAGATTTTGCAAAATGCACTTTTTTCGACACGGTTTGCATTAAAATATGAATGACTTCATTTCAGTGAGGAAGCAGCTGGAGCCCAAGCAATTACTCAGCCATAAGCTTCTCCCGTGTCTGCTGCTCTCCTCCGGTCATCAGGTGAATAAATGGAATAAATGTGGAAGTTTGCTTCATAAGAAACCAGAGAAGATTAGCATGGAAATTACAGAACCAGCCAAAAGTCTGGACACAGTGGGAAAGTGTGTCCAAACTTTTGACTGGTACTGTAAGTTAAAGGGATCTTTTCATAGTGGTTTTGGATCGAGTCATTCAGCAAGTACAGGACTCTTTTCTGGATGCTCTTCAGTTTTTGTTTTTCCCCACCTTCTACAGTTTTTCCGTCATAACTGTGAGGTCTTCAAAATCCTCCAGCTTTTTACTCTGGGCTGTCTCTGAATATGCATTGTGGCTTTTCAGTTCTTCCAGATGTCCTGTCTGCTCATTGTTTTTGTGAGTGTGTGTTACTGGCAGGTCTTTACAGATTTTTCTTTTTCTTTTTTTTTTTTTTTTTTTGCTTGCCTGAACTTCACTGACTCAAATATCCTGAAAGAGGTGCCTGAAAAAAGGCAATAACACTTTTTGAAACATCACTTTTTCCCCACTTGCTCCATAGTGTCTTAAAAAAAAAACCTTGCACAGTAGGCTTTAATGAAATATTATATAATCTTCTCTTCACCTAGATTGGCATCTTCACCTTCAACTTTATTAAAAACAGTCTTATTCATGGACACTGCCAGTGGGAGTAGTTGTTGAGCAAGGAAAAATTACACACATACACCCAGTCGGGAGCCGCCTGGTACAAATACAATCTTGTACTT
Source organism: Archocentrus centrarchus (assembly GCF_007364275.1). Lineage (NCBI taxonomy): Eukaryota > Metazoa > Chordata > Actinopteri > Cichliformes > Cichlidae > Archocentrus > Archocentrus centrarchus. The sequence goes on from NC_044363.1 coordinate 23,462,780, forward strand.
GTGGCAACTGAGCCGTGAAGCCTGCTCACAGGTGCAGTTACAGTTGTTTTTGGAGAAGGGGAGCACATTTCCTTTTAGCAGTGCTAGACAGAGTCTTCTATAACCTTCAAGTTATTGCTGTCCACTCCTGTAAACCTATTTAGCCTCCACTTTGCACCCTTCAAATCTTAATAAATATCAAATCTCAGTGTACTGCTGCTGTGACAGGAAGTGTAAGGTGGATGTCTTGACCTAAAGCTCGGTGTGTAGTGACTCATGCAACTTATTTAGCATGAGTCATGGTACTGCAGTCCACACCTTTGAGATCACCCAAGCTTAGAAAATGCCTTGAAGGATGGCGGAAGCAGATGTTTTTAGAAGCAGCCATCTCTGGGGGTGTCTTGTCTTTAAGACCAATGGGTTGCAGTAAAGGTTAGGTGAGGATGAGTAAGAACAGAAGATTCGGCTTTGGATCTTGATATGTGCAGAGAGTGAGAGAGGAAAGAAAACGGGCACAGAAAGGGATGAGTCAGTGCTTGGACTGTGTGTATAACAAAAGGCTGGAGCACAAGGAGACAGCTGGTGAAATTATAGATCTCATAATATATTCACTGGCTGCCCAGAAAATGTAAAATCTCCAGAAGCCTGACGCTTCTGTAGCCGTTGTTTTCCACAAGCTATAAAAAGAAAAAAAAAAAAACAAAGCTCGATGTGCAGAGGTGAGCTTTGTTTTATTCTTGGATGATCAGGAAACTCCTTGTGTGAACAGCGTTATGCTGATAGTTTGATAGTGAAGGGAGCAAGAAGTCACTCCTGAGCCCAGCTGTGCAGCCACTAAGCCCTGATCCTCTCAGTACAATTACACTTTCTTTTTACTATTAAGTTTTTGAAATAGAAATGACTGAAATCAGTTTTGACTATATACAGTCTACACTCACCTGTAAAAATGCCAGCTTTTTATGATTGCAATGTAAAGAAATGAGACCAAGATAAATAAGACTCATAAACACCCTCACCACCCTCTTCATCACACCCTCTTCAGGTTTTGCAGACACGTGACACTAACTTGTCAGCAATTTTGGATGTGTGACAATTGTGGTGATAATGTGGGGTCAAGTGAATAAGGCCCCAGTCACACAGGCCTAGAGACCGGTCCGTGACTGTCATGGTTAGGCAGTGTGGCAGGCAGGATGTGGACCCAAATGCAGGACTCTGGAGACTGACTAAAACTTACATACAGCTTTATAGCTGTATTCACAAACTACAAGGGAAGTAAGGAAAGGCTCTACAGGAGCAAAAAATCTGACAAGGATTCTGTGGAAAATGCAGAACAAGGAAAACACATTACCGAGGAGGGAATGGGGAACGATGGAAAAAGGAACGGAGGAGAACTCAGATAATAAATACACACATGAGGTAATCAAGGAGATAGAACACACTACAGAGAGCGCGCAGCTGTAATGAATCACTTAGACGAGACAAGAGGTGGTAAAACGAAATACAAGACACGAGAGACAGGAGACTAATGAAACAAGACAGGAAGTAAGAAACACAGAGACCAGGACTAAGACGTGAACTTGACACAGAGACAGAAACACAAGGGAGGCAGGCGCACTGAGGAAAGTCACACATGGATGAACATAGCATGAAACAAGACACCAGAGGAAGAACTAAAGCACTAACAACTGAGAACACAAATATAATTAACAGAAGAGTATACAAGCATTATTACCTCAAGGTGACCCAGGAATCTCAGAATAATAAAATAGACAAAACCGCAGAGTCCACAATGCAAAACACTGGGCAACTAGCCCAGGACCATGACAGTGACCATCTGGCACATCTGGTTGTGATGGAAAAATGTGTATTCTCTGAGTGGTTGGCAAAAACCTCCTTTTGATTGCTTTGGTCACTAGCATACTGCTGTGAGTCTAGGTTGCCTGAAAGTGATGGACTTGTCAACAAACGTGGTCGGCCACTCCCTGAGCTGCAGTGAAACTGTGAAAAGTGCAAAAAAAACTAGAAATGGGGAAACAGTTGGCCTTCAAAGTAAAAGTTGTGCCTTATGAAACATGTTGGCTGCAATGCTGAGGCACAACTTTTTATTTGAAAGCAAATTTCCCGAACCTTTTGGTGCATCACCTTCTTTGCAACCAATTTCCCTCAGCAAGAGCCAGCAATCTTCAGAAATCAACAGCCCCTGTGTAACAGAAGAACATATGTGGACTTGCTGTTTTTTGTTTGTTTTTGTTGCTGTTTCCTATAATCAAAACAATAAAAATACTTTAAAATTAATTATTATTATAATTTAATAATAATTATTAAACAAAAAAGGAATCACTACCACCTAGTCAGGGAATACACGTTTTTCCCCAGCAACCAGTGCTTGTATTAGGTCTGATATGGTGGGCAATCTTGAGCAATGTGCGCATGGCAATGCCTGAGAAACCTCATGATGATGATGATGATGATGATAAACATCAAAAGGTATCAATCAGAGGAAGGGTTAAAAAATATCCTGTGGAACACAGTGTACACAGTAAATATGGTACAAGAGTGATATTACCAAGAACTCGATGTCCCTCTAAAATTGATGAAAAGACACAAAGGAAACTCATCAAGGAGGCGACCAAGAGGTCCACAGCATCATTAAAGGAGCTGCAGGAATTTCAGCATTTACTGATTGTGTCTTACATGCGACAACAATCTCTGTATTCTTCATATGTCTGGGCTGTGGGAGAAGGTTGCCAAGTATTAAGCATTTTCTTACAGAGAAAACATCCAAGAATGGCTACATTTGCACCAACATACAACAACACCCATCAGGTCTCCTAGAAGCATGTTGGAAAATGTGTTTTGTTCTGATGAGATCAAGTTTGAACTTCTTGGCTCAAAACGATATGGAATGTTTGGCACAAAAACAAACCTGCATACCACATATCCATGATGGTGGTGGTAGCAGCCAGGGCTTTAAGGTGGATGTAATTATCAGCAGTTATAAATACCAGTCAGTTTTGACACCAAACCTTCAGGGGTCTCCTAAAAGCTGAAGATGAAGAGGAATTTCACCTTTCAGCCCAAACTGTTCCCACAAAGTTGAGAGCATGAAATTCTCTAAAATCTCTTGTATGCTGAAGCATTAAGAGTTCCTTTCACTGGAACTAAAGGGCCGAGCCCAACTCCTGAAAAACAACCCCACACTATAATCCCCCCTCCACCAAACTTTACACTTGGTACAGTGCAGTCAGACAAGTGCCATTCTCCTGGCAACCACCAACCCCAGACTCATCAGTTGGACTGCCAGATGGTCACTCCAGAGAACACATCTCCATTGTTCTACATTCCAGTGGTGGTGTGTTTTACACCACTGTATCTGATGCTGTGCACTGCACTTGGTGATGTAAGGCTTGGATGCAGCTGCTAAGCCATGGAAACCCATTAGTCTGTGCACTCTGCACCTCAGCATCTGCTGACCCCGCTCTGTGATTTTACGTGGCCTACCACTTCATGGCTGAGTTGCTGTCGTTCCCAATCTCTTCCACTTTGGTATAATACCACTAACATTTGATTGTAGAATATTTACTAATGAGGAAATTTCATGACTGGATTTGTTGCACACTGAGCTCCTGAGAGCGACCTACTCTTTCACAACTGTTTGTAGAATCATTCTGCATGCCAAGGTGCTTGGTTTTATCATTGTGACTTAAATCATCATTTAAGTCACATGCTTTTTAATTAAAGTACAACTCAAGACTAAGAAGGCTTTTGCGAGTTTCATTCATTTTGAAGATCCAATCATTTGTTTTGTTTTTTCAGGGTGAAGCCACTTCTCCTCCACATCAAAAGGAGCCAGTTGAGGTGGCTCGGGCATCTGATTAGGATGCCTCCTGGCTGCCTCTTAGGTGAGGTGTTCCGTGCATGTCCCACCGGGAAGAGGCCCCGTGGTAGACCCAGGACACGCTGGGGAGATTATATCCCTCGTCTGGCCTGGGAATGCCTTGGGGTCCCTCCGGATGAGCTGGAGGAGGTGGCTGGGGAGAGGGAAGCCTGGGCTTTGGATAAGCGGAAAAGAATGGATGGATGGATGGATGGGTTTCAGAAATATCTCATAGCCTTCACCGTTTGTGTGGTTGTTATCCACAGGTTTCTGGAAGAGTATACGTAGGCTGCCATGACAGACTGCTACTTCCGCTGTACGGTTTATACTTCCGGTTACCCAAACTCAGAGTTAATGACAAAATTCGGTTACTTTGTGCTGTAACAGGCGGCTTTATTAGTTGGAACATGAGCTCGGATTCAACTTGTGCTGTTGTCGGTTGTCACTACATCAGTCTGTACATTTTTTCAAATTATTTTATTTTGTAAATTTGTTCTTTTTCCCCAAATTATACTACCCAGTTGCGCATCCTATTACAGTATTTTTTTCCTTATATTTTAAGTTTTCCTTTAATGTACAGCCTCTTATTTTTTTATGCTATTTTATTTATAGTGTGACACTACAACATACAGCCTACACAAAGCTTTAACAGTGTGTGCCTGCCTTCATGTAAACACGTAGCAGTTAGCAAGATGACAGCTGAGTGTCTCCTCGATCACAGCCTTCAGCCAGTTCAGTGTTCCTGTTTCAGTGATCTGAACACTCTCATATCCAGATCAGTGATATACCTTCCACAGAATAGCTGCAGCATCACTACATGATTTTCCTAATCAGCGATACAGGAGCAGCTGACTGTCTCCATCACTCCACTTTCCCTTAGCATGACTCATGCTAAGTGTTTAGCTTGGCCGATGCTCTGGCTCGGCTCTACAGCTGCTTTAAGGAAAACAACGTTGCCCTGTTTGTTCAGCATGACTTTATTGATTTTATTGCTTTGAAGGTAATCTGGTGCTCTTATAATTACGTGATTCCTCGCCATCAACACCTTCGGAAAAAACAAGGTAACTGATAATGTCGATGTAGCTGACTTCAGGCCATAATTTCATGTCATTTACATAAGTGACGGGTGAGGCACTGTTACCTCGCTGCTTTTTAAAACATCCTTGCAATGTATCCACCTCTGATGTGGTACCATTTAGGCCAGGTAAAAGAAACTGCAGTTTCAAAATGTTTAAATGAGAGGTAAGCCTGTAACCTCTCAACCGTAAACAACAGTGCAAGCAGAAGTAAAATACGGGCTTCCGCTATGAATTATGGGTAATGGCGCGAAGTCAGGAATACTGTGGATAGAGACCCAGGAATAACCAATGTCACATTTTTCCTTTGAAAGGGGCATTTTCTTACCACCTTTCTGCATAAATTGTTTTCACACATCTTACAAATCAAGTTAAATAGGTGTCCATTGTATTTCAGTGCACTGTTAAAGTCAAAGCTTTCACATGCGGTGTCACATGAGTCTTGCAGAGCAGTTCTGATTGTCTGCACAACATCATTTCTAAAGGCTGGAGCTGTTCATTTAAGTGTCCCTGTAAAAAAGCACATTAAGTAGTGTTTTCTTCATCAGTGGGCCTGCACGTTTTATGAGGCTCTTTTCATAGGTTTGCTGCAGGAGCTGTAATGCACCATCACGTGCCTGCTGGCCTGGTCTGCCTTCCCACTGCACCCGTGGCTGGCTTCAAAGGGCTCCTGTCACCTAATGGTAATGAATGCAGTGTGTCTGCTCAGTGTGCTTGAGAGCTTGCTGTCAATCCGTTCCATTCAGACTCAGGTTACAGTCTTTCTATTGCACTGCTCTCTATACAAGAGAAGCTGCCAAGAAAGACAGTTTTCCTGATTCAGTGGCCTGTTGGCCACACAGAATCTGCGGTCATGAACCTCGTGTTTGTTACCCTGGTTCGAACCAAAGGAATGCTTTTTAAAATCCAAGACAAACACTTCAGCCAGCAGTTAGAAACAGAGCTGAACTCCTGCATTATTCTTCCACATGGCCTTGCAACGCCATCCAGGACACTTGTATGATGCATGGAATATACAGTTCCATAAGGAAAATCTTTAACTGTATAAAAGGATTGATGAAGACATCAATACATGGGCAGGGCATTTCCTGCTGGGTCATTAATAAAACACTAAAGGAGTCCTTTCAACAGTGGCTTTGTGTGGTCTGTCCTCATTGGGTCAAAGCAATCTATTTATGCTTCTTCCTCACCCCTGCTATCTCCTTTAGGTTTCCAGATAAAAGAGGGCTCATTGTGAACAAAGCAACTGCTTTGACAGAGCTTTGGGCACCTGCAGCGGATCAAACCATTCTGTTTGCTCAGGTTCAATAAAACGGGGGCTACATGAGGGTGGGAGAGACCACTGTGCCCGCATGTTAGCAAGTCTATGAGTTGCACATGCTTCCTTTGATATGTAATCTAAAAAAAAAAAAAAAAAGCAGCAGACAATGGAGGCTTCATAATCTCCACTAATGACAACAACAGCCCCCATGTAAAGCATATTTACATCCACAACGACAGCGTGTGTTGCCAGAGATGGTGCGATAACTTCTTCGAATGAGGCGTTGCTATGGGGATATGACTCATCACAAGTCTTCCTGCCTTACCTGTGGCAGCTGCACAGCACTCATGAAAATGATTTCATGCTCCTTTTGTTTGCCAACCAGCAATAACATGTCGTTATCAGATGTCTGTGAAAACACAGTGAAACTCAAGTACCTAAACAAGGCTTCTGTTGCGAGTTTTTTTTTCTCCTGAACATGTTTTATGGACTTAGGAATGAGGCTATGATTCTTTCATAATCAGGTGATCAGATGATGACACTTTTTACAACACACTCAAACACTCTGAGGAGTCTCATACAGCATCTGACTTCCACTTTGCTACTAAGGAGCTGAAAATAGAAACTTTAAAAGCCAAACAGAAATTTAAATCTGACTTGGCAAATAGGGCAAATGACAGCAGCCATGTCTCTCTGGATGGCTTCCAGTCGCACTCTGAATTAGCTCCTAATTGTTTTTTATAATTGTTTTGTTAATTTTCATTCAGTAATGAGAGTGAGGAATTACGCTGCAAGCTTGGAAATAATCAGCACTGTAACAGCACTTTTGATGTAAAGGATGTGACAAAGATCTTCCGCTCTAAAAGAGTTAGCAAGTCTCATGGACCTGAAAATATCTGTGGTTGTTTGCTCAGCAGCTGAGTCCTGTGTTCCACTACATTTTAATGGTGCTTTACAGGCACAACATGTACCTCAGTTATGGAAAGATATTGTGGTAGTCTCTGTACTTAAATCCAGCCATCCAGCGATTTGTACCCTTTGCAGAGTGAGTTTCAGTTTCTTTATTCTGGATGAAGGCTTAAAGCCCCAAAGTTCACAACAACATGAGATGAAAACCGCTTTGTTCCAGTGGGTAGCAATCAGATGAACAAATTATAGTTTTTGATATCCTACATGACGCAGTGTGAATTCTTTATAGTCAATTTATCTCTTCATTATGTTGTGTTGTGCTTGTCTGTTGTCAGTGTTTGTTTTGGAAATGTACACATGAGAATGGACAACTCATCTACATTAAAGAACTAAAGAAGTTCCAATTGTGTTTAACTCTTTAAAATGCAAATAAAGCATCTGAAAATAAAATGCAGTTGCAGCTGCTGAATGCAGTAAAATATATTACAAGGATTTATGTCATATACACCTACAAGTGAATACATTTAATAAGCCTGTCAACTTGAAAATAATTTCCCCTTTCATAACAACTACACAGCATTTTTCTTTTCTTTTCAAATATGCTCTAAGAGCAATATGAATAAGAATCAGTGAAAACGTGGCTCTGGATCAGAAACCATGGTGATCTAGATCAGGGCTCTTCAACTCCAGGCCTCGAGAGCCCCTGTCCTGCAGCTTTTAGATGTGTCCCTGATCCAACACACCAGAATCAAATGGCTGAATTACCTCCTCAGTATGCAGTCAAGGTCTCCAGAGTCCTGCTACTGACTTCTATATTTGACTCAGGTGTGTTGAAGCAGAGACACATCTAAAACCTGCAGGACAGGGGTTCTCGAGGCCTGGAGTTGAAGAGCCCTGATCTAGACAGATGAAAAGCGAATCACTTTCCTGACATTTAAAATTCTGGATTTAGTCTCAAATTACCTCGCTAAGCTTCATAGCACACCCCTCTGGACCTCTCCACTGTCTTTACATTGTTGGTCCCTTTTTTCAAAATTGGAATTATCTGACAAATAAAATGTCCTGCTGTGGAGACTGTCAAATAATTACTTTGTTTAGCTTTTTTTTTTTTTTTAAAGCAAATTTTTGCAAATTATTTGGCAAATTTTAGTACAGTGGTACCTCAAGATACGAGCTGCTCCACATACGAGTTTTTCGAGATACTAGCCGCTGCTTAAGCAAAATTTCTGCTCTAGATACAAGCTCAGTTCCAAGATACAAGCCGAGCTTCGGAAAGCCACTAATAGTTGGCACATCGGCGCTCGGTCCCACAATCCTCGTTTTTCTCACGTTTTACCAGCGCAGAGTCAAGTAGTATCCAGTGTTGCCAGATTTTGCGATAGAAACTTGCAACCAGCTCTATGAAAACAAGCCCAAAAAAAGCCCAACTGGTAACCCAACACTGTGTTAAACTGAGGCGACTTTTAAACAGTATAGCTCACTTCTTTTTTTTTGTTTCATTGTGTTTTGGAGCAGTGAAATCCATGTTTCTTAGCCTCAGAAGAGAAGGGTGCACAGTTTTTTGTTTTTTGTGCATATGTGCTTCTCGGTATTAGCACGTTGAATTAAATCAGCATGGTGAAAACATATTTCACACTTGTAAAATCTGCAAAGTGCCTATGATACGTCTCCCATCAGGACCGCAGCTACTTTTTGAGGTGTATGCGGACACAATTTTGTTTGTTTGGGTGTACGCCTGGTCAACTTGTGCGGGAGCAATAAACAGGAAACGGGGGCTTGGAAGGGACAAACTACCTACTACTCGTCTTTTGCTCCCTCCCTCTCTCCTCAGCCGCTCTTCGTTAGCCACGCTCATCTGTCGCCAAGGTAAGATTACAGTACCGTGTTCTATACATTTTTCTTTTATTACTTTTTTATGTTTCATCTATGTATAATTGTCTTTTTCTTAATTAAAAACATTGATTTTTTCATAATTTGGGATATTTTGGGGACTTGTCAAAGGGCTGGAACGGATTAAATCTATTTTCTTTATTTTAAATGGGGAAAATTTGTTCGAAATACGAGCTGCTTATGAGCTTACTTATGAGCTCGGCTGTGGAATGAGTTAAACTCGTATCTCAAGGTACCACTGTATTTTATTTGTAACTTACCACCAATTATCAAGGACCTGTGTCCATACAGTATATACATGTAGTTTGCTAACAAAACCAGCTAGCATTAGCTGATAATGATAGCTGGTCCCTTCTGTTTCCATAAAAACAACCTGGAATTGGCCAAAATGTGAATGTTGTATTTAGAAACCAGTTGGTGATGTCCCGTTACCTACTCCCATCTTTTATTTACAGTTTAGTAACTAAAGGCTTCGGATAAAGTAAATTGCATGTCTTTTAGTAGAGTCTGTTCGCAACTGATTGGTTTGAAATAGTAAGTAAGTTTTAAGTAAGTCAAGGAGCGCCTGATAAATATTTATCAGGAGCACCTTGACAGATAAATATGAATTTTGTTTAATGAAGTATTTAACATAAACAACCAAAGCAGGCGGGCGGCTCAGTGGCATGGTAGTTAACACTGTTGCCTCACTGGTCTGGGTTTGATTCCACCTTGGCCCGGGCCTTTCTGTGTGGCGTTTGCATGTTCTCCCTGTATTTGCATGGGTTTTCTCTGGGTACTCCGGTTTCCTCCCGCAGTCCAAAGACATGCAGTTAGCGGGGTTAGGTTAATTGATAATTCTAAATTGCTCATAGGTGTGAATGGTTGTCTGTCTATTTATGTTAGCCCTGTGACAGCCTGGCAACCTGTACAGGGTGCACCCCCCACGACCCTTAACAGGATAAGTGGAAGAGAATTCATGGAAAGCAGGCAAAGAAATAATTGCAGAAAAAGGCAGAAAAAAAAGCATTATTCCAATAAATATGAAAATAGAATGATGGGTTTTCTCTGAAGGTGCAGCCTGCTGTATAACACACAGATTGTAAACGGTGGTGCTTGTCACCATTAGATATACTATAGAAATAAACTCACGCATGACAGATGTTTGAGTTTGGTTTTGTTTCTGTGTGGTGCTTCAGGTATGTTGTCATACACTGAGAAGTGTGGAGGTGGCCCATCTGTCACAGCATTACTAACCCTGTAAACAAAATCCTGAGCTGTCATTCACTGCACACCCACGGCCTTTTATTCTCACTGGCTACTTCTCAGCAGGCAGAACCGGTGAAGGTAAAAAAATAAAAATAAAAAATCTACGTTACATATACATTGTTGAAGAAACTGCAGCTTTTAGAAGCCGTAAGTGAAAGTTATAGTGTTTTGCTTCAGGCAGGCATGAAGATTAATGAGCTGCTGGAGGCATTAAAAAAAGAAATGCAAACCTTAACATGAAATTGATTGGTACATAATGAATCACTAAAGTATGAGTGCAATCTTTCTTTAAAGGTTAATAACTTTTGACCTTGTTTCCAACCCTATTTGTATCATTTTTCCTTAAGGTGACTCAGCTGACCTATGGTTAATATGAACACAAATGATTGGCTGGGTAGTTCTACTGATTTTATATCAATCTGCTGTATATGCAGACAGATACGCTGACTAGGTGTGTATGAAATTAGGACCAATCTGGTGGTTTCACGTGGTTGACTTTGTTTTCCCAACCATCAAAAATAGTTTTTAGATTCATATCCTATCCGTGCAGCTATAAGTCAGATTTGTTGCACTTTACGTTATGAGATAAACAATCCATCACTTCTAGTAACTTATATTGATTTGTTATAGTTAGTTACCAATGCATTACAGTAGCAAGCAGGAACTGTCCTGGAAAATACTCATTTTTAATGGTGTGTTCAAGTCCTGCAACAAAGTACTATACAGCCAATGTTTAAAGGATAAACATGGTGTTATAGCCTCTTCCAATGAAGTTATCGATTGTTATTGATTCCATTTGTTTACTCGTATGTTTGTTAGCATGATTACTCACAGTTTTGGGGTGGATTTGCAGGATTTTTATTTTTAATCAGATGTGGGGCTTAGCAGAGATTAGAGGTGACTTAACCTTTGGAGTTAATCTGGCTTCAAGAACTTTCATCATTGTGAAATGGGGGCATCATATCTTCACAAATGCAAATCAAAGAGAAACAAGAAAAATCTGGAGACATCGACTTGAATATCACAAATGAATCTGTATCCAGATATCCTTCTAGATCCAGGCACTCATTTCATCCACAGTCTGGAAGGACTTTTCAGTCTTGGAAGAGGTGCACAGTGTCAAACTGCTCCAGTTTCCAAACAAGATTAAAACACCAAGAGACGGTTCTTCAGTTTGTATCTGCAGCTCTGCCTCAAGCTCAACGACTCATAAATCTCATTAGCAAAAATGTCACAATAACAGTTTGTTATTTTGGTTTTTATGAAGCCATGTGCTCCCACTTTACTCATCTAATAATAACAAAACTGACCGAATCTCCACTCACTGTTCAGTGTAATCAAAGTACCTTAAAAAAACAAATAAAATCTATCAGATCTATTAATATGTATTATTGTTATGCAACAAATGAGCTTTTTTTTTTGTTTTTTTTTTGTTTGGTTAACATGAAAACAACAACCACTTCAATCTGTGAATATTTTAGGTGTTGAATAGAACACAGTACGGATCTGTGCACTGCGTGATCCTCTTTATTCCATGTACCTGTCCAAAGGCATCGTGTTACCCTCTACTGTATCTTGTGCTGCGAGTCTGAGACAGGAACACACACAAACTACAGAGTTACCTAATGCATGACCCAAGATCCCCCCCACCCCCACCCCCCGTCCTCGCCACTCTGCTCTTGGGACACTGTAAAGGCAGTGTATTTAAAAAGGTGCAGCACAGCTACTAGACTCAAGTGACATCTCAGGTACTTGTAGAGCCGCAGGGGGATTTCATGACTGTGCTGAGATCACACATTTTCTGAACATAAAGCACTTCTCCTACTGCCTTGAGGTGATCGGGATGTAGGTCTGTACGAAGGTCAGACACTGTTGCATAACATCATCGGTTAATGGAAATCTGAAGAGCTTTCACAGAGGTTTTTGTTATAAGGCTGAGGTCGTGACATGCTCACAAAGATCCAATTTTGCTCTCAGTGAGCTCAGTTTCAGTCTTGCCTACGCTGCAAAAACATTCATTGTGCTGTTTTTTTTTTTATATCTGCGCTCAATTCTCCTCTTGGTGTAATTTAGGTCTGTAAATAACACATGTACCAGAGAGAACAGTGTTACTTCTTTGATATGAGTGTGCTTTTTAAAAAAAAAAATGCTTTCACAACACTTGCTTAATATGTACACTATATTAAAATTACTAATCAATTACTTGAATTCAACATGTCTCAAAAATATGAACTAGAGACCATCTTGCAATGGGAATCCCACCAGCCAGACTCTTGTTGGGAGAAGTAACCTGCTTATACAATCACTGGACACTTTATTAGGTACACATGTTTAACTGATTGTTAACACAAATATGTGATCAGCCAATCACATGGCAGCAACTCAGTGCATCTAGACATGTAGACATGGTCAAAACGACCTGCTGAAGTTCAGACTGAGCTCCAGAATGAGGAAGAAAGGTGATTTAAGTGACTTTGAACGTGGCATGGTTGTTGGTTCCAGACGGGCTGGTCTGAGTTTTTCAGAAACTGCTGATCTGCTGGGATTTTCCCACACAGCCATCTCTGGGGTTTACAGAGAATTATCTGAAAAAGAGTAAATGTCCAGTGTGCTGCAGTTCTCTGGGTGAAAATACCTTGTTGATGTCAGAGGTCAGAGGAGAATTGCCAGACTGCTTTGAGCTGATATGAAGACAACAGTAACTCAAATAACCAATAATTGCACCCATTGCATGCAGAAGTGCATCTCTGAATGCACAACACATCCAACCTTGAAGCAGATGAGCTACAGCAGCAGAAGACCACACCGGCTAAGGTCAGCTAAGAGCAAGAAACTGAGGCTATAATTCACACAGGCTCAACAAATCTGAACTATAGAAAATTGGAAAAATGTTCCCTGGTGTGATGAGTCTCGATTTCTACAGCAACATTTGGATGGCAGGGTCAGAATTTGTCATAAACAACATGAAAGCATGGATCCATGCTGTTTCAGGAGGACTGATGCACATGCTCAAAACTTTCTGTGTATTAAAAAAATGTCACACATTATTGCTTTGGGAATAACTCAGATACTGCGACTGACTGAAAACTGCTGGAAGCATTCTTCACTCAGAAATGTTGACTGTTTCTCTGCTTCTTTAATGCCGCTTGCACCTCCCCATGTTACAACTCCAATGTTTTATCCCATGTAATGAATCAGGTGATGCCTCATGATGTCCTGACCATCATACTAGAAAGGTTTTCTTTTACCAACCCACACTGAGCACTAGGAGCAGAGAATAGTCTCCCACTCACAACACAGAAATGGAAAAATAAGCTAAAGGACCAAGGACCAATACGGTCCTCTTGATTCAATCCACCTACATGTCCTCAGGTGTTTTTCTCTTTTTTTTTTTTTTCTATTTTCTGATTATTAGACAGCCAATATCAAACAGGGCTGCCGTTTGCAGAAATCCTTTTTTCCAGTAACTGGTGCCTGGCACCTGCTTCTCAATAACAGGTTGTGAAAGACAGCAGTCTAGGTGACCAGTGCACAGTGTGTTACGTATCTCAGCTGAGTCACACTAAACATAAATTAACACAGTGACCATCTTCTCAAACAAAAATATAGCGTGTTTAGCTGTTGTTTTAGCTATAGGTGAGGCAGCGAGTTGAAAGCTTGAAGCAACAGCACATTTAAGGGGATTCCCCGTTGACTCCTTTACATTTACTGTGTGGTTTACCCTGACTCACACTGAATTAAAATTTAATTGTGTTGCCTAAACTCAAAATTGGGGACCAGTTTCTTTCTTTTTATTGTCAAGCTGGGTTTACTTTATATTTGGATGGTGGATAATTAGAAGATATTTTGCAGGGTTTGAACGCTTTTTCTGAACTGCTGCAAGGCCTTGAAACATTTTGGAGGATCCCCCCCCCCCCCCCAAAAAAAACCCCAAAAAAACCAACCCAAAACAAAACAAAACAAAACAAAAACAAAAACAAAAAACAAAAACCCAGCAGTGGAGTGTGGATTGGTGGCAGTGGAGTGGATGTTTTTATTCGACACACATAAAAACATCCACTCAAAGGAATGTCATGTGGGGCTCTAAAGCTGCTCTGTGCTTCACTGTGATGCATCTGTTAGGTAATACAGCGGTGCATAGAATTATATTGGAGGTGACACCCCATCAGGACTATAAATAGCCTGGCACTTTTTCCCCAGGAGCCAAGCTAGCGCTCTCCCAGGCATTTGATCACTTGGTTGTAGTGAACTGACATCACCCACTCCTGCTTTTTCTCACTGACTTTCTGACTCATAAACACACACACACAGCAAAACAGACCCCCATCGCGCCCCCCCCACCACACACACACACAGACACACACAAATCCTAGGTGCTGTTATAGCTTCATTACAGCTGGAAAACTGTAGTTAGAGAGACCTTTATTAGCTGCCGTGATGATGATGATGATGCCTTTGGGGGCAGATGCTTTACCTCAGGGTTTCCCTAAACTGTACTACTACACGTACTGATGACTCACCTAATCACTTAAGCTTCAACCATGACTACTTCGAACAAAGCCGTGGGCACAGAGTAAAGTGAATTCTCAGATACTGCATCACTCTTTAATAAATAAAGTGCTGGTCTTAATTGAAGGGGAAGGGGATTGAGGCACAAGCCTCATAACAAATAGGAGTATGAACAGAGTGAAAACGAAAAAAGATATAGAAAACCCCTGCAGGCTGTGTCTGACCCCGGTGAGTCACAGTCTACGCGTGCTTCTGCAGAAGTGAACATGACTCAGTAACAAGCACAAACATTAGTGAAGTGCACTTCTATTGCTGGCTACATTACTCCAACTTGGTATTTTATCTCATTTATTGGAACAAAGAGTGCTGGTTGTACAGTTTATGCTTTTTGAAGTGCACCCCTCTTTCTTTTAGACAACAATGCTGCACGAGATGCTACCAAAATGATTAGAAATGAATTTTTGTAGACAGTGGTGAACATGTTCCTGTAATGCTCATTAAATTAAACAGTTTACAATTATTATTCTTTAATATAAATGCAGGATAGTACTTTGTAACAAAGAGTTTTTTTTTTTTAAAGAATTTAAAATTTTTGAGGATTTGAAGGTAATTGGTTTTATCAGTGATTAGTAAATTATTATGGTTATAGACCAATTTATGAACAATAATAAAGTCCAAATTGATAGCAAAAAATTTCCTGGTCTTTAACTAACAACAAAATATAAGCTGTGGCCTTAATGGTTAACAAATGTTTAAATGGTTAGTAATGTTTATGAACCTAAATTTTGTTTTGATAACAACAATTTTTGAGTTAACAGGCAATGAAATGGCTCTTCAGCTAGAAGTTACACCCTCTGATATAACATTTCACCTTAAGGCCATTTATAAAATGTTATAAGCTATAACTAATAGCTTTACCAATGTTAAAAAGCCATGCTATAAACACTGTCTTTACCAAGTTTTAAGAAAATCCTGTCGTGTGTCTCAATGTTTATGTTTAAGACTTTTAATGTTGTATTTGTAGTAAATTAATCATTTACTAATGCTAATGCAGGGTCTCCAAGTTAACTAGCTGAGATGGATTATTATACCTACATCCAGTGAAATGTCTGTGAACCAACAAAAGGCTATTAGAAAGTGAGAAACGTATTTCCCTAATTAATGATATGGCATCATTGCTTCTGACATGTGGCCTATTAGCAGAAACCTAGGGCTGTTTATTTTTGGGTTACCTATTAACAACATTATCACCAAGATATAACCATATGGACAGACCCAAACGTCTCAGTGATGGCTTCTATTTGATCTGCTAAGCAGGGGCATCTCCAAGAGAGGGAGGGTGGTGTGGGGAGCTGAGAACACAGTGTATTAATCTGGTGAAAGAAAACACTTGCAGCATGCAGTGCTGTGTCCGATTACAGATTTATTATGTGAAAAGTGGTGCTGCAAACATTTAAACAAATTTTTTTGTATTGAATAATTATTTTTTTACTTAACTAAAAGTTATAATCCTATTTAAGTAGCTCAACAGTGAACAGTTTGTACATTCAAAATATATTTAAAGTACCTAAAGTAAATGTGCTCATTATGTGGAATGAGACTTATTGCATCATAATTATTGATTTATTGATGTGCATATATCACTTTAATGTTGCAGTTTTTGATGGTTTTAATTACTGACATATTGATGATCAGCTAGATCTGTAATAAGACAATTTACCTGCAAACTAATAAGTAACTAAAAGTTTAAAATAAATGATATGGAATGCAAAATACAATAACTGCATCCAGAATATAGTGGAGTAAAAGCAGAAAGCAGCATAACATAGAAATGCTGTACTTAGATAACGTACAAATACATTAAACCTCAGTAAAGTACTTGAGTAAATGTACTTTTAATTCCTATGACGCCTGTCTTTAGGCTGGCGACCTGTCCAAGGTGTGCCCTGCCTTTCGTCCTGTGACAGCTGGGATAGGCTTTATTTTCATACATTTCAGTCAAATTTTAAGTCAAAGTCAAACTTAATCAAACTTTAAAAAAATTATTCAAGTT
This sequence comes from Archocentrus centrarchus, assembly GCF_007364275.1. Lineage (NCBI taxonomy): Eukaryota > Metazoa > Chordata > Actinopteri > Cichliformes > Cichlidae > Archocentrus > Archocentrus centrarchus. The sequence continues at coordinate 23,479,582 of NC_044363.1, forward strand.
AAATTATAACAGCCTTTTTTTTTTTTTTTTTTTTTTTATAAATTGCTGTCTTTTTGTATTTTTTTTGCGTACAAGACCGAAAATATGATACATTAAACTAAATCGATGCGGGCTATAAATAATTCATTTCGGCAAAAGGCGGGCGTGTGGACCTTGTGCCATTCGGTGACGGCTGAACCGTCATCCCGGAGTTTATCTGCGCCCTTTGCATCCAGATCCAAGTTGATTTTGAGCGAAGCGCGATCAGTGCGGAATTTGCAGGTGAAGAACTTAAGCGAGATTATTTTTGTTTGCGCACAAGTTCGTTCAAAGAAAGCCAAATGAGGCGTCATCAAACAGAAAATCTCACAGAATATTCGAATATGTAGGAAATAAGATGAAGTTTGTGTGTGTGTGTGTTTTTTTTTATGTGATTACGTTTTATCCCCCCACGTGTTATGTAAAACGTTTATTCATGTCATCAGACCTGCTTCTCTTCACCAGGGTCCTCCTCAGTCCCCCACAGATCTCTCTCTGCCTGTTGACTGCTCCGCTTGCTTGTTGTTTAAATTGTCGTAGCTGCTGAAAGACGCGACACCCACGCCTTGTTTCACTTTGCGGAGCGTCACACGTGCACCTGTCGGATGGTAACGGGAAACAGTCGGTAAGCTCAGAGAGAGATGGTGGCTGCTGGGTTCAGCACGCTGGATAGCGCTCGTGGAATTTGGAAAGTACGGCGGCGGCCGGCTGCGCGTGGACGCACGAGGATTTAACCGGAATGAATGCGAAGAGCTGCTGGAGAGATGAGCGACGGGTGACCATGGTTGATTTGAGGTTTTTATCAGCAACAACAGGCGCAGGTAACGTGAGAGTGGACTTTCTGGAGTGAGACATGGACTTTGCTGAAATTATTTTCGCTTTGTTCATCGTCGTGGTCGCGATCATCTCGTTGCTGTCCAACTTGTTGGTGCTGCTATGTTTCATCCACAGCACCGAGATACGCCGACAGGTGCCCGGTGTTTTCACCATGAACTTGTCTTTCTGCAACATACTCATCACTGTTTTAAACATGCCAGCCACTTTGGTGGGGATTATCAGAAAGCAGCAGCCGTTTGGAGATTGCATTTGCCACACCGTGAGCTTTCTGGAGACTTTTCTGACTGCAAACACCATGCTGAGCATGGCGGCTCTCAGCATAGATCGGTGGATAGCGGTAGTCTTCCCGCTCAGCTACTCCACCAAAATGCGCTACAAGGACGCGCTGATCATGGTGTGCTACTCCTGGCTACACTCCTTCACCTTCTCCCTGACGGCGCTGCTCTTCTCCTGGGTCGACTACAGCGACGTTTACGCGTCCTGCACCTTGCAGCCAAGCGAGGAAGGCAGCGACAGGATTAAGTTTACAATCTTCACTATCGTTTTCCACGCTACTAGTTTCATTCTCTCCCTGCTCATCTTGTGTTTCACCTACTTAAAGGTGTTGAAGGTCGCCAGGTTTCACTGCAAGAGGATTGACATTATCACCATGCAGACTCTGTTCCTGCTGGTCGATATTCATCCAAGGTAGTTCACCTCGTATATTCTGTGCATGTTTTCTTCCGGTGTAGTTTGACACTGGCCTTGTAGCAAAAGTCTAAATGTTCTTTGCTGTTTTCAGCGTGAAACAAAGATGCTTAGCAGAACAAAAGAGGAGAAAGCAGAGAGCCACAAAGAAGATCAGCATCTTCATCGGCTCATTTATCATCTGCTTTGCTCCTTATGTAATCACAAGGTGAGTCAACTCATACATAATTTAATTTACTGCAAAACAACAGCTTAAAAAAATAACTGGCCCCACATATTTATAAACTAACACATCTTAGCTGGTGTGTGACTATAGTAAAACTAAAATTAGCCGTGATGTAGTGAGCAAATAACCTTATCTGCATCCACACTCATCAGCTTTGTTGCCCTCTTTCTTTAAATGCTGGTACAGTACAAACCCACAGATCTGTCACAATATTAGATCAAATACAAGTAAACAGTTTGTTCCTAGCTCATGTCACACTGCTCATAATTTTAACAACGATTTCCTTAAACCGTGAGACGGCTCCTTAGCCGCCTGTGCTCTTCCAAACAGGATGCCAGGCTTCTTCCACTGACAGACACACATAAAAGAGGCTCCCAGAGTAACGTGGAAATGCTTCAGTGGCCCACAAATCGGCCAGATGTGGTGCTGATGATCCATCAATTTGACATTTGCGGTGTGCGCTCATTTGGGAGGGAAGAAAGAGGACAAATTAACACAGAGCAGGTCTGAGCTGGAGTAACTCCCCTGACCGTGCCTGCCCACTGGAAGTATCCAGAGTGACAGTTGACACCAAAACATCTAATTATGAAAATTTATACACATATTTTATCTTTTGCACTTGTAAATTGAAATATTCTTTGCCTCTTTGGTATTCTGATGCTCCCATTTGATTTCATTGTTCTACACCCACCCCCTGTGAGAAGAATACAGGAGACTGTGCAGAAACGTGGAGAGGGGCTCGGCCATATGGTTTAAGTTTTTTTTTTTAAATGCTTAAAAAAATAACTCCTTGGATAATTTGAGGTGCCTTAATAAAACCTGCATAATGCCTATAGTCATCTGTAATTTCCTGGAAAACATAATTCCTCCACTTTTTTTTCACCCATGTTTTGATTTAATGTTAATGTGGCATTGGAAATTCCTGTAATATTTAATTCAGTCACTAAAGCAGAAGGCTAAATAGACTAGTTGTCCTTTTAATTTCATTTCATTTCGATAAAGTAATCTAACAACCCTTCTTGTATTTACAACCCTGTTTCCAAAGACGCTGAGATGCTGAAATGTAAACAAAAACATAACACACTGATTTGCAAACCATCTAAACCCTTTCTAAAATGGAACATGATACAAAAGCAGGAAATCGAGTCAGATGAGGCTTTGTTTTAAAACGCATCTCTTCATTTTCAACATTTTTGAGAAAAAGTTGAGACAGGGGTGCGTCTGCTGCTGTGTCGCTTCAACATTTCTTCTGAAAACACACTGAGGAGACTAAATGCTGCAGTTTTTAAAGTGAAACCTTTTGCCATTCCTCATTTCACCTGCTTAGCAGCACAGAGTATCATTGACAGAGATTTTTAGATAAAGTCTCCCTCTTAGGGGTTAAACATAAGGATTCCTCTAACATGATAGACTTTGAGGCCTTTCTCTGGTATCTGCCTATATTTTACTTTGTTTACTGTGTCTGCAACCGAAAAGCTTAGATGTGAGCAAATTATTAAAAAGTTCTTCACCTGAAATATAAAAATATACCAAGGGGGAGGACAGCCTCAGAATTGGGTCAATAGGGAGGTTTTCCTTGCTATAGTGTGGTAAGTAAACCCCAGTTAATAAGTCCCCTGAGGTCTTCACCGGGGAAACTTGGTCTTGTCAAAACTTACAGTAACATTAACATTTTATGTTATGCTTTTTAAATGTAATCATAAATATAAGGAGTAGTTGGCCTGCTGGGTAGCCAGTCTATCACCAGGACTCCTTTACTACAAAGTCATACTGTTAGAATATACACAGAATACAGCTTAGTGTTGTCTTGTTAGAATAGGCTAGGCCTTCCCTGAAAAGGACACTGTCTGGGTGGCAGGAGATGCCACTTCAAAACCTGCATTCACTGTTCAGCATTAATGGGCAGTCATAAATGCACAAGGTGCCCATGCTGTGTGCACTAATGCACCCTCATACTGTCAGTGATGATGGCTTTGGAGAGTGCTCTGATATCAACAAGCAATGGTCCTGTCACAGTTCTGAGAATTAAGGACCCAAATGTTGAACCTGAGGCAGACTAAATAACCAAAATCAAACCTTTTATTAGGCTGTAAACAGAAGTTCAAAAAGCATCACAGGGAAAACCAGGGATCACACAGCCAGGAGAGGACCATTTATACACACAGGGTAATCATGGTCATGGGGACAGCTGGGGGAAATGAGACACAGGTGAAAACAATAAAGACAGTTGGGGGAGGAAGCTTTCAAAGGAAAAGCAGGAAATGGCAAAAGATCCAACCAAATACAGAGGACCAAAATACAGTAACACAAAATCTGATCTGGAATTTACAGGAAAAACTGGAACAGAAATTAAAAACCAGATATGTTAACAGATACATTAACTAAGCATTGACCAAACATGACCAAACCTGCGGACCACAACAGGTCCTATTTGTGATTCGTGATTTCCCCCCCCAAAATTATCAGATTTAATTAAAATTAAACAAGATAAATTCTCTTTTCAATCTTTTCAGCATGATGTGTTGTCTGTGTACTGTTTTCACTTTAAATACTGGTCTTTGATTATTATATTTTTGTTAACATTTTACGCAGCCTCCCATCTCTTGAGAAAATGGCTCGAGTTCTTTGTTTGGTTAGTTTTTTATTTAGGCATTTTAAAACATTGCATGTGGTTCCTTTGGAGGAAAAATAATAAAAAGTATGAAAGGTTGAAACATAAAAATCTGAGGTGAAAAAATTATAAAAGATCCCCTTCTTTTGAAAGGTCGGGGTTTAAAAGAAAATCACACCACCTTCCTACCTTTGCCAAAGGGAAAGAAAACCCACACAACTCCATTTTCAAGCCTCTTTTATGATTTTTATGTGTTAAAGGTTTCACGGTCAGTCCTACCTAATCATCTGACAGTAACATCAGGGAAAAGCTCTGAGTGGCTCCTTAACTAAAATGCACTCTGTTTAGTCATGTTTCTCTTGACGTCCCTTCAGGTTGGCCGAGCTTCTCCCATTTGTGGGCATCAACCGCCACTGGGGAATCATCAGTAAGTGCCTGACATATAGCAAGGCTGCGTCTGACCCCTTCGCCTACTCTCTCCTACGTCAGCAGTACAAGAAAGTCCTGGTCGCCATCGTCAACAGGCTACTCCGACGTGACCTGTACCCTTCGTCTGGCCATAACAGCTCTTTAGACACAGAGAATGACTACTGTCTCCAGAGGATCAGTTAATGGCAAATACGGGACGTGACATATACACACACTACAGTGCAGGCCAAAAATAAAGGTTGCCTCTTGGAAAAAAAAAAACAAGGTGGGTGGAGGAGGAAAAAAAAAAGCAAAAGCGAGTGAGGACAGGGTATTGTTAGAATGAGAAAAGAGAGTAGAAAGACGGGACAGACTGTGGGTGGAAGGTGAAAAAAGAGCAAAAAAATAAGGAAGACAGTGGGCGGACACGAAAGAAAAGGCAGTGATATGGGGGAGGATGAATGGGCAATAAGATAAAGAAGAGATGGGTGGACGACAGATAGGGAGCGACAGGAGCAAGGTGGAGATGTTGGGGAGTGTCAGTAATTCAGCAAACCACAGAAACCACACAGATGCGCATGCAGATCAAGTCAGTCTATTTCACTGAATCAGTCATTGGTTCATCTCAAACTGAAGGCGGGCATGGAGATCGGCCCCTTCCTCACTTTGTGCGACATGTAAAAAGTGGCCTTTCTGTACTGTAACCACCACTTTATAGTCATTTTGAACCGGCATGTTCTTGACCCAGTTACATCGCACACACAGAGGCTGGTGGTCGATGAGCAGCCGAGCGAAGACGTGCAAAGGGTGGGTGGGGTGGGGGGACTTTGTTGCTCCTGCTTCTGTATAATGTACCTTCAGTGAATGGATGCAGTCTTAAATGTGGAGACTCAACTGCTGCACATTATTGCCATGTTCTGTATCGACTGTGTTAGACTACTTTGCAGTGTCATGTCAGTCACTTAATATTGATGCACTTTGTCTGATTCTCTCAGAACGCTGAACCTAAAGGAGCCAAAGGCATTTAACACTTACACCCTGATCTTAAAGGATGATTCTGGTGAAAGGCTTTATTTTTATTACCGTCACCAAAGACCAAAGTTAGTCAGTTTCTCGGAATTCTCCGATTTCTCAAGCATGCTTGTTTTTGGAAGTATAGACAGCAATTAATGCGCATCTTTCATTTTCAATAATACCCATTTTAATTATTTAATTTAAAAAGGTGAAGCTTTTATATATTCTATATTCATCACACATGAAATGGAATATTTCAAGCTTTTGTTTTAATTTTGAGGATAATGGCCTGTAGCTCATGAAAATCTCAAATCCAGCAGAATATCTCCTAAGATCAATGAAAAAAGGATTTACAGTAGAGAAAGTTTGTTCATTTATCATGAGTTACTGCTTCAGTGCAGCGTGGCATGGAGGTGACCAGCTTGTGACTCTGCTGAGGTTCTTATTGAAGGCCGGGTTGCTCAGACAGCGGCCTTCAGCTCGTCTGTATCTTTGGCTCGGGCGTTTCTCATCTTCCTCTCGATAGATTCTCTGTGGGGTTCAGGTCAGGTGAGTTGGTTGGTCAATAAAGCACAATGATAACATGGTCAGCAAACCATTTAGTAGCAGTTTTGGCACTGTTGTCAGGTGCTAAGTCCTGCTGGAAAAAGAAATCAGGATCTCCATAACGTTTGTCAGCACATGAAAGCACTCTGAAAGCTCCTGGTAGATGCTGCGTTGACTTGTGACGCTGCCAGTGGACCAGCCACCAACACCAGCAGATGACACAGCACTACAGATCATCACAGTCTGGAAACTTCACAGCAGACTTCAAACATCTTGGATTCTCCACTCTAGGACCTTGATTTCCAAATAAAATCCAAAATTAATTTTCATCTGAAAAGAGAACTTTGTCCCACTGAGCAACAGTCCAGTTCTTGTTCTCTTCAGTTCAGGTAAAGCACTTCTGACACTGTCTGTGGTTCAGGACTGGCTTGATATTAGGAATCCGAAAGGTGTAGCTCCTTTCCCGAAGATGTCTGTGCATGTTGGCTCTTGATGCAATGACACCAGCCTCAGTCCACTCCACTCGACATTCTTGAGTTTTCTTGATAATCCTCTCAAGGCTGTGGTCATCCCTGTTGCTTGTGCAACTTTTCCTGACACACATTTCAGCTCCCTGTGAACAGCCAGCCTTTTTTAGCAATGTTTATCTGTGGCTCCTTGAAATAAAACTATAATTTAAGGTAGTAGATTTCTGAGTTTCATGAGCTACAATGACCAAAATTACACCGATTACACCAATTCTACACCAATTCTACATATGAATGTTTACCTTTTTTCAGTTAAATTAAAAAAGTACATTTTTCCACAATATTGTAGTTTTTATGAGAAAGAGGATAAAAAATTTGTTCACCTTGAAAATTCCCAGATTATATGTTATTATGCAACTGAGTCATTATCTAATTAAATATGAACTGCAAACTCTTAGAAAAGAAATTTAAACACTGGACAAAGCCAAGTTCATAATTTTGCTTTTATTGTATGGATTTAGGAAATCTTCTTTTATCACACCATAACTTCAGAATGCCATTTTAGCTAACACATGAAACCATGAAACTTCATTAGTTGAGTACGTACATTAGGAAAATTAAATTTTGCTTCACAATTGTTTTTGAAATTTTATGTCGAAAAGGCACATGTGCTAATTTGCATAAATTTTCAATGGGCAAAGTGCATTTAAATAAACAACTAAATGGGTTTGTTTTGGACATTTTCCACCCGCTTCTCTTAAAGAAGCCGTGGAAATAAGATTAGGCAGCGCATAACAGTTTACCAAATACACATAAGCTGCAAGTTAATTTAAGAGTTGGAGAGTTAATGAAGAGAATGAAAAAAAATGTTTGTATGTTTGTTGGCAACACAAGAAAACACGGCATATTACCAGATTCATCCTTCTAAGTGAGAGTTTTTAACTGAATGTACCCGATCGCCCACTTTTAACTGAAATGCATTTGTACAATTGTGTGTTGTTTTGCCAGCTGACAGGAGAAGATGTTTCTATGGATATTTACAAAATGTTATTACATACTTTGCACTGTACAGAACAACTTTTTGGTCTAGATAAATGAGGAGCAACGTGATGTAGCATAGGAGTATTTTCAAAGTGCTTTAAAACACATTGTTCTGTGTTTGTGCCAGATTTGAATATGTGACTTTTCCAGCTGTTCAATACTTTAACCAGAATAGCTGCTTTATTATTATTGTTACTAAAAAAAAAAAAAAATCTGTTTATTTGGATGTATTTTACTCACATGTATTTTTCCTCCTGTGAGCCACTTGCTGTTCTTTGGCAGTGTGATGAGCTGTTAGTGGAATATGTGCAATAATAAAAGCTGTCAATTATAAAATACAAATATGAATATTTCCACTGTAATGTTGCTGAGTGCACATGAATGCCCTTGAGTTACGTCATATGTCAGGATTAAATTTGTGAGCTTTTAAACTAAATTCAGCCTTGGACACCAAAATACAAAAATCAAGTATTTTATTTAAATTTGGAATCATTACATTCAGATTTTAGTATGTTAAATAAATAAAGGTGAAATAGAGACATTGGAAAAGGCAGCATTCTCAGTTATTCTCTAAGTAATAAAAAGCTTTTTGGTTCACACCTGTTTCTGCCCCACAGTCCTGACTATAGAGCAGAAAACATGCAGCATTAAAAATAAAAAAAAATCACTGCAGTGTCACATGGACAACTTCTTTTGCAATATTGGCAAGTATAATTAAAGAGATCAAAGTTCATCTTTGTCAATTAATATATTCAAACTCAGTAATGAATCTCTTTTAATCAGATGCGTGGATGCAGATCAGCAGTGATTACTGGCAGCATTAAAATTAGAAATCTCCATTTTTTTGGTGGCTTATTCAACCACCGGCACGTCTGAATCCAAGCAGTTACTGCTTTATTAGAAAAGCAGCTCAGGCTTGTGCAGAAGCCAGAGCTTGGCTATTTTAGCACCTCTTAATTAACCCCAATCACCAGAACCTGATAAAGGAGAAACTGGTAATTAAAACTGCTCAAATGGAAAATGTATGCATGGCACAATATGTGTCACAGCTGCTCGAGTTTAAAAGCACTGAATCGACTGAGCGAGCTGACAGACTAACAGGCCTCTCTTGAAAATGTACTTTCTACATGGCTATTAATACATGACTCCTCTCACACTCAAGTGTAGCCTGAGGAGAGTTTAAAGATAGTTTACCTCAGAAGGACGTTGCATTGTCTGCATCAGCTGTAAATACCTTGACCTCCTTCCAAACTTCAGTCTACCATAAGAATACTTACAGGACTGATTTGTTGATGAGGTAGATGAAATCATAACCTTGTGATAAAAACAACAACAAAATCCAGGATAAACTTAATAAAAAGACTGGAAGAGTCTCGTTTCATTTAAGCAGCTTGTTTTCTATTATTTGTGTAGAGTGTTGATGGAGAAGGACAGAGAAGGACAGAAGGAGCTGCACTGTGTCTTTGAATATGATAGGGTACTGAGAGGAACTGTGGCACTGCATGAGGAAGTCGAGAGTGGCAGAGAAGTATGTGAGGGTGGTGCAGAACATGTATGACAGTGGTGAGGTGTGAAGGAGGAGTGACAGATGGGTTCAAGGTGGGGGTGGGATAACATCAGTGATTGGCTCTGAGCTCCTTCTTTGTTTCCGATGGTGACGGACAGGCTGGCAGATGAGGTCAGGCAGGAGTCTCTGTGGACTATGATGTTTGCAGACGTCATCGTGATCTGTGATGAGGGTAGGGAGCAGGTGGAAGAGAGCCTGGAGAGGTGGAGGTATGCTCTGGAGAGAAGAGGAGTGAAAGTCAGTAGAAGCAAAACAGAATACATGTGTGTGAATGAGAGGGACACAGGTGTGACAATGAAGCTGCAAAGAGTAGCGATAGTGAAGGTAGATGAGTTAAACTAGCTGGGGCCAACCATCCAAAGCAACTGGCAGGGTGGAGTGGGTGGAGACGAGTGTCAGGGGTGATTTGTGACAGAAGGACAGCAGGAAGAGTGAAAGGGAAGGTTTACACTGACAAAAAGACAAGAGGCAGAGCTGAAGATGCTCAGATTCTCACTGGGAGTGACCAGAATGGCCAAGATTAGAAACGAGTACATCAGAGGGACAGCTCAGGCTGAGCAGTTTGGAGACAAAATTTGACACGCAAGGCTGAACTGGTTTGTGCAGGGGACAAAGGATGTTGAAGATGGAGCTGCCAGGCAGGAGGAAAAGAGGAAGACCACAGAGAAGATTAATGGAAGTAGTGAAGGAGGATGTGCAGAGAGTTGGTGTGAGCGGTGAGGAGGATGCAAAGAACAGAATGAGATGGAGGCAGATGATCCACTATGGCGACCCTTAAAGGGAGCAGCTGAAAGAAGGAGATTAGTTTGACTGTTCCAATCTACAGCTTCATGCACAGCTATCCCGTGTTTGCAAAAAACTCGACTGATTTTAAGTCTACAAATTTGACTTTTAGCTGTTTGTTCATAAACAAGCAGTTGGAATGGTTCTAAGCACTTGGTCGTGGATGCACACCTTTTTTCTCCAGCATTCTTTCCCACAGAGACACTTTATCAAAATCACGCTTTACAAGTACATGCATGTTTTCCATGGAGGGTCATGTCTCCCATGAGGCTTCTTTTCCATTCAGTTTCTGGGGCGTGCAGTAATTTGCATAATACATGATCGTGCTAAGGATCTAATCAATATTCCTGGTTTAGCTGAAGGATGTAGTAGTAATTTTACTTTACCGCTACACCATCCTCCACCTGCCGGCATGATGAATAACCAGACTTCCAGTTATGCTAATTAAACTCTGCTTAGCTTCAAGAAGAAAGGACCCTAAAATAAACTCAATAAGAAAAACAGCTCATCTTCAAGATGTACCAATAACATTTTCTTTGCCTCACAATCCCTGGGGTTTCTGTAGGGACTGTGAGGCTGTAAAGCTCCTAAACTAATGTGTAGTTTGAATCATGTCAGGCGGCATCCACCTCGACTGACTAGAAACAAATTAATTCTCAGGTTTTGCATTATTATAGTTTGAGAATCATTGTTCTTTAAAGTGGATTTTAAATTTGGAATGTTACTTGCTTGTGAGGTTTATTTAATCAATCACAGCCAGTTGTTCTAAGCTCCTGAGTTGGACTCAAGCTTACCCACTTTATTTAGAGAGGTGAGCAGAATAGCAATAAAAAAAAGGGGGGGGGGGGGGGGGGGGGGGGGGGGGGGGGGGTCATGGTTATTTGAGAAAAATGTCCCTCTGGGACTTCCAACTGCTTTATGAAAAGTCACCTGCTCCAATTTTTGATTCAGTAAAGTCTAATAAAGCTTAATCACAAGCTACATGTAGCCCTATCAGTGTGAACATCAAACACTAATGGAGGTAATTTGTTAAAAAGAAAAACAAACTGACACCAAAGAGAGAAGGCCGGAGTAATAACAGTTACAGATAGCATTAGGCCAAAAGATGCCACGTACTGAAAGCAAGTGCCAGCTGTACAGCTAGATATAAAACATCAGGATACTACATCAGGTGTGTTCTATACACTCACTGGCCACTTTGTTAGGTACACATGTTTAACTGCTTGCTACCACAAATATTTAATCAGCCAATCACATGGCAGTAACATTTAGACATGTAGACATGGTCAAAACGACCTGCTGAAGTTCAAAGTAAGCATCAGAATGAGGAAGAAAGGCGATTTAAGATTTAAGATTTAAGATTTAATTGGTGCCAGACGGGCTGGTCTGAGTATTTCAGAAACTGCTGATCTGCTGGGATTTTCACACACAGCCATCTCTACGGTTTACAGAGGATGGTCTGAAAAAGAGAAAATATCCAGTGAGTGACAGTGAAAATGCCTTGTTGGTGTCAGAGGTTAGAGGAGAATTGCCAGACTGCTTTGAACTAATAGGAATGCAACAATAACTCAAATGAACACTGGTTAAAACCAAAGTATGCAGAAGAGCATCTCTGAACACACAACATGTTGAACCTTGAAGCAGATGGGCTACAGCAGCAGAAGACCACAGTGGGTGCCACTCCTGCCAGCTAAGCTCAGGAAACTGAGGCTACAGTTCAGCCTACCTGATTACTGTTGCTGACCATGTCCATCATGACCAACAGTGTACCCATCTTCTGATGGCACCTTTGGGATGTGGTGGAATGGGAGGTTCACATCATGGATGTGCAGCTGACAGATCTGCAGCAGCTGTGTGACGCTCTCATCTCAACATGGACCAGAATCTCTGAGGAATGTTTCCAGCACCTTGTTGAATCTGTGCCATGAAGAATTAAGGCAGCTCTGAGGGCAAAATAGGTCCAACCAGCACTAGCAAGGTGTATCTATTAAAGTGGCGGGTGAGTGTGTATTTAGATTTATTAATCTAAGTTAGTTAACAGTATTGTTTGAAAGTAATTAGTGAAAAAACAAACAAACATTTAAAACAAAAACTAACCACTGCAGGTTTAAGAAGCAGTAGCTTCTTCTTTAAACCTGTGACAACACTGCATGCTGTAAGGAACATAGACCCAAACGCAAGACACCAGGAGACAATTTATATCTAAAATCCATTTTTAAAATTCAGGCAAGAGTCATAAACACACAGACAACCTTTAATGGAACAGTACCAGCAGGAGAAAGGCAAAAAGCAAAGTCTAACAATCTTTCATACACAGAATCACCGATACAGGAAAAATAAAAACACAAAAAATTACATGAGCACTTTACTAAAAATAGCAAATCTGGCGGCTGGGCAGCAGGTACAAGCACTAAGTACTAAAGTAGGTGGTTCATTGATTAAAATGTCTAAATAGAAACCCAACATCATGGAACAATTATTATTATTATTATTATTGAAGTTATAACTGTGGCTTACTCACACAGTTACAAAGCAGCATTATAATTTATTTGGACTCAAGTTTGTTGAGGCCCTGTGTTTGAACAGTTGTTTTTGCCTCCTATTTGCTCCCAGCTGCCTCTCACTCTGTCTGCAGTCTAATCCTGCGCAGTTCACTGGTTTGGCAGAATTTTTGTGGAATAGACGGATTTAGTCGGTCACAATAGATAAATATAATAAATAGAATGTGCTTAAACTACAAGCAAGCTCACATTATAATTTAATATGTTATCATAAAAAATAACGTTATTAGCCTAAATCTATGGAGTTAAAACCCGATGGGCCAGTAGGCCCATGAAACAGCTATCAGCTATACGGAAAAAAAATGAAGACGCAGCCAAATATGACCGCAAACTTGCACCAAATTTTCTTGCACTTCATCCCCGTTTTACCTCAGAGCCATTTCCTCTGTAACTTGATAGGTTACCGTAATGCCTGTAATAAAATCACTTACAAAGTTTTTCGGAGGAATCTTTTGCAGACTCGGGACACTGTTGCGCACACACTCACACCCTGTGGCTCAGTGCGTGAGGTGCCACATCGAAATGGAACATAAGTGTCGGAAAATGAACAGCATGCTGCTGATCCTGCCGCAGTTGTTGGTTCTTGCGTCTTGTACTCCTCCACGATGCGACCCAAGGTTTCGAGGTAAACTTTCTCCTCTTCATGTGATTACATACTTTCTGCTGATGTGCGCATCTGGACCTGCTGCGCATATTGGTCGGGGCATCTTTTCATGTGCAGGCTGTGGACTATTCGCGCTAATTTTTGTGTAATTAAACTTATGATAAATGCTTGCATGTAATTTTAAAAAAACTTAAAGCTACAGAACGAGTGAAACTGGCAGATAGTTTGACAGATGGTGTTAATATTCTAGATGGAAGCAACTTTAATAAATATGATTTATAGTCCTGGAAAATGTGATCGGGGACTTAATGATACTTTGTAGACCGGCAGGCTTTATAGAAAGCTGCTGAAGAAAGCAGACAAGCAGAGTGTTTTGTAGGCCACACTGTGGCATTTACAAAAACCACCCTGCCATCTAGTGTCTACTCAGTGTCAGCTAATGGCATACTGATGTGTCTTGCAGGACTGTGCAGGCCAATAGTGGAAGAAAAACGTAAGTACCCATGGGCTCAAAGGAAGAATAGTGTCATGCATGGGCTGTTTGTCATCTTGTTTGCCTCATGTTGTAGCAGCCAGTCAACTCTGGAGTGTACACTTGCTAATTTGCCTTTAGTCCCTATAACCAGTCAGTTTTTTGTGCCTCTAACACAGGACAAAATCAGGGCCTAAAGCCCCCCCACCTTATCCAGTAGGTCAAGTGACTGCAAAGTGACTGCTTTTCACAACAAATAGGATGAGATTATAAAGTATAGTGGGCGTAGTTTTAGTGGAATTTGGCCCAAAACCATAAAATCACTGAGTATTTTTAGATGATCGATGGCAGCATGAAATATTCAAATTCTAATTTCCAGAGATAATAGAAATATTTAGGACTAGATGATTGAGGATGGTGCAGTGAAGCTTATGATTAAATGCTGCAGCAGATGGAGATACACATCTCAATCCTTTAAAATTAAAGTTACTTTCTAAGCTTCTGCTGATCCCTAATCTGTCTTTATTGTTGAATTTTCCCACTCAGCTAAATGCACAGATCTAATGCTGTCCTACTGCGACGACATGTCCTACACTCAGACCATGTTCCCAAACCTCCTCGGTCACAAGACTCGTCTGGATGCTGAAGCAGGCCCTGAGTACCTCCTCATCAGCGTGGCTGAATCTCTGCTGGGAGGAGAGTGTAACCCAGAGATTCGCATGTTGGGCTGCTCGGTGTTGGCCCCACGCTGTGAGAATGAGAAGGTGCTGAAGCCCTGCCGCAGCACGTGTGACACCGTGCGGAAGAGATGCAGTGACACGTTTGAGAGGATACAGATGGCTTGGCCCTACTTCCTAGACTGTGATCGCTTCTTTGTCAGTGACCAAGAGGGATGTTATGACCCACTGGAGGGCCTCAGAGGTGGGATATACAGTAACTATAGCATACTACTGTTACTGATGACCTTTGTGACCTGAACTGACCTTAGTTTTGGCTGTGGCTGTTGATAACCTTGTAAATGTTATAAATACTTTCATTTACCCCCCCCCCCCCCCCCCCCCCCCCGATAAAGAGTAAGCAAAGCATAGTTGTGAAAGTTTTGTTAGTGCACTTCTGCACCTAAATGTGTTTTATGAAGGCATCTGGTTTGCAGACATGCTTATGTGGCTCACTTCAAGATATAGCCTAACTGGAACGCCTTACTTCCCTCATAAACTCACTAAAACTCGAGCCTGCTGTTATCTTCTGGTATTTTCATTGGTGTCGGCTTTATAAACAGCTGATAATGAACCACAGAAGGGCACACATTGTCAGATAATATTTTCCAAAAATATCTGAAAAGTCTTGAAATAAAAAAAAACAAAACAATTTTCCTAAGATCCAAATATGTATTGTGCTACCACTTTCTGCAGCTCCATATGTGAGCCACATGAGTTTGTGAAGAGCACCAACTTCTGCACAGACAGAAGGAACCAGTTTGAGTAGTTAAGTCATTTTAACATTTATGCACAGTAAAACGTGTACATGATCATAAAGGTCAACTCATGAAATGAAGTGTATGAAAGTAGCGCCTTTATAATTGCTTTGCAAAACTTTCATCAAGCATAGTCTGGTGGCATGTTAAACTGATGTCCAGTACATGAACTCCAGCTGTTCTTCTTCCACTGCTTATCATATCTGGATATTAAGATACACAGGAGTGACTAAAGGCCTGCAAGAACAGCATTTTCCTGAATGTACTTTTTTTTTTTTTTTTTTTTTAATACAGGGTGTCCCAAAAAAATGACATAATTTCAGATGTGACTATCTGAGTAACTGTATGTCCTGGGCAAACAAATTTAAATAGATTTCTTGTTGAAAAATACAAAATTTATTTATCAAAATTCAAACAAGAAATTCAGGGGGATGCAGATTTTCACAAAGTTTCAGAAATGTTCAATATTCGCGCCACCAGTGACGCGACACACATCAAGTCGGTTATCCAGCTCCTCCCAAACACGCTGTAGTGCGGCTTGCGTAATGGTGGTTTTTTTTGTGCCATGTCCAAATCTGCGTTCCAGTTGGTGGATTTTTATTACACGCTCTTGTTTGACTGTGTTTGAGCATGTTTGAGAATATTCTAAAACACAAAAAGGTCTTTTCATTTCTCGTGAATGTCATTCTCCAACCTGAAAAAAAAAGTTAAAAATTAAACTTGGTTAGTTTTTACACATTTTGATAAAATTTTAGATAATTTAAGCAAGAACTGGCTATGCTATTAAACTACAAAATTATATAAATTTTTTGGGACACTCTGTATAATGACATTATATTAAATAATAAAATAATAGACACTACAATACGTTCTTAAGTTTTGAACAATAGATTCCTCTCATATGCCTCTCAGTGGTTTGGTCCACTGCCTCACATTCTTTATTTTGCAGAAGAGAACTTTACTTCTGTCACTCAGCACAATAAAACTTGTTTATGGTTGTAACCAGACTGCTTCACTGTGTCTGCATGTGGCAGATTGTTAAAGTATTTAATGATTTCCTGTCAGACACCTAGATTGGTTCTTTGTTATCACATGTCATTTCAAAAATCCTGGGAACATCCCATCTTCCCAGTTAAAAACATTTACATAAGTTAGGGTGCTATATACTAGAGCCCGACCGATACTGTATATTGGCCAGACTGATATATTGGCTGATATTAGCTATTTGCTGATATATCAGTATTACGATTTATAATGTTCGATAAATAAAAATTTAAAAAGTAGAGACAGGCAAAATCTTCAACCGTGTTGTGAGCGTTGATGTTGCATAGTTACACGCGTGCTTGGAATGCTGCAAATGCAACAACCAGCTGATCCGAGCAGAGTCGGGACGAGCGTAAATAATTAATTCATGACAACGATAAACCGAAAGAAAATGAATGGCTGTTCAATGCTCCGAGTGCTGTCTTGCTTTGTCCAATTTAAGCTTGCATTTAAACATCTTTTTTTGGGGTTTTAGCACCACAAATGAATGACCTGGAGAGGTGCATCCTCTACAGAGACAGAATTAATAAAACAAGATTATTTTAAAACCACACTGTCAGTCTCAGTAAGGAATCTTAAATAACTGCAGATAGCAAATGTTAGTGAAGTCTGTGTTTTGCTTGTCTGCAAGAAGAAAAAATATCAGCCAATAAATCTGCTTTTTAAATCACTAAATATCGGTTTCAGTTTTAAAAATCCCATATTGTCACAATACAATCCTATTGTGATAGGATTGTACTGTGTTACCCTGTGATTTCCACCCTTTATATTGTGCCTAAGCACAGACATAATAGTGAAAAAGAAAGGGCCTCAGACATGTGAGTGTGTGTACCATATGGAATTATTACTCCGCAACATGAGAGTGTTTATGTAAACTGTGTGGAGCTAACAATGTAGCCAGAAGCTCTGTGCTGCAGCTGTAGCTGCTCAAGCTGTCATATAATACAGTTTCACACAGTCCAAATCATGCTTTTTAAACCAGAAATGACAGGTTTGACAGCCTTTCAAGGTTTGGTCTCAGCTGGTGTCAGAAATAAGTGTCAGTCCTGAAATGAGTGCAGACTGGTGCAGGTTTTTCTTTTTCTTTTTCTTTTGGCACTTGAAATACACACTGCAAGTTCATTAGAGATTTGACGTTATACCAACTTTTTTTCTTTTATCATTGTGTTGTACATTTCAGACTCTGTAAACAGCATGTTTATACCCCAGGAGCCTTACACAAATAAGGATTGAACTTCTGTTTGAGATAGCTGAGGTGTGACCAGTGACTGGACACATCTAACAGCATTTTTTAATCAAAAAAGGGTTGTTATAACCAACTGTTGTAATTTATATTGGGTCTATGTGTCTGTTCTGGGACCTTACTGCCATTCTGCATAGATATGTGAAAAGCTGGTTGTGGGGTGAGCAACAAACTTGACAACAGACCTGGCACAGATTAAAAACAGGAGCTGGAGTGGTGGTGGGTTGCAAAGCAGCTTGCAGATGCCCAACATGAAGGCAGGTTAAAACAGATTAAATAGCAGCCCGCTATGAGAGTTCCAAACTGAATGAATAAGAAGAGATGAGCCATCAGTTAATGTGGGTTGGCAATGAAATCAGCTCATATGCTGGGACTGCAGCTGAACTAACACCATGCTTTATATGTTTGTCTCTACAGCTCAGGAGTACGACGAGGCTGGAGACACCATGGAAAATTATCTTACTGCGGACTCTCCTGACACATTGCAATTCACTTATCATTCCAACACCGAGATGATCAGTGCCTTAAAGAAGACTGAGGAACAGTGCTCCGACATAGCCCGAACCTACAGCATAGGCCACAGTATGGAGGGCAGGGAGCTGCTTGTGATCGAGTTCTCTAATAATCCGGGAGAACATGAACTGCGTAAGTCAGGTTCATCAGTATCTATAAAGTCTGCATTCTTTTTTCTTACAGATGTAGGTAAAACTTAAACGTGACTCTCTGTAGTTGAACCAGAGATAAAATATATTGGCAACATGCATGGAAATGAAGTCCTTGGCCGCCAGCTACTCATCTACTTGGCTCAGCACTTGTGCTCAGAGTATTTGTTGGGGAACGAGCGGATCCAGACCCTAATCAACACCACCCGCATCCACATTCTGCCCTCCATGAACCCTGATGGGTACGAGATTGCTGTCTCAGGAGTCAGTGACAATAACTACGATGAACAGGTGAGAGATTTATAGTTGACTTACTTGACTTAATTTCCATGGGTTCTGCACTGTTGGTGTTGTTGGCTTGTTTAGATATTTTCCATGCTTCTCTCTCTGCAGCTGCTGTTTTCAAACTATTGATATTTGCTTGGCTCCAGTCTTTAATGTCATCTAGCAATTGTTTTCTTGGTCTCCTTTGTCTTCTGGTGTCATTCAGCATGCCTGTGTCTATAGTTCTGATGAGTCATTTGGCATTCTCATGATATGGCCAAAGATCCCAAATGTCATAGATATAGGGTTTCATTTCAGACTCCAAGAGTTTCATCCTTGCGTAATGTTCTAACATTCCATGTTAGTTATTTTGAGCTTTCTTCCAGCAGCCAATTTTTTGACCCAGTCTTGGTCGCCCAACTGGTTGCGTGGGCCTTGCTTAACTGGCCAACGCCCAAGCTGGCATGGATATTTATTATGTCTTAAAATTTACATAGATTTCTATGGTCTCGCTTTTTCTAGGAATGGTATCGCCACCCCATATCCAACTCTCCTCCTTTCACATCCCAGGCTTGGGACCACGCAATGGCGGAGCTATTATTTACACTTACATGCAGTAAATATATTGATGTATAGTTTGAGCCACATTTGTGTAGTAATACATGCTTCCCTGTTACAGTGAAACAGAATGTGAATTGTGTTATAAGCTCTTTACATTGATTGGATAATGAGCGCAATGCCAAATACTCACCTTACGGAATATTTCAGTCTGATTTAACTGTAAAATTTTCATTTTGGGGTGTTTGGTTGATTGGGAATTATTGTATGACTCATACTGCTACAATCTAAAATACATATTATTGAGGCATTAATACTTAATCCTCAGGATCAAAGATATGATTCATGGAACATTGGCCGAAATAACGCCCAGAACCTCGACCTGAACAGAAACTTCCCTGATCTGACGTCCATCGTTTACAACAGACGTAGACAAAAGGGCTACCGCACAGACCACGTGCCAATCCCAGACTATTACTGGTTTGGTAAGGTACAGTATGAATCCTTATCCATATATAGTGAATGATTTTATGGAACAATCAGCAGTACTGTTGCAGAATCTCTGTTCCACTTGGAAATGAACTGACCTAATCAGTTAAGACAATAAGAAGTGTTAATACCGAAATCCAGGTTGCACCAGAGACCTATGCTGTCATGAAGTGGATCCGCTCCATCCCATTTGTACTCTCTGCTAACTTCCATGATGGAGACTTGGTGGTGTCTTACCCGTATGATCTGTCCAAACACCCACTGGGACGTGACATGTTCTCCCCAACGCCAGATGATAAGGTAAAGGTTTTCTTTGGGAAACACAATTTGTAGAGTTGTTGCAATAATAAAAACCAAACATTGAAACAGAAAAGATGAAAGAGATAACTTTGCCTTAATTATGTTTAATGTATAACAGCTACAACAGCTGCTTTTCTGTATGTTTAGAAAGATGCTGGGAAAGGGATAAGATGTTTGACTGTAATCAAAGAAATTCTGGTTATTTGATGTGTCTCTATAATCGCTTAACATCCACCAGGTACCCACTGAACCCCTTAGGGTTAGTTTCAAGAGTAAATTCAAAAGGCAAATAGACTTTCTTAAGTTTTTTGAAGATATTTCACCTCTCATCTCTTGCCGCCTTTCTATTAGTACCTACTCAGTGTGGCTCAAATCGACTTGGTATGGTTTGTAGGCATTTCTATTAGGTCCTGGTACCAGGTACTGGGTACTTTTTTAGGTACCAGGTACTTTTATAACCTTTATCCATTAAAACATTGTACTGGGGACTTATGCATGATGATGATAGTAAACTGGCATTAGCTACTGTTAGCTTTCCTCTATCTCATCCATCGTTGTTTTGTGTTTTGAGTCATATCCAAATTACGTCAAGAGACTACTGCTCCCATTACTATAGCGACTCCACCCACATTCATGTGGTACTCATTGTAATGAAACAAAACAAGACCACGGTGAGTCGTGTTGACCCACGCTGAGTAGGTACACTCCTGATCAAAATCTTAAGATCAGCTGAAAAAATCATGTTTGAGTGTAAATGCAGTTTTCAAAAAATTCCCTGCTCAAAGGTTTTTGTCTCTTGTACCAATTAATTTTAGCATTGTGAAGCTCTACTTAGAACCTTCTTAAGATCCAATAGTGCAAAATGCAAATTCTTGCAATTTTTTAACTGATCTTAAGATTTTGATCAGGAGTGTACTAATGGGAACACGGCATAAGAGGCTTCTTCAGTTCTAAAACCAAAAGATGGAGAGTCCCAGGTATTAAAACCCTAGTGGAGGTCATCCCCTTGGAGGTGGTTGTTTACACATTATTAATCATATGCATCATCACATAAGCCAAGGTGTGAAAAAAGGCGTGGGTCATTATCATCAGGGGTTTTGGGTCAAACTACTGTGAGACTTTGCCTGTGAGGCTACTTCAGATCACCTGAAGTAAGGTGTGAGTGGGGGCTGAGGTGCCTGGGAAGGGATCTTAAGGCTGCGTTGTAGGTGGCTGACAGCTGGTGTTGTAAGCCACCACCTATGTTCAATGACGGTGCACAGAGATGGCCTCGTTTACTCCTACTCAGAAGTCTTCCTGGTCCAAAATGAGAACACTGGCATCCTCAAAAGAGTGTCCTTTATCCTTTAGATGCAGATGTACAGCTGAGCTGTGTCCTGTCAAGGTGGCTCTTCTATGTTGTGTCATGCCTTCGTGGAGTGGCTGTTTGGTTTCTCCAGTGTAGAGATCCGAGCACTCCTCACTGCACTGCACAGCAGTGTGGAAGAGTCACATGGAGTGAGGAGTCGAGGCAATGGGCATTTAACAAAGTGAGACATCATCTAATCGGAGCCTCATGTTAGAGCAATGTCAATTAAATATGATACTTGGCATGACTGCATGAAAAATTGTTTTGTTATACACCAACTACGGCTGTATTTTATCATCTGATGTATAACAGTACTTGTGGCATATCTTATATTTATTGCCGCTTATATTTAAATTCACAATATGACCCAGTGAGACAAGAAATATTGTTTTTCAAATCAAACAAGCAAACTGTAAAGGGCAGAAAGTTTGATCACAACTCAGAAAGTTTGGTCACAGCACTTCCACAAAGGATACACCTGTGCATTCTTTGTGCATTTTTTGGAATTATGACATCCTTCAGTCTGAGACAGATTTTTGGATTACAGGCAGGAGGGCAGAGCAGATGAGGAGGCACAGATTAGTGAAATGAGAAAAATCCATAGTCTGCTTGTGTTCCTGCTCAAGTTCCCATTCTGTTTTTTGGAGTTTGGTGTTCTTTTGGGTTATCATGCTATCTACCTCCAATGCCTTCTGTTATTTTGATGCCAGTTTATTAATTTTATTTCTCTTTTATTCCATGCCTGTGCATCTCCGTGGTGTCCTGTATTTGGATCCGCTTGACAGCTTTTTCTATGCACAACATTAGGAAATGCACTGTTGTTTATTTTTCTCTTTCTCTTTGGTCATATTTAAAAACACTCTTCTACATGCTTTTGTATTCAAAGTTCAAGCAAATACAACTATAAATATATATAAATCATTTGTGAATGAGCTGGCTGCTGTGAGAGACAAGTCACAGTAAGGTGTAATATTAAAGAACATTTGCAGTGTACACCCATAAAACACTTCATGCAGTGACACGCCTGTTTACTGGTCTATGAGGCAAGATAGGAAGCAATGAATCACAACTAACAACAGAAAACAGATGGCAACCAAAATCAAGCAAAACATTGTTAAGATCAGCAAACTGATTTTTTTCCACCCTGGTGTTCTTTTCCAGATATTTTCAGTGATTGCCTTTCATAAAATCCTGTGAGCATGTGGTTTCAATCAGCATTGAGTGTGTCATCTCAACAAAAGAAGAAAAACAATTAACCAATTTTTATTTGGCAGGTTTTCAAATTTCTTGCAAGAACTTATGCAGACGCCCATGAAACAATGTCCAATGAAAATGCACGCTGTGGTTCGTCTCGTACTCACAGCCAGAAAGGGATAACTAATGGAGCTCAGTGGTCCAACTTGGCAGGCGGTGAGTTGGAAAAAAACAAATCCTGAAAAGTCAAATAGATTTCTGACACTGGAAAGGTTTGTTGCCTGCTGAAACCACTAGGGGCTGCTGTAAGACCAGTTATGAAATGAACCTGAGAGTGTGTCTCACAAGGATTTCTGGGTAAAGCAGGCTTTGTTTTTTTTGGGGCTTTTTTTGTCTCTGATCAGGAATGCAAGACTTCAACTATCTTCACACCAACTGTTTTGAGGTGACTGTGAATGTGGGCTGTGATCGATTTCCCCCCGAAGAGGAACTGGCTTTTGCCTGGCATGAAAACCAAGAAGCTTTGATCGCATTTTTAGAGGCAGTAAGACTTTTAGCAGATCTCTTGTTTTTTTGTTGGCCTGGTATTTCAGTACATTGACGTATACTGAATGTCAGGTGTGATCTATGAAATGACTGTTTTGTTTGTTTCTCAGGTCCATCGTGGTATCAAAGGCATTGTAAAAGATGAAGAGGGAAATGGTATAAAAGGTGCCAGGATATCTGTCAGGGGGATTCAGCATGACATTACAACAGGTAATAACTAGCACCTGCTAACAAAATACTCTATTTTCCAAAGATTCGTTTAGTTCCTTTTCTAAGATCTTTATGGTCAACATGAACTTTTTCAGTATTTCAGTCATTTAGTATCACACATATTATAAGATATTAGTTATAAAGGAATACACAGCTGGGCAAAAAGAGGCATTTAGATTTTTTTACTCCAGTGTACAACTTTCTACAACACATTTCTCACAACAGAGCTTAATAACATCACTTGTATTGACAAGCTTCCAACATATAAATTCTTATAACTCTAAAATCATAATAACAACTTGCAAAGTTAAACATTCTGAAAGTTCTGGATGGAGCCCGAGCGATATTAACTATTTGCTGACATATTGGTATCGGCATTTATATTGGATACATTAAAATTGAAAAAATATAGAAGAGATGGGGGAAACACCCATCAACCATATTATGAGTGTTGATGTTGCATAATTTGTTTGCCAGAGGGCACTCTACAACTTCCCTGTGTGGAACACCACAAATACAACAACCAGCTGATTCGAGCACGGTCGGATAGTGTGAACGCGTAATCCACAACTTGTGACAATAAAACAAAACTCCAGCATCAAGTACCCAAAGGTAATAGGTAGCACTAGCACAAAACTTTAAATAATTGACTTGAGATAATTGACAACTCTCAACTGCTTTGCCGAATTATCTGAGTAGGGACTCAAATATCTAAAGATAAAAATGTTAGGAAAATCGGTTCATTTTTCCTGTGTTTGAAAGAAAAAAAATATCGGCTGAGATATCTAATTTTTAAATCACTAAATATCGGTATTGGTATCTATCCTAAAATACAGGTTGTGTACCTGAAGACCAAACAAATATCTTATTTCAGCTGAAGTTATTTAAAAATCATTGTTGAATTAAGTAATATACTGCAAGTCTATATGTATCAAACATCTACTCCCGCAGTTTGCATGACAGGGTTTCCACATGTTGTGTAAGCAGATCTTGATATGTAACATGAGTAGAGTTTCTCTACAAATATATCCAGTCCAAACACTCAGTCTTTCCCTCCCTGCCCCAGCTGAAAATGGAGACTACTGGCGCCTCCTCACCCCTGGCATCCACATAGTCTCCGCCTCTGCAAAGGGCTACACCAGAGCCACGAAGAAAATCCACCTGCCCTCTCACATGAAGACTTCAGGCCGGGTGGACTTTGTGTTGCAGAAAGCCCCTCTAGACTCTGACACACAGGAAGAGGACCACACCCTCCCTTCCATGGGCACATACGACCAATTTGACCCTTACAACTTGTACCAGCGGTACATCCAGATGGCTGATTTGGACCACAACCGAGAGGCGAGAGCAGAGAAGCCCCGGTGGTGGAATTACTTTGCATTGCCTGGAATGCCTGCTCCCACCTGGCTGCTGAAGCAGTATTAGAGCTTTAATAAAATAAGCTAGAAATGAGTCTCTTTTTTATACATTATGCAAACAAACAGAGTTATCATGGATATGTTACTTTTTAACTGCTGCTACTCCTGCTTCACACTTTTACCTTCATGTGCTGGGTCTTGTCCAAAGACCAAACCTCCATTATAATGTAAGCACCTTGCAAGCTTTTGCCTGGACAATGACGTAACTTTAGCTAATGACCATCACAGAATAAACAACTGTTAAAGGATTTGATCTGCAGTTTTTTAGCAGTATTTCTATTGGTATATTTAGCCCTGACCCCTGCCATTTCGTCTTGCTTCGAAGACAGGGTTTCTGATGGCCACTGGGGGGCAAGCTAAACCAACATCTGGCTCAAACTGCCCCAAACAGTGGACTTTGGTTACTCCTTCACATAGTGTGCAGTTTTTTAAATTAATGTAAATAGAAATGTCATTAAGAGTTAATAGTTTTGTAGTCATTGCTGTCATTAGTGAGCCAAAGGAAGAATTTGGTCTATGATAGAATTTGTTATTTAACTGATTATAAAAGGAAATTAAGTAGGCTGTGTACAATTTACTCACTTTATATAAAACACAAGTGTCACTTGTCCAAGATTCTGAACGTGTCCTCATGTAGAGTGCTGTACAGTAGTTGTCAAATGTTATTAATTTTTAAAGCTAGTTAAAAGTCTTCAGTCATGATATTCTTACTGTATTACCCCTAAAATGCATTTTTAACTTAAAACCCCTCCATGTGTGGCATACCGTGCCACAATGACTTGTATGTAGTTCCACCAAAGAGTGACTAACCTTCACTCCTGAATAGCTGTTAGACATTTGATGGAGTTAAATCATCTGCTTTTCCTACAGAAAATAAAACAAACTTCTTGGAGGGATCCTGACCTTGTGTATAGTTTATTTACAACCGAATCTAGGGTAATCAGCATGCATGTCTGCCCTTCCTTACACCTAATTAAACCTAATTTATGATTGAGTCCATAAAGAGTGGCAGACAATAAAGTATATTATGCGTGCTTGTATACAAATGGTAAAGGAGGAATAAGCAAGAAGATGTGGAAGAGGGCTTCCATATGCTCAACAGATACTTAATTAACATTAACAAGAAAAATGAAGATAAAGAAAGAAATTTGTCATAGTTAAAGAAAAGCCATCCACAACAACAGCGGTTCACAGAGAAAAGTACTAAATGGACACTGGAGCCTGTAAATGAAAAGTAGCACAAAACAGAGTCAAATGTGCATTTGCATTGGCAGCCCTGGGGTCCAGTGAAGTCCCAAATCCTATAAACAAAACAGCTCTTAAGAATTTTTCTGAAAGGTCATGAAAGAAGCATGGGAAAAGCAAATTACCCCCAGATAAAGGTCGAGGAATAGTATTATAAAATCATAGTGAAAAGTCTGCTTAGAGAACTACTTGACCCATGACGAGTCAGTGAAAAAAAAAAACCAGGCTTCTCAGGGGATTTATAAAACACAAACACATGATTTGGCACCAAACTCGGTCAGCCAAACAACAGAGACCTCCATCTACAGGAGAATAGGAAAATACTCTACACTCTCCCAGGATCACATAACCCTGTGTGCAGGGTTTTCAGCACACTGTCAGAGGGCATCAGAATGCCTGCAGGTACATGCAGGATGTTACAAACACTGGTTTTCATTATGTACCCTAGTGGCATCCCAGTTGCCACAGGGTGAGAACCAGGGTAGACCCTGGACAGGTCAAACTGCAAACATGTAAACCGGAAATATGTCAGGTGAGAACAATAATAATATTAAGGATAATTTATGACATTATTAGAAAAACTTCAGATCAAATCAAGAATGTGGTAGAGCTGACCTCAAGTTTAAAAACAAAGAGAGCTTGCTAAAGATAATAATTTTTAATTAAGCCACTAAATGGATGTTAAGACTTTACACCACCATATATATGTATATTCATGGATACACATATAAATAGTGGACTTTAAGTGGTCTAGATATGCTGTGATCCAGCTGCAGTCATCCATCCATAAGGGTTTGGGGTGGGGGACGGGGTGTCCTGTCCTCACTCCAGGACTAAAAAAACATGTTCGTTTTTGTCATTCTTGAATATGCATCAGCTAGTTGATGATAAAGGCTTTTTAAATGTCTGACTTTTTCAGGATAATCTCCAACATAAACATATGTTGCTCATTCACCACAATATGCGGGCCCTGGTTTTGCCAAGCAAACATGAAAGTGCCACGCTAACACGCCATAAATCTGAGGAGCCACTGAAGCTGCAAACTCGTCCTGACAAGGTTCACTCCCTGTTTCAGCAGCTTTAAGCTAAGTCTTGTGGTCTTCAGTTATGGCAAAGATGGTCAGTGTGTTATCATGTGACCCATGCAATCACTTAACTGTGACAACTGGTTGTATGAGACTGAGAGCTGCAGAATCTAATAAGTGGCTCTTAGGTTGACAAGGTCAAGAGTGAACTTTCAAGCTTGACTGAGCTAAAGTAGCTCTACAGAACACTGCATGTAACATTTTAAGAGGTCTGAGTGGGAATTTGACATTGTGTGACATTTTAAGTACAATAACTGACAGTGTAGCATACATGATGGTATCCCATTGTATATCAGCAGGGATAGATGGGAATATGCCCATTATTGGACCTTGTGTGCAGCAAGGCATGATGTAGATTAAGAAAAATACTAACTAGTATAACTAGTAGACAAAAGTATTGGGCCACACCTCTTAATCATTGAATTCAGGTGTGTCCCACTGCCACAGGTGTATAAAAATCAAGTGATGAGACACAGAGTGTGTAAAAGTCAACGCTTTGCTGACTCAGTAACTGCAGAGTTCCAAACTTCCTCTGGCATTAACATCAGCACAAGAACTGTGTGCTGGGAGCTTCATGGCCTGGGTTCCATGGAGGAGCAGCTCCTGTAGGTGTAATGCATAGATAACCCAGTACCTTTTCCCATATACTGTACCAATGGCTGGATAAACACAAAATGTAGAGACAGTGTTACAGATACTTCTCATTTTCCCTCTTTTTCTGTGTGATTTCATGGATGAGGTGACTCATTTCTCAGGCTGAGGTTTCAGTTTTTTCAGTTTCTTTTTGTATTGCTGTTTTAATTAAACCATATTTCACTGTAAATTTCTTTCTTCAGTGACATTCTGCAGTGTGTGCATATTGACACTATGCTTGGAAATTACAAGTCACAATCTAAGCAACTGACATGACAACATGAGAATGTAATATTAGAAACTTTGGATATTTTCAAGATAGATGTTCCTTGCTCTGTAAATTGCTTCTGCAAAATGTACAAAATCCCGTTCTTCAATCTCATGAAAGACAATCTCATGCAGAACTGAACCTGCTTGCTTTTCTGAGCCTGCTTTCTTGAGCCTTCCATGTCAGGTGGGCTGCCAGGTCACCAATTACTTGGTAAGGCTGAGAAAGTAGCAAAGAACCGCCCTGAGCTGCCATGCTATGTTAGCATCATGTTGCTGGCAAGTAGGTAAGTAACGCCTCATTTCAGTTCAGTGAACCTGCTCTCTTTTCTCAGAGGACTTTTAATACGCTTATGTCCCACCTCGAGACCAGTTTGTTAACTTTGACGATTTATGAATGCTTAGTCTACCATGTGGATACAGTGCCACCAGGGGCCAGCACTGAAGCAGGGGGCACTTTGATTTAATACTCTCAGGAACTCATTTTAGTATAAGACTGACAAGTGCCCAGCACTTCAGTGCTGTCATTTGTGAAAATGTTTATTAAAATAGTAAGCAGACAGACTTTATTTCATGTAGCACTTTTCAAAACAGAAGTTTCTCAAAGGCTCTCAAAAATGTAAAGACTGAGACAGACAGAAAAATAAGAAGCAGTGAGTGTAGATCCCACAAAAACAACATATAGAAAATATATAGACATATAGACAACATATAGAAATAGCCTGAATGATTTTTTTCCCCCCTACATAAATCACAATATATGTTAATGTTAACTTCACGATTGACTAGGTGCTTTTGTGGATTTAACATTTTTTTGTAAATAATTTGAGAAAAAGTTTTGGAGGCTTAGAAGTTACAAGAAAAAAGAAAAGAAAAGAAAAAGACAAAGAAAAAAAAAGGGAAGTGCCATCCACCAGCTGCCTTTTATTAACATATAGTCAAAGTAAAAAGAAAGTACACCCTTTTTAAATTCTACGGTTCTGTGTATCAGAAAATAACAACAATAATCCGGTCCTTTGCAGGTCTTAAAAATAGGTAAACAATGTGAAATGAACTACAAAACATGACATATTACCGTGTGTCATTATTTATTTAACAAAAACTAAACCAAAATGCAAAAATGGCATGTGAAAAACTAAGTACACCCTTCCTGCTATAATAGGAATTAAGAGAGTCAGGTGCTGGTACTTGATTAACAGATCATCAGCCAGTGTGAGCACCTCCATAAAAGCTGAGGTGTTGGCAGTTTGCTGGTCTGAAGCATTCAGGTGTGTGTTAACACCATACCACAATCTTTCCAGGTGTGGATGTCCCAGCAAATTCACCCCGAGGTCAGACTGTGCAATTCTCAGAGAAACTGCAAAAAACCCAAGCGCTACATCTCACACTCTACAGGGCTCAGTTAGCATGTTACATGTTAAAGTTTATGACAGCACAATTAGAAAAAGACTGAACAAGCATGACTTGTTTGAAAGGGTTGCCAGGAAAAGCCTTTTCTCACTAGAAAGAACATGGCAGCATGACTTAGGTTTGCAAAGTTGCATTTGAACGAACTACAAGACAATATCCTTTGGACAGATGGCTCATGAAATTGACTCATGCACCAGGACAATGATCTCAAGCACAGCAGCAAATCTACAACTGAGAAAAGAATCAAGGTGTTGCAATGGCCCATTCAAAGTCTGGGCCTGAACCTGATTGAAATGCCTTCGAATGCCAATGAAACCTCAATGAACTGAAGTAATGCTGTAAAGAAGAGTGGGCCAAAATTCTGCCACAGTAATGTGACTTGATTAGTTGAAGTTATTGCTCCTAAAGTTGGTTCTACAAGCTACTAAATCATGGGGTGTACTTAGTGTTTCACATGCTGCTTCTGCACTTTGTCTTAGTTTTAGTTGACGGTGTAAAATGTCGTGTGTTGTTGTTCATTTTGGGTTGTATTTGAATCATTTTAGAACCTAGTGAGGATTATATTTTGTTTTTTATTATGTCCTGATATGTAAAACCTTAGAATTGGCAGTGGGTGTACTTTTATTTGAGTGTTTTTAAATAGTTACTGAGACAGAAAATAAAAAAATATTGTATTAATAAATACTTTCACCTCTTGTTTTTTTTTTTATGATACAATAAGCTGAGAGGTTTTAGAAGTCAAAGACACAATCAAGGTGAAGTTTGCTGCTTGCTGAGCCTCTTTCAGTTTAATTTATAGTCAGTGTGTAAGGTCAAGGTCTCACCTTTTTGTTTGTTTCTTTATGACAGGAGCAAGAACTGATCCCTGCAACAGGTGAGTGCTATTGAAATATTAGCACATCTTGCCATACAAAGATTATAGTAATGCTGTAATTTATGTTGAAAGCACATCAGGTCATTGAGAGGTAGCTAAAAAATTTGCCCACCACATGAAGCAGTAATACCAGTGGATCCCAAACTCGACTTTCATTCATAAATTACAGCCAGTTGTGTTGCTTACAGTGAAAATCATGTCTCAGATGTCACGCTGCCTCTCTGTGAATGTAACTCTCTTTTCATAATCCTTACAGGGGAGAGTCACTGGGCCCTGCCAAACTCCCATAATTGGAAAAACAGCATTTCATTTCCTAATAATGGCTCAATGTCAAGTCCAATTCAGTCTGCTTGTTAAGCGGCAGCAATTACTGAATCGTACATGTGCAGACAACTCCTCCAGTGGGTGATAATAAGCCACTTTCTTTGTTACAGACCCTGAACAAACTCGTAGGGGAACACGTGAAGCAAAGATAATGTGACCAGTCGAGCGTGAGTGTATACAAAACCCCTCCAATCATTCTTGTAGAAAACCCCTAAGCTATGACAAAAGCAGGTCCAACTGGGTTAAGGTGATTCCACTTTAATAGTGTTGGGATCCGTAGTCACAACACAAGATAACAATAGAAAATACAGCTGCTCGTTTGTGGAAGTCACTTACTTTTGGGAATAAGAGGCTGCGTCCGGGTTGACTGGTTGCTGGTATTTATGAACTTGGGAGGTACACTGAGGATTTGAGTTTCTTTGTGGCCTTCTTCTGTTGGTTTGTTTGGGGTTTCTCCTTCAGCGTGACAGTCAGAGGTCATCCAACAAAGCCACACAGGCTCCAGAGTGACCTGCAGGCTCAGATGAAGAATCATGTTTGTTGACATGTTCCCATTGTGTTCATTTGTTTTGATTTATTTCTGCAACGCTCTGATACTCTCTTATAGAGGGGGATCAAAGCGAGGATCTTGTATTCTGTCATAGGCCACAAGAGCAGCACAGACTGTTTTATTTGAACATATTTTCTACAGAATCTGTCAAATCATTCTGCTGTAGGAAAAAAAAATGTAGGAGAATTCTTTTTAAAGTTGAATACTTTTCTTATTCATTGGTGGGTAAGAAATCTCTTTGGGTATAAATAAGACTAAGAACCAATCAAGTTTGAGCCTCTGTGTATGTAAATGATTAAGATTCTAACAATGAAACCACTCACTTCACATCTTTCAGTACACTTACATGTAGTACATTGTGTACACTACCTACTTGTGCAGTGAATGAATTTTTATTGGGTTATTTATGTTTCAACTTGAACATGGCAAGTTATGCCATCAAAAATGGCAGTTGCACCAGTTGTCTGTGATTGTGGTGCTAGCTGCCCCATTCTTTGAACATTTACAACTAGCATACAGGCCTAATGTAACAGCACCAAAACAAATGCAACTTGAATATCTAAAACAAACAAACAAACAAACAAAAATTGCTGTTGTTAGCTAACAAGTTTGCACTGGCGCACTCAGCTCTGATAAGGTATCCACCTCCTGTTGGCTGAAAATTACTTAGTGGTCCCTCTTCACCACTGAACACAACCCAAACGTTACAAAGTACTTCATGGAACAGTACTTCAAAGGAAAAAATATTACTAACACAGTGAAACACTGACAAATGTTAAATGGTCTTATTTAATTTCCTGACTATTATAATGATGAGGAAACAGTTTACTTTTAAATTTGTGTTACTTTATCCAATTTCAAATTTTCTGTAAAGCCAATTCGCAACATTTATACTGTAAGGTAAATACCCTACAGTATTTCAGAGAAAACCCCAACAATCAACTGATCGCCTATGAGCAAACACTTTGTGACAGTGGGAAGGAAAAACTCCCTTTTAAAAGGAAGAAACCTCCGGCAGAACCAGGCTCAGGGAGGGGCGGCCATCTGCCGCGACCGGTTGGGGGTGAGGGGAAAGAAGAGAGAAAGGAGAGGACAGAGACAAGGACAAAACACAAACTGTTGGAAAGACAGAAAAGACAGAAGTTAATGACATGCAGTAGCGCAGCAGCATCATGAGATTAGCTATATTCCAAAAAATGACAGCTTCGCCATCCAAAGTGGAATGGATGCTGTTTCCTAATAAAATGAAGCTTTTCTACAGAAAGTTATCTTTAATCTCTAGCCAGCAGCTGAAGGATCATTGTTAGCCTCATAGAATAATTGCCTAAGTCATATTTTGGCCAAATTGAGAAATCTGCTTAATTCTGCATTGTTAACACTGTAGATTGACCTGCATTATGCTGAGTTTCACCTATTAACGTATTGCTTTGAATTGCTACCTAAGCATTGACTTTAAGAGTGAGATAAGTTTTGGAACATCTCACTCACTTCTACTTAATCGCCATGATGCCAACGATCTGCGGGAAAAATTCGATGGCGCACTGCTGCTCCTCCTCTTGCTTCTCTGCAGCGGTGGTTATCAGCCTGACTGTGCTTTGGATCTATCTGACGGTTGTCAAAGGAAAAGCTGCTCCAGCTGTCTTCACAGCCTTTTCTGGCCCTCTTCTGTGGGCTGTGGGAGGCAGTTTTACCATGATCCATCTTCCTCTTATTATCTGTGATGGAACTCTGTGTCCTGCTGGTTGAGCAGGATGGCCCAGGACAGTACTGGAATTTCTTTTGGTATTGGTCTGATCTCTTGTATGTGGAAGAGGGGGGTATTTTTTCACCCACATCTTTCCAGTCAGTCGTCCTCCTTTTTACTCACTGACTGGTGTCCTTTATGTCTTCATCAGCGTGCTTTCTTTTAAACTTTGATTTGGCTGAAACTGTCTGGGCAGTTTCACAGTGACTGGGCCTGGAGTAGTTGGGTCTGCTCCTCTGAATTGAAGGGGAAGGACAGTTTTGTTAGGATGGGCTCATGGTCCTGGAGGAAGGGGGCCTCTCTAGGATTTTGCTCTCAGCTGCAGGGGGATGAAGCTGCTGTTGGGCAGGTTGTCTGGTCTCAGACACAGGCTGCTGCAGAGACCCACTTGCTCCTGTCCTGCTATCTGAAGACACTGTGCACTTTTTCATACAGATCTCTATGTGCTGACAGCAGGACTTTACACTGCAAGAAAGTGAATCATTCAATATGCTAAATTATTCACTCATATGGATGTAACATTTTCACATAAAGTGAGATATACAACAAACAGTCATGGTAAAAAGAAATCACATCTTCTTTCAGTTAAAAAGTTGAATCTGGTCCCTATCAGGGATTAAAATGGGGATAAATACAACCCCAGATGAACTACAAAGCATGACATATATACCATGACAAGTGTGTGAAAAACTAAGTACACCCTCATTGTTTACATAGGAGTTAAAAGGGGAATGTTGTGTTACTGTCCAACCAAGGTTGTGTTTACCTAAATTTAAACCTGTTTCTTTTTACTACTGTGGGGAAATGTGTTGTACGTGTGTGTGCAGTGGGAGGTTAAGGGAGAACAATTGTTCTAAATAAAAAGTGTTGACTTACTAGGAGCTCAGGTGGTAGAAGGACGCCATGTGGCTCATTTTTGCAAAGGGATGATCCAGCACCTGTTGGGGTGTAATCCGTGTTTCAGGATTAAGCTGAAGCAGTTCTTTCAGCATTTCAACGAACATCAAGAGATCAGCCATTTCTGCAGCTTTATCAGCATACATCTGATGCTTGGGTTCCCGGAACTGAAAAATGAAGAAAGCAACAAATGTCAACCAAAAAGACTTTTTCTTTTTTTTTTTGCCCACTGAATGGCCAAAGTATACGTACATGTAAGAGGTCATCCAGAGAGGTAAACTTTCTTCCTCTTCTCTCTATGAACCAAGTCCCCATCTCTTTGAAAAATTCTGTAGGTGTCTGAAAAGATAGGGAACATGTCAGCAAATTGTAGAGTTGGACAAATGGGCTCTCAGAACAAAATATTTGACAATGTTAAAAATCGAGGGTTAGAAAAGAAATAGATTGCAAATGAGTTTAGAGACTGGCATACAGGAGTAAACAGAGCAATGGTGAAGTGGTCAGTACCTTGAGTTTCCAGTTGCTGCTGGTGGAATTACACTCTTTGTAGAAAAAAAGGGAGGTCTTTTGCCCAGAGTTTAACATTTTGTCTTCTGGCTTCCCTTGGGTTTCTACTATATATCTCATCTGTAAATACAACAGAAAATGTAGTCAAATCGGGAGTCCAGCACAGAATTTTGTCCTATATTTCAGTCAAGCAAAAAACAGACTTTAGAGGTACTGTTTACTCACCATCTCATATTCACAGTATCCAGGGTACAGCAGGGAACCGAGGTAAAGAGTGGCAGCAATAATTCCCAGAGACCAAACGTCTATGGCCTCTGTAAACGGAAACCGTAGAATAATCTCTGGGGACCTGATGGAGGACAGAGAGCAATGATTGCAATTGTTACATTTGTTGTCAATCGCGATCATTTGGATAAGTATGATTTGTACTACAGCTGAGAAACTCCTAACAGAAACCACAGACTCAGGCGGTTTGTGTGACTGTGTGAGTAAGAGATCAGATTTGACTCCAGCTACTCACCGATATGGACAGGTCTGAATGTAGGAGCCCACTGTGGCAGCAGAGGTGACACGAGCCAGGCCGAAGTCAATCACTTTAATTCTGTATGGCTCTTGCTGGTGATTGACTAACATCACATTCTCTAGTTTGAGGTCTGCGTGTATGACTCCAATAGACTTGAGGTGTTTCAGAGCTATTGCAATCTGAACGGTACCAAAAAAAATGTAATGATAAAATTTGATCAGTATCCATTTTCAAAGCACTTACAGTGTATCACAAAAGTGAGTACACCCCTCACATGTCTGCATATATTTAAGTATATCTTTTCATGGGACAACACTGACAAAATGACACTTTGACACAATGAAAAGTAGTCTGTGTGCAGCTTATATAACAGTCTTCATGTAGAGCAACAATTCATGTTTTAAGATCCTCAGAGAGTTCTTTGCCATGAGGTGCCATGTTGGAACTTTCAGTGACCAGTATGAGAGAGCGTGAGAGCTGTACTACAAAACTGAACACACTGAATGACAAGCAGTGCTCAATTTGGACATTTATGGGTGTAGTCTCTTAGGGGTGTACTCACTTTTGTTGCCGCTGGTTTAGACGTTAATGACTGTATATTGAGTTATTTGGAGGGAAGAATAAATTTACACTGTTATATAAGGCGGTTACATATTTGTATTATTTTATTATATATAATCTTAAATACAAAAAGGAAACAAGAACAGAGAAAAAAACACAATAAATAAATAAATGAAATACAGTATATAAATACCAATATAAATTGCACAAATCCTTCAGGTACTAATAACCATGCATGTGAAGTGCAATCTAAAACTTGACTTTTCGAGCCTTCTTTGCTGCAAAATCATCAATTACATCATCATATGAAATCTGTTGTACAACTGTATGATTGATGCTGATGATGGCAAGTCCAGAGAGACGCTCCTGTGACATAGTGGACCTCAAGTATGTTTTAATAAGCTTCAGTTTGGAAAAACTCCTCTCTGCTTCAGCTACTGTCACTGGAAGGGTCAAACCAATTCTGAGTGCAGTCCACAGATTGGGGTAGATTTCTGTGAGCTCTTTCTCGTGGATGAAAGTCAGCAGCTCCAGTAGAGTCATCGACTTTGATGGAAGGTCAGGGAAATTCTTCAGCTCCTGCACAAGCTCTCTGCCATCCACATCTGAGAGTCCCTTAAAGTGCAGTGTAGTTTGCAGGGTCTCGCATTCTTTTTGCAGCTCGTTGTCGGGGAGGTTTCTGAAGTTAGAGAGCACTCCAAACTTTTCTCTCACATTCTGCAGTGTGGAAAATCTTTCCTGAACAGCTGGAGCTGCAGCATCAACAACAACATTGAAAAATGTGACCTCCAGCTTCTTCAGAGCATCACTTAAAGGCTCATCAAATGCCTCATAGGAGAAGTGATGCTTTGTGGACCTCAGTCTCTTCTGTTTCAGAACAGCCTCAACATTCATTTCTTCACAGATGTCCTTGGCTGACATCTGTGCTGTCACAAAGCTTGTTGCCCTGTAGCTTTGAAGATCTTTCTCAATCCTATTGAGAAGACTGACGGCCACATCAGCTTGCATGCTGGGAGACTGCATCAGCTTGCTCACATGGTGTGTCTGGCTCAAGATGTCGTACCACACCACTGTACAGATGCTGATGCGGTAGGATCCCACCTCCTCTGACAGGGATTGGGCCTCAACCTTAATGGTGGGGTCTTTAGGGTGATCTCTCACCTCAATCAGTGCCTCTCTCACAGCAGCTGCCTGATATCTCAGGGGCTCAACACTCTTCACTTTACTTTCCCACCTTGTGTCAGTCCACATCTTCAAAGTGATGCCCACATGTTTTTTCAGTATGGCCCATCACTGAGTGGAGGCTGAAAACAAGGTTAAAAGCTTGTGTAAGATGCCAAAATAATTCATGGCATCAGTGGAAGCCTTAGAAGCATCGGCCACAACCAAATTGAGGGTATGAGCTCCACATGGCACAAAAAGAGCTCTTGGGTTAATTTGTTGAAGCCTGGCTTGAACACCCTTGTTTTTCCCCCTTCATGTTTGCTCCGTTGTTGTAAGCCTGTTCTCTGCAGTCCTCAAAACGAACTTTGAGCGCTTTTAGTCGCTTGAGAATCAAAGATGCCAAATGCAGACCTGTGGATTCTTCTGCCTCCAAAAACCCCATGAAATGCTCCTTTATGCAGGGCTTCTCCTCTGTCAGTGACACCACACGGATTACAACTGACAGCTGTTCGGTGTGGCTGATGTCTGGTGTGCAATCAAGAATTATTGAGAAATATTTTGCCTGCTTGATGTCTCTCACCATTTCAAAAATGATCTTGCTGCTCATCAAATTACCCAGTTCATTCTGTACGCTGTGACTGAGGTAGGTGGTGTGACCAGAGACACTTTTTTGGACCAGGCTAAGGTGCTCTTTCATCACTGGGTCAAACTGTGCCATCAGTTCAACCTCTTTGAGGAAACTGCCATTAGATGGCATGTACAATGTTTCTGTGCTCCCCCTCAGTGCCAGATTTCTCACCGCAGAGACTGCACAGTCGCAATCAAGGAGTTGAGGTGTTCTGGACTGTTGTCGTGAGAGGTGAGCAAAGAACTTGTGTGTTTCCAGTCTGTCAGGCCTGCACTTGTTAAGTTAATTGTCCTCTTAGAAAAGACTTTGCAGCAGAAGCAGAAAGGGTTGTTGTTTTTCTCTGAATAGACTAACCAGCTTCTGGGAATCTTTTCACCGTTAACCAATGTCTTCTTGAAATACTGGTGATGGCAACTTCTTCCATTCAACTCATTCCTGGGGAAAACAAAGTCAGCAGGTACCTCACTTGGTCCTCTGCAAACCAGCTGTGTCTGAATCCCGGCACCCACTCCACTAATCTGACATGGAAATGAGCGGTAGTCTAACCCTAACCCTCTACCTAACCCCCCAAAACTGGCGAGTTTGGTTTTGAGTTTTTTTTTTTTTTTTTTGACGGCCTCGTGTGCCCTCAAATAGATTGCGCCCACATTGCCCATAGCAAAAACCGGCCCTGCTTCCCGGCCACGGTATTCAAATATGGTGGGGCAAAATGGTAGCTTCCAGAAACCAGTGCCCATGTCTATGTATTTTTAATGGATTAATTATAAGTTTATGAGAATGCATCAGTTTGCTGGAAGATGTAATTACACACTAATCCATGTAAATTTATGAGTACAATATCCTATTTTTCTGTTAAATAATCTACAAAATTACTGACTGAACCTTTAAAATTATTATTTGTCCTCTTTGACTATGACTGTGAAACTCCCAACCTTGTTCCAAAACAGTGCCATCCCTCCACTTCTTTGCATTACTTGGGCAGCTGTGGTGGATTTTTATGTCCACAGTGGGTGTTGCTCACTTTATATCCCAAATACCAAAGACTCTTCAAACCAGCCATCTTTTTTAAGGATTTAGTCATGACCTATAGTTATGACCTATTGTTTGTACAATCAGCACACAGATCAATTGTGTCAGCCCCTGCATACTCATTAGTTTAAAGCATGTATTCCCTGTTAGAGAAGATGATCTATTAGCTGTGGTTAATGTGACTTCATATAATGATTTATTGCAAGCTTTAAATTCACCACTCTGTCAAACCTAATTCTCCTAGACTGAACAGAAACAGACCGAGTTCACACAATAGAAATCCAATCTGACAGCTGCTGAAACACGAGACTAACAAAATCTGGACAAAATGAGGATAAACAAAAATTTGTCATGACACTAAATTTTTCATGTCTAAATTTAGAAATCTGTGGCTTTAGCAGAGAATAATTGTAGTGGACATTATCCTGTGAAGAGTTCTTTAAAAAATACATTTCCAAGTATGAATAAAAGTGCCACACAAATAATGTCATTTTACATTAAACCCATCATAAATTGCATTTGTTTTTTGCTACCCATAGGCAAATCAGTGTAAATACTGTTTAAAATGTTCACTGATGATGAGACCACACCACTGTTTCTTCTGAGGCCTGCAGAGCACAAATAATGTGATGTAAAAATATAATCTTAATATTATTTGGATTTTACAATACTGTGCAAAAGTCTTGAGCCACAGACAAAGTAGTCTTGAGCAGTAGTTCTCCAGGTGCTCTGGAGGTCTTTCAAAGTTCTTTGGACATTGGCAACTTTTTCACTCATTTTTAGTCCATTTCTTGTACCTGACCTGTACCTTTTTGTTAAGCCATTTAAAACTGACCTATGAATCATTCAAACATTAAAAGGCACCTAACCCAAAGGATGAACCAGTGTTGTGTCTACACATAATAGATTTTAAAAAAATTTCCATAATAGACATCTTAGCAAAGAACGAACTGTAATCTTTGGGCGGCAGCCTGTTGCAGATCAGACAGATCATTCGTTCTGATTTCTTTAGCTGAATGAAAGAAGCTGTCTAAGAGAGTTCAGCCTGTGCTGAAGAATAAAGGTGATCACACCAAATATCGACTTTAAAGCTTGTTAGAATTGTATAAACTAAGTTTTTGCCTTATTTGCTGTATTTCCATGTTTCAATAAATCACTATTTCCCATTTTTGTAGCAAAATCTAAAGAAATGAGAGGTAAATCAAGACTTTTGAACAGTATTGTAGTTTGATCTGTAATGGCTTAATTGGTTGAAGTTTATGTTTATGCCTAACTGTCCAGGAAATGAGTGTTCCAGCAAGTCAGAAAGTTGTCCTTCAGAGAAGTAGTCCTGTTTCTGCAAATGTCTCCTCACATCACAGTCCTTGCTCTTTGTTTTGTTAAAGTAATTCTGCTCATATTTCATCATCATGGTTGATTTTTTTCCCCGCTAACAAGCACAGGAGTCTATATGAAGGTCATTGTGTTTCACTGTTTTGTTGAGCTGCTCTGTCACTGCCTGGATGCTACAAATAATAAATCGTAGTTTGGTGTCAGGCTGAAAGACTCTGTATGTTCAAGACAAATAAAAGATATTTTCCTTTACTATGGTGAAAGCATCAAACAGCATGTTGCTATATTAAGTTTTGCAATTTCTTGCTTCCCAGGCTGTGAACCTGAGTGTTTGTGGAGGTAATAACAGTACCTGGAGGTTTTCCAGTGTATGAATATGAATAAACAGACTTTAAATTGATTGTGTCAGAGAGGAGGAATATTTTGGCACATTATAAGGAGTAGGATTACACAGCTCTTATATTCTGTCTCATTTGGTCTCACAGCCCTTGAACTTATGTTTCTTATTATTGCATTGTCTCAGTAATCTCTGTATAAGGAAAATGACACTACCTGAAACAGTGTGTAACTCCATCTCATATAAGTTCAATTTAATGACCTGCCAGTGGTAAATGTTGCATAATTAAAACAATAAAGCATATCAATTTCTCGCATATTAACTGCTATAGAGTCTAGTATATACTGTAAGGAATTGGGGTACATACTATTACTTGTTATGGTCATTGTATTTCAGAGGGCATTGTACAGTTTCACATAAATACATGTTACATTGATTTGGTCATGGTAACCACCGTTTTACCTGTTGTTTTTTTTCCTGACTTTGCTTCTTTCCAACCTTTTTCATTTTGGTTTCTCAACCCTGAAAATTTTCATCTGTTCAGCTGTCTGTCCTTCCTGTCTCCTTTTGTCAGTTCATCTACAGTACCAGTCAAAAGTTTGGGCACACTCGAGTGCGCCCAAACTTTTGTAACACATGACTTGGCAGTTTTGAGCTGAACAAAATGGGTGTGGCCAGAAAGGTATGACTTAAACCAGGAAAGTGGAATACCTGTGAAATCTATGGAAACTAGTCTAGGAAGTAGGATGGAATGTGAAATGGTGTTGAAAGCTGCATTAAGATCGAGGAGAATGGCATGGTCATGAGCCCACAATCTGCTGCCATCAGTAGGTCATTGGTGATCTAGCGCTGTCTCTGTGCTGTGTAAAGGACAAAAACCAGACTGGAATTCTTGGAAGACATTATTGTTGGAGAAGTAATTGTAAACCTGGTGGGTTATGTTTCGATTAGGGCTGCAACGATTTATCGATTAACTCGATTAAATCGATTCTAAAAATTTATTGACACAAATTTACTGTGTCGATGCTTCGTTTAAACTCTGCAGCGCCCAGCTGTCTCGGTGTAAGCGGCGCTCCTCACTAGCATTAGCAGCATTAGTGCTGACGTTTTTTTGTGGGTTTATTGGGGGCTGGCAAACCAACATAGAACTGCATTACCGCCACCTACTGGACTGGAGTGTGAATCACTCACGTATACACAAGCACACATTCTAAAAAGCTCTCCGTCGCTGCGATGGATTTCATTTAACACAGAGTGGATCATCACTAGAGTTGCCACCTGTCTCGTAAAATACACAACCCCGTATGTTACGGGACTCCGTGGAATACGGCTCCGTAACATGCCGTGTTCCGTACTTTACGGGACGGGTGGCAACTGTCGCTGACATGCATTTCCGCGCCTCCACTGCTCTCTGTTTGTCTGTGTGTGTTGTGCTCGCTGAGAATTTCAGCTGCTATTTTTGTCTTTACTTCAGCTGTAGTGGTTTGCTAGCGAGCACGGGCCATTAGCACTAGCGATGGTTCGGTACCGGAAGGCCCGCCCCCCAGGACCGAGGGGCTCCTTCAAAATATTTTTTATACTTTAATCCCTTATTAGTGACTAAATATAGACCTGCAGTAGAAACGTATTTTCGAGAATGCTTGTGAATACAAAGCATTACACCATTACTCACACATGCGCCATGGCTCCCGCAGCCACTAGTTTTTCAAAACACTCATAGCAGGCAGCGGTTTTAACTGCGCAAGCGCAAAGAGGCGAAGCTGTGACGGTGAGCTCAAGTAGTGAAAAAGGAAACGTTTTTCCAGCGTCCAAAACAGCAGCTTTTTCTTTTAGTAACAATCATTAAATCTGTGAAACAGCTGGAGGTCCTTCATCAAGCACCTGATCAGCAAGTGTTAAGG
The DNA here is from genome assembly GCF_007364275.1 of Archocentrus centrarchus. Classification (NCBI taxonomy): domain Eukaryota; kingdom Metazoa; phylum Chordata; class Actinopteri; order Cichliformes; family Cichlidae; genus Archocentrus; species Archocentrus centrarchus. The sequence goes on from NC_044363.1 coordinate 23,521,185, forward strand.
TGAAGAAAAGAGAACTTTGTAGCTGCTCCATTCACCGCTGTTTGTTCACATGGCGAGAAACTGCATTACGGAAGTTAAAATATGCAGATAAACTGTTAATAAAAAAAAGTATTTCTTATCCGATTACTCGATTAATCGCTGGAATAATCGATAGAATACTCGATTACTAAAATAATCGTTTTATGCAGCCCTAGTTTCGATCAATAATTTTAGAGATAAATGGTATATTTGGAATGAGCCGGAAGTTATTCAGATTACTAGGATCAGCCCCAGGTTTCTTTAACAAAGGAGAGATTACAGCTGTTTTAAGGGTCGATGGAACCTGGCCAGAAGTGAGAGAGAGGTGGATGATGGGGACAGAGATGATAAACAGGTTTTGACCAGGTAAGTTGGTAGGGGATCTAATTGGCAAGTAGAGGATTTGGATTTCTGAATGATAGCAGATACTTCAGTAACGGATGTAAGAATAAAGCTAGAAAAAGTAAAGATGGGTGGATTACAAGAAACTGTGATGGGATGGAGTGGATACAGAATGACTCTGGGAGGCTAAATGTTGGTGGATATGTTCAATTTTGGAATTAAAGAAATTAATGCTCAGTAGAATGCATATGACGAGGTAGCATATCAGGAGGTTTGAGGATGGAATTGAGAGTCAAGAACAATATTTTTTAATTACCTTCACCAGACCTGATAAGATTAGCTTAATACTCTGCCGTGGTTGTAGACAGAGCACTCTTATAGACCTGAATGTGGTCAGCATACATATCTTTATGAACAGTGAGTCTAGTTTTCCTACAGAGGTGCTCTAGACAGTGACCTTTGGCCTTCAGGAGCCGGAGTTCAGAAGTATACCAGGGTGCAGAATGAGAAAAAAAGAACAGTCCAGGTTTTAACAGGAGCAAGATCGTCTAAGATGGTCTGAAGTCCCTGCTGTAATGAGTAATACTGTGTCTTTGAGATTTTTACCTTTGTGTAATTAATATGCTGCTTCCATGTTAGCCTGCTATCAATTACAACCCCTAAGAACTTTGTATCAAAAACTCTTTCAATTTCAACACCACTGATTTTACCTCTTTATTTCCAAATACCATACGTTTTGTTTTTGCTATATTGAGAGACAACTTGTTGACATCAAACCAAATTTTGAGCAGCTTTAGGTCCTTCTCTATTAATGTCAAAGCAGAAGAAACTATTGTTGTGTCATCTGCAAGCATAATAAACCCAAATAATTAGAAATATTACAAATGACATTTATGAAACTAATAAAGAGTTTTGGACCAATCACACAACCTTGTGATATTCCACATGTTAGAGTCTTAAATCCAGAAACTGTATTGTCTAGTTGAACACACTGGTGATGGTTTTCTAAATTACCTTTTGCCCAAACTTGTCGACTTTTTCCAGTAACTGTGATCAAAAGCTTTTTTTAAATCTATGATTACACCTACTGAAAATTCATCATCGAGAGCAGAGGTAATCTTCTCTAACAGATGCATTACTGCATATGCAGTTTTCCCTAAATCCATATTGTTGTTCGCACAGCAATTTTTTCCAATAAATAATCCAACTGTTTAACAAAAAGTTTTTCCAATATTTTTGAAAATTGTGGAAGGACAGAAATGGATCTATAATTTTCCCATATTGTGTTTGCCACCATTTTTATCTTCATGTCATTTGCAAAGACTCCACACTGGAAAGACTTGTTACATATCTGAGGTTTGGCAATGAGACCAATAACTTTTAACCTCAACTTGTACTGCCTTAGTCCTTCCACCTTGTGTTGCCTTAGTATCTGACTGTTTTAGTGTCTATTATTTGGGTTAGCATTTTCACAAAAACCAAACATAGATACATGTAGTTACTTACTGAGGAACACTTCTCCTCTATGTTCATGCACTAAACAGAGTGTTTGTGCTTTGAGAAAGAAAGAAATCTTTCTTGGCAACAAAATAATTGACTAATGTTACCATACTTAGAGTCAACTCTCTTGTCACAGTAGGGGATTCTCCCATTTGAGCTATTCTCAGCAAAGCTCAGTCTAGACACTGCCAAATTTAAGGATGGAATAAAACATAAAGCACAATTGAAATAAGTGTTCTTGATCTTAATGCACATTATCGCTGTGTCCCAGAGATAAAACACTTAAAATTCAGTCATGAGGAAGAAAAAGCCTGAGGGCTCTTTAGGCTGGGTACATGTCCGTGATGCACCCAGCTACTTTAGCTGTCATGCAGCAATATCTCAGAGCCTTTGCTGGGTGCACTGATGCTTGGCTTAAGCCATTTAGCAGCGCCCTGGTTAACTGAAACCGACAAAACTTCTGATTCCAGCCTGATCTTAGAATAACACCCCTGGCAATTGTGAAGCTGTCTTTGCCCATTTCATCCAGTGCGGTCCCACAACTGCATTTGTAGCTGACACAAATGCAGAAGAAGATGCTTCATGATGTTACAAATGTTGCCCAGAGAAATAAATTAAACATAAATCATTTAAAAGAGAAATAAGATCTGGTGGAAAGTTGTGGAAGCAAAAAAGGGGGCTTAAGCCTTGCTTTTCCTTGAAGAGAGTGCAAGACTAGAGGGTGCAGAAGTGCAGTAACATAAATAAAACACGATGGCATTTGGCCACTTAAAGCCAATGGCTGATCCAAAGGGTAAAATGCTGGTTGATTCCAGTCTAATATTTGCCAAGAGTTGCTCTTTGCACATAGTAGTTGTTTGGAATCATGCAGAGCAACAACACTGGTGATGAGATGTTTACAGATGAGTAGAAATGTTAACACTGGGCACATTAGAAGTCAAACTTGCTCATAAGACTGCAAAAAATGTCACTAACATTCTACTTTTGCAGTGTGTGAGACCTAAAAATGGAAGCTTGTGCAACGCATCTGAAGCTGACGGCTGCTGTGCCTGACTCGAGAGACATGCAAAAATTTCAATTCTATATTTTTGACAAACTGATGCAACATGAGAGGAAAATCTTAAATTCCTCTGTGCACCTTAAAAGCTCAAACCTACAAGTGGTCACTCTTGAGTGCAAAATACATTGTGATGAACAGCAGGCAGTATAAATTAAAAAGGAGGCAGAATATCTTCTAAGGATATGCATCGTAGAGAGCAGCATCCTTTAGTGCGTTCCAAGTCCATCCTTGTCTTTGTGTAAGGCTGCGTTGCTGCATGTATTTTGGACATCCGTACACATTTAAGTAAGATTGAGCATCAACGTTAGCAAACCTTGTGCTAGCACATAATGATGCATTAGCTGACACAACAAAAGCAACAACCAGTTTTGCCACCGCATGAAAGGATGAATCCTCCCTAATCCCAGAGACAGTGTTATAGCTGGTCTTCTGAAACCCAGCCCCTCCCCCCATGTTCTAAACATATTATGGGTGTTTTTTTTACTCATTTTCTGTCTTTACAATGATGCTACTCCTCTCTCTCCTCTCCTACAGCCTTGATTACAATGTTGCCACAAATGACCAACTGTGCAACTTCTAATAACTTTTAGGACTGCCAATGGCGACTTTTCATACTGAAGAGTTGGCAACACTGGCAACAACTGGATGGTCGTACCAGTTTAATATACTCCATTCAGAGGTTTCACATGTGATGTCATGTGCACATCACTCCAGAGCTGTCTGCCATATTGGACGTGAGTCAGCCACCAGTTGCAAGGGAAAAATGTTGGTGAGTGGTTGCTGGAGGTTGCTGGCTATTGTTGCAGAGGGTGCTGCAGCAAAAACCTCCTTGTGATTGCTTTGGTTGCTAGCACATTGCTGCAGTCATGTTTGCATGAAAGATGCCAACCTGTCTGCAAACTTGCTAATTACTAGCTGACCAGTAGTAAAACTTGAAAAATATAATGCAAACCGGAAAAGGAGAGGGCTCGCCTTCAGAGTAAAAGTTGTGCCTCACCGCTGCAGCCAACACATTTAAAAAGTGGTAACTTACTTTGAAGGCAGTCTGTTTCTGGTTTGTGTTGCACTTTTCACAGTTTCACTACTGCTTGAAGACTAGCTGGACAGGGTTGCAGACAAGTTGGCATGTTCCATGCAAACTATGAGCAACTGTGGCAATCTGGCAGCAACCAAAGCAGTCATAAGGAGGCTTTTCCCAACTGGTTGGGGAATACACATTTTTGCCTACTACTTTTGGCCTGTGTGACGGGGTGTTATTCACTTGATCCTACATTGTCAGCATGATTGTCAAACATCCAAAATGGTGGACAGGTTAATGTCACATGATTAGCAGTCAAGCGTATGCTATACATTTAATAGGATACTCAATAGACTACTGGCTGTGAAAGCAACATCAGCATTATTAGAGTGACCAGAAAACCCGAACTCATGTTCATTTTGTGTATTTTTACCAGATGGAGTTTGCCCAGCTGTAATTAAATGACCTAAGATGGCCACAGCAAGGGGTCTGAGTTATGAAGACGCATACAGCCTGATGATGACCAAGAGTGCCACACATACTTAAGTTCCATGACACAAACTCTGAAGAAGTCTAAGTAAACCTTAATTTGAATTTGTATTTTTTTAAATAGAGTACCTGATACATTAAGAAACTTCATCAAGAAGAAATGCTTCCACTGACTGCCACTGTATATATAATTTATTGGAAATATAATATTGATGTATCACACCCTTGTTTTTGTGTAATGCAGCAGCCTTTAGACAACAGTACAGCCCAACACTATTGCAATTTGTAAAACAAATGCAGTCCATAAAGGCCAATGTTTCCATCACAGCATGCTTATGCTAACAAGTTAATTACGCATAGTCCTGCGCACATGAACTTTACTTTAAGCTTGTATTAGTGGTCAAAAGATATCTGTTGTTAGGTGCACTGAGCTAATTATGCGTTGAATCTCCTATTGCATGGGGTAATTTCTCTGTGCTCTTTAAAGATAGTAGAGGATATGGCAGATAACTGCTTGAAGCCTTTGCGAGTCAGCAGCGGCTAAGCTAAATGTGGCAGCAAGTGTCAGGCCAAATCAATACACGCTTCCCAGGATTCCTTTGGTGCCATAATCCAGGCTGTGGTGGGCACTGACCCTGGGGAAGCCTGGCTGCTTGTTTTCATGCCCTGTTTTTTCAAAAGCAGCTGCACTTATGGATATGACAGCATCGAGCACAAGCTAATTACCTTAAAAAAAAAAGAAAGAGTAGAACTTGTGCTATAAACCACTTAGCGTACAGCTGAGACATGCTGAAACCTCCCTTCTCATTGCTGGGCAGGTAGATAGCCCTTGGGAACTGAATTGTGCAGAATTTATACAAAGGTGCTTACAAAAATTGGTGATGACTTCAGGCACATTAGCTATGCAATTTTCAGGAGCTGTGAAACTAGGCTGTTAATGTGTGGCGCGTAGATGATCTATGTGTCAAACATTCCCTTTGGACATGCACTTTTGGTCAACTATTGCACCTCAGCAATTCATGATTTGACTGGTATGAGCTGCATTTTGAAAGGCTTTCCTTTGAGAGAGGCCCCTGGTGTTTTCCAGCTAATTTCACAGATCCCATTAAGTCATAATCTTGTGTTATTTGCCTTAAAATAACGAGAGATAATCCTGGCATCAGGCTAATCAGCCATAAAACTGAGGAATCTCTGACTGGATTGCACTGCTGCAAGTTCACAGCAGGAGTGTGCAGCAATAACATTAAAATGTACAGTCTCTCTCCAAAAATATACCGTTTTAGTATTAATATTTACTGTACAATCTTGGTGAGTTCTGAGGTTTTTTTTTTTTTATGTTTGTTTGTTTTTAACAGAAGTCCCAAGGGAGACCAGTCACCAGGAGAGATCATTTAATCCAGAACAAAGAGGTAGAGGTTTTGGAAGAGGATTTCTAGAACATCACATCCTCCCTTGTAAGCTGTACTCACTTGCTTAAGCCTTCAGCCAGTCATTAAAAATGTAAAATTAACGTTTTTAAAGTGGAACATGATTCTGTCCCGCGCTCAGGAGGCAGTGAAGTGCAACACTTGCATATGAAATGCATTTGGTCATCCCCCTGGCAACAGGGAAGGAAGAGGTGCACTGAGTGAAACAAGAGCAGATTGCTTTTATACTTTATTTAGAGAGTTATTCTTGACACTGAGCCACAGATGCCCCGCCATTGTGAAAATCTTTCCTGCTCAATTGAGGTTGTTGGAAGAAAAATGTTGTAGGCTTGGGTCTCTGCGGGGAAGCATGAAAAGCAATCATGTATTTTTATTTATTTCAGCAATGTTTTCTTTTAAAACTGTAAATACTGTATGTAACTGATATGAACTGCTAACATTATCCTCCCCAGACAACAGACTATTAAGATGAAGGCAAGTATAGCTCAAAAACATAAATACACAGCTTTACTGTGAAAATGTTGCCTTTACATTAAATGCAAGTAAAATGGGTGTTAAACAGCTACTAGAAGTGCAAGCTCTAATGTCAACAGGCAGGATGCTTTATTAAATGAGGTCCTCTTAACACTAATGTTTGGCCTTGGGCTGTGGCCACACACTTAAACTTGCATTTAATGTGTTCCGGATGTGCTGAATGTAATGTATTCCATATTGTTGATTTTTTTTTTTGTACAAACAGTGCATCTTTCAGAGTCTATACCACAGTAGTACAGTGGATAATAAGCTGCAAAATTAGCTCATCTCACTCTTTTAAGTAACAAGATTGTGCAGTACAGTAGAGCCAAAAATATTTTCATATAAAACACAACTGCACAGTATTTACTCCTGAGAACACGGTTTTTTAACTTGATGCCTGCTATATTGTGACTGACCCCCTGGCGACCTCTGGTTGCTAGGAAATAAAAAATGCATATTCCCCAACCAGTTGGCAAGTGGTTGCTGTAGGATGCTGGCTGTCACTAGGTGAAATCGGCTGAAAAGAGGATGCTGCATGAAAAACCTCCTTGGGATTGTTTTGGTTGCTACAGTTTGTATGGACACCTGACTGCAAACGCTCACCATTTACTCTCCAGGCTGGAGCGAAGATTCAAAAAGTGCGAAACAAAGTGGGAATTGAAAACTTTCAACTTCAAAATAAAAGTTGTGCCTTGTTGCTGCAACAAACATGTTTCACAATGTGCAATTTTTTACTTTGACGGCAAATACTTTGGGTTTCCTCTTTATTTATGGTACATAGTTTTATGACATTTTTTGCAATTTCATTACTACTTAGTGAGTAGTTGGAGCGTGTATGCAGACAAGCTGGCATCTTTCATGCAAACTGTGGTTGACTGCAACAATGTACTAGCGACCCAAGCAATTTTAAGGAGGTTTTTGGTGCAGCACCGTATACCTCTTAGTGACCAATTTTATGTTAGCAACTGACAGCAACCTTCAGCAGCCACTCACAAATATGGAAATACACATTTATTCCTAACAACTGCTGGCTGCTAGGTGCTTGTTGACAGGTACAGTATCTAGGCCTGTGTGACTGAGGGCTTAACTCAACAATTTTTAAATAGAGTTGAACTCCCCACTCTCAGAGATTCCTCTTTCTCCAGGGGAGCTTGTAAAATGAAGGGCTCCTCTGCAGCTGTAATCCAATAATGTAACTTTAATGGGTTTAAAAAAAAAAATCCTCTTTTCATTATTCAATGTAAGTTGCGGTAATGCCTTCTAATAGATGCAGTTCTAGTAAATGATCTTCTGTAAGTGTTAGGCATGTCACAGCAGGTGCCATTTTATAGCAATTATCATTTTGACTTTGCGCATCAAATGAGGTTCAGCAGAGAATTTCTAGCAGTGTTTCTGGCATCACCAACCAACACGACTTCCTGTTTCACATATGCATATGCAAGCTTTTCTTTTAAATTAATCCCACTCCTAAGTGTTGCAGTGGGAGGATCACCTGTCACAATTCATACGTCCTGAACTAGCCAATTAGCATACATTAGAAGAATTATTGCATTTTATGGGCAAAATTGCATTTCCTGTGCGAAAAATCAATCTCACAAACACCATCTGTGTGACCTGCAGCTAGTTCCAGTACAATGACATCAAAGGGAAGTGAACAGACTCTCCGTGGATGGTCTCCACCGTTAACTGAGATGATGAACACAGGAAATATTACTCAAAATTATAGTTATAGTCTCACACAGCAGCTCAGTGAGTTGAGCTTGTGCTAAGAGTTTCAAAGGTAAAGCATCCAAATTTCACAAACTTAAAGGGTGTGTTCATGCTCAAGTTAGAAGAAAGGGGGAAAATTATTTCTGTATTTTAAGCTCCAAAATATTGATTGAGTCAAAATCCAGTATGAGTTAAGCTATAGTTTAGTTATAAGGCCAGACATGTTTATTAAAGTGTTTTTGTTTGTTTGTTTTGCTAAATAATCCAAAACTTTCTCTTGGTTGAAGCTACTGATACTGCTGGGTCTTTACATTTTCTCCAGCTTTCTTTAAAGCTCCTACTGTGTAGCTTTAAGTACAGAACAGCTTTCTCACTGAGAATTTAAAGGCACAAATCATTTCCCCTTCTTGTCATCATCAATCATAATTACGCAACAATTTCTTCACCTTGGATCAATTTGTGCCACTAAGATCAAACAGTGTTGTTAATGGTCCCCCAGATTTCTCTAATCTATATCATGTGGTGCATGCGCTGCTTTTTCAAACCTTGAGTTTGTCACTGAAGCTGTTCCGCACATCCAGAATGCAAATGCACTCGTGTCCCATCTGTACAGTTGATCGTCATCTTCTTATAATAAAAACAAGGTTTATATCACAAGTTATATAACCCTGAAAAAAATAGTAGTTTTGAAACCCCTATTTAATATAGGATATTAAATTTTGCATGATAAAAAGATCTGCTTTTTAGATGTGGCCACGCTCCTAATTGCTATTGACAAGCGAACAAGCCCTAATCATCATTGTTTCAGTCACAACACAAACTGGGTCTTCAAAGGTTTCACCCTGGTGTAATTAGACTAAATTACTCTCACCAGTGGAGTCAGTCAGGGGCTCTGGTTTCAACTCGCTCTGCATGTACACAGGATGTTTGAAAGTGTTATGAATGGATGTTGTGGATTGTGTGGTTAGGACCCCTGAAACTTATCATGCAACTCATACCCATACTCATGCTGCAAAAACAGAGCCCACTCAACATTTCTGCAAAAAGTTTTAGTGTTTCCATCAGCAGGCATAAGAAGCCATAATCAAACATCAGAGAGGAACTAAAGAGCAATTCCAGACATAATGGTCCTGGTAATTCCCCCCCCGCCACCCCCGCAAAGTTTTTTCCCCCTTCTTTACAAGTTTTAATATGATTACACTCAAGCATGTAAAAATGTTTAACAGTTTACAACAATGGAGAAAAAATCCTCTCAGCAGACTTTGATGTAGCCAAATCTGCAAACTCCAGAAAAAGTGCAAGTGACAGTCAATACACAGGTAAAACATTCAAAACAGGTTTTTTATTATATTTTTCTAAATAAGCTTAAAAATAGAAGTTGACCTTTAAATTTTGTGGAATCAATCTTGACTCAAGGTCCACTTACTCTTTTTTTTTTTTTTAAACTGCCTTTCAAGATTAAGTCCTTATAACAGCTACATGGAATCCATGACAGGTGGGTCACACTAATAAAAACAACAGAACCCGGGAAAACCTGGATTTGGAATGTTTTAAGGACACTGAAACCAAAACAGAAAACGCAGTAGCAGCTGAGGACTCCAGAAACAACAAACTAACTACAACTGGAACCTGGAAAATAATACATAAATAGATGTATTATAAGAATGTAGAAATAAAATCACCCCCGGATTAACACCCAATAAACAAAGTTATAGCCTTCCAAAATAAAACTGCTGGCCCGTTTTTATAATCTATCCCTTTCAGTGTAAGACAGATTTTGATGGACATTTAGTTTAACACTGGTGGTTCGTTTGTTTTTGTCTTTTCTCTGTGTTTAGACAAAATAAAACACTTGGGCAACGAGTTGGACTCCTTGGCCAATTTTATCACGCAATCCAAATTTTATTGAACCACATCATAAAGTCACTGTGCTTAAAAGGCATTAGCATCTTCATACCCAGGAGGTGTAACACTATAGTGTTGGGAAACACTGTAAGAAACCGACCGCTCCAGATGAAAGGCCATGAGCCCATCGTCGTTCCTTACATAATGTGTTTGTAGTTAGCAGGAGGCGCTTGTTTCTTACCCCCTTGTACTGTAGTTTAAGCATCCTGTCACTTTAATTTAGTGTGATTTGAAATTTTGCTGGGTGACTGCTGAGAATGCCTTCAGAGTTGTATCCTGTGGCTCTTTTGGCCCAAATCAAACCCAGAGAGACATGAGGAAGAGCCAGGCAGCAGGCCTGCCCACTTAAGAAAGGCTGGTAATGTAATCCTTCAACAACTTTGTTTGGGATCGCAGAGTTGGGTAATATGGGCCTGACTCTCCAAACACACGTCCTTTTCATCACAAACCAAAAACATTAAGGAATCTTCGGTATGTCAGAGAGGTGAAACCTACAAACCATTGTCTTAACACAGGATTTGTAAATGTTTACTCCATCCTGAAATACAGTGTGGATATGCTGAATATGGAGGGCCATGCAGCTGCAAATTATTTTCATTGAATCATCGCTATATCTGATATATTACTGCTGGATACCGATAACTATTTGACAAACAACATATCGTGGCTTGAATATTTTTTTAATGCTTAAATATTTAACTGTTGTCAGGTACAATCTGTTATTACTCAAACAGTAGGGAAAATACATTTTTAAGATGGTGACAGTGTAGGATAAAGTGAGTAAGGCTTCAGTCACACAGGTCCTTACAGGTTGACAAGTGGCTCTTGGAAGTTGCTGGCTGTTGCTGGGAAATTGATTGTCAAAGCCCCAGACACACACAGACCTAGAGGCCGGTCATTGACCCCCTGGCAACTACCAATCACTAGAGAAAAATGTGTATTCCCTGACTGGTTGGTAAAAACCTTGCAGATTGCTGAGGTTGCCCCTAGTTTACATAGACACTCCGAATTGTCTACAAACACTCACCAGTTGCTCTGTGAAACTGTGAAAAGTGTAACAAAAACTGGAATAGTAACTACATAGTTATTACATAATATTACAGTGAAATATTTTTGTAAAGATAAAATGAAAATTTGATCTTGTGGAAGACCCACACTATATGGACCAAAGTACTGGGACACCTGCACATTAAACCTGCAGGAGCAGCTTGGTCATGGAAGCCCATGCCATGAAGCTCCCAGCACACAGTGTTTGTGCTGATGTTAATGCCAGACGAAGTTTGGAACTCTGCAGTTATTGAGCCAGCAGAGCTTTGGCGACTCCTACTCATTCATCACTTGGCGACGTTGCTCTATAACTTTACGGTGTCTGCCACTTTGTGGCCGAGTTGCTGTGGTTTCTAAGTGCTTCCACTTTGCAGTAATCCCACTTACAGTTGATCCCAGAATATCTAGGATGGAAGAAATTTCACAAACTGACTTGCTGTAACACAAATCTTTGTAAAGACAAACCGCATGGGTAGGTGCTTGATTTTATACGCCTGTGGACATGGGACTGAATTCACAGATTAAAGAAGTGAGGCTCAAAACTTAAGTCTTTGTACTGTATTTTAAGTATTATGAATTCTCTCTTATTTTTTTTTTAGAGCAGACACTGCTAAACCAACAATTTCTGGCCAATTTTTATTAATTTAGCAAGCTGTAAAGTATTTATGAACAGCCAAGACAAGTTTGGGACACATTTTGAGGCTACCACTGGAAACAGTGCTAACATGACAGCATCATTTTTTTACAGTGGATTCACATATACAGCAGAAAGCTTTATTGGTCTGTTTGCTCCGGCTCTTGGCAAAAAAAAAAAAAAAAAAATCTGTCAGTACAGCTTTAATGTTTTTTCAGCTTAGAGGAAACACAGTGTAGTTTAAGCACTTTATTGTCATTGTTTATCACTATCACTGTTGTTTTTAGTTTAGCCTAAAAAGTATGACTCATGCCATCAGTGTTTATAAATCTGGTCACTGGTGAGCGATCAAAAAAGTGACCAAACAAAACCAGAATGTGCCGCCCCCAGTTTAATTTGCCCATTCACTATTGATTCATGGGTAATTGCTGGAAACAGCCTTTTCATTAAGCAGCCCACCCCCTTGTAGCATATAACTAACTTAATCTTGAGATGCCTTTTAATTTTCCAGTGTTGAACAACTGGTTTCTAATTTCCAAATGTGTGGGCATTTAATGAGGCCCAAGACGTTTTATCCTCCCGCTATAACGCTGTCTGCAAAATTGTGCACTGCTGAGTGTAATCATGCAATGCTATCTGGCACAGACACACTCTGGCAGCAACGAGGCAAAACCTGCAGCCCAGAACTGCTCCACTTAAAGGAGGCTGATGTGAAAGGAGCAGACAGGCGAGAGTGGAGGGCCCTCCAGTCATGCAAAATGCAAAAGAAATATGACTTTATCACAGCTCCCTAATGGTGACATAACAATCTGTTCAGCCACTTCCCTCCAAATCTCCAAGCATTTTGGGAGAGTGCTTCAGTCTACAGGACAGGACGGGATGGAAACATCTCTCAGTGTGAGTGACTTTCAACACAATTGAGTTTGAAATACAGCTTTGACCAACTTGACTGTAATGGCTGTTATTTATTTATTTTTGCTTGTTTTTCTTGTCTGAGCAATAAAAATCCTGACGGACAAAAATAATACACAACAGGATGTGAGGAGCTGTAGTCTTTGATCACTGGAAGGATTATTACAATGCCACATGAGCTGTATCCTCTCAACATATTTGTAAACTGATAAAGGATGAGAAAATTGGTGCTATTCTTGCGTCACAATAGTGGCTAATCATAAAGATGGATTTGCCATCCAATTTTTTTTTTTTTAAACTGGAACTGGTTCAAATTCCAGAGGAGTTGGTGCATCCTTTTTGTTTGAGGACTATAGATAAGAAAGAACACCAGCACTCTCTGAATACTCTTTAAGACGGGGTACCCGTTATGTCCTTTTTGGAGTTTAGCACATTATTACTCTGTATTCTAGTCAACTGAGGAGTGCCAGATGTTTAATATCCACAATAAGAAACATGTCCTGCTACCTGAGAGCCAGTGCCAATATCCAGGGCTTAAGCCATCAAAAACTGCAGTTCCTCTAATGGCCACTTGAGGTTGGCTTAACACCCAGACACTGTTACTCCAAATTAAAAGGTAAAATACAAAAGATTTTTAATTTAAGGTTTTCTCTCAATTTTGATTCCTTTTCTGTGAAATATGTCCAAATGAAAAGGTCAAAATGTATTTTTCCCCCCTGTTCAAACCCCAACTAAGTATTCTGTTTCTGATAGAAAGAAAAACTAATGCTGGTCATAAACCTTTCAGGGTAACAGTGCTATATGCCCACAATTCGATGCTCATGATAAATTTTTAACCAGGAACATTTTGCAGCTATCTATTTGTGGTTTTACGAGATAAATAAAATAAACACAAAGTCTCTGTTTTCGCTTTTGTAGGGTTGTGGAATTAAAGTGGTGAATAATACATGGCTGAAAGCATCTGTTTCTCTGAGCTGCATCTTCTCTTGGACACTAGGGGATCTAAAGGCAAGGAAGCAAGATATTTGTGAAGTGCTGTTTGATTTCAGAACAAACTGATGCTATCCCTCACCTCAGCTCTCACCTAGTTCAAAAAGCACTTTTCATTGCTGATTAAACAACACACATGCACGCACACCCACAAAATTGCCTTTTTGATGTTGACGTTTTTCACTTTAATTCCAACTGAAGATGAGTGCTAGACCTTTGGTGAATTGTTAATTTTGATAATGCAATGAAAGCTACATTGTTGTTTTTATAACCAAGGAATTTTGGCCCACTCGTCTTTGTTTCAGCTGATTAATGTTTGCAGGTATATGTTTTTAAACATCTCTCTTAAGGTCCCTCCACAGTCAGGTTGAGGTTTGGACTTGTCCATTGCAGCACCTTTATTCTTTTCTTTTTCATCCATTCTGTTGTAGATTTGCTGCTGTGATTGGGATCATTGTCCTGTTGCATGACCCAATTTCAGCCAAGCTTTAGCTGTCAGACACATGACTCTAGAATACTTTGTTGTACAGAGGGGTTTACAGTCGAATCAAAGTCTGCAAGGTGCCCAGGTCCTGTGGCTGCAAAACAAGCCCAGATCATCACTCCTCCACCAGCATGATTCACAGTTTGTATGAGGTGTTTGTGCTGATATGCTGTGGTTGGTTTTCAGCAGATGTGCTGCTGTGTATTATGGCCAAACATCTCCACTTTGGTCTCATCTGCCCAAAGGTCATTGTTCCAAAAGTCTTATTTGTTCAGATGCAATTTTACTAATCTAAGCCATGCTGCCACGTTCTTTTTAGAGAGAAGAGGCTATCTCCTGGAAATCTTTCCAAACAACCCATACTTGTTCAGTCTTTTTCTTATTGTACTGTCATGAACTTTAACATTTAACATGCTAACTGAGGCCTGCAGAGTCTGAGATGTAGCTCTTGGATTTTTTGCAGTTTCTCTGAGCATTGCACAGCCTGACCTTTGGTTGAACCTGCTGGGAAACCACTCCTGGCAGGGTTGTAACTCTGGAGGAGAAAACTGCTCAAACTTCTGTTTTTATAGAGGTGGTCACACTTGCTGATGATCAGCTAATCAAGTTTGATTAGCAGCACCTGGCTGCTACTTGCACTCTTAACTCCTATGGAAGCATACTTAGATTTTTACAGCACTGCATTAAAAAAAAGAATTGCAGTTAAATATGCATTACATTGATTCAGTTAATCAGTTATACTGAGTGTGTAGTATGTATCATGGATTTTTGTCAACTCTGAGAAAAACTCTGATGATGTCATAGTCATCTCAGCTTAAAGATCTAAAAACAGAAAGGAGGAGTTTGAAGAGCTTTATTTGCCAGGCAGGTAGAGTTCACCAAAGACACCCTATTAAGTTGCACTGATTGCCGATTACTATTTGGCTTGTCACAAGTCCCCTCAATTTAATGATAATCATAAAACTTCTCTTTGTCATGCCAGATTAAGATAACATGATATCACACAGGACATCAGTTTGGGCTGGGAAAGAAACAGTCTTTGAGAATGATGATCGTTTTATGTGATTCATTGTGTCATAATCATCTTGGACACAATGCCCCAACAGAAAAATTACCATATTAGAATTTCTTTCATGAATTTCTGTAAATTGTTTCTATGATCAAGTTCCCATTACATCTATGGTGTTGGCCAACATAAAGATAGAGCACTCTGCCATCTGCTGAGAGTTCTTTTCTTTGCTGTATGCACCTGTAAACATGACAAAGCCAAAGAGGAATGAAGTTGCTGGTGTACAATAACTAAGTGGAACTTTGAACTTTGAAAACAGGCAGTAGGATGTCCATGTTTCAGCTGTTGTCTGTTTCCATTCTTTTCCTGTGCTGCAAGAAATTGTCACGGTCACCACTGTAACAGCCAAAAATAGCATGTAGGCTGAGGTCAGTTTTAGAGTCAATCACTAAAATTAAAGAAAAGAATGAACGAAAGTGGATATGCGCTGCTTATTTAGCTGCAACTTTCATTACTTTATAACCCACTCTGTTCTACTTCTCTGTTTACACATTACTCACTGCAAACTGCACTGTAACAAATGCTTGTGTCAAATTACAAAAAGATACTGGCAGCTAGCATGAAACTGTTATTTTACAGTATACCTACTGTGATTTATAGACAGATTCTTGATGTACATAATGACAGGTCTGTACAGAATATGAGCTTTATAGTATAATACTGTCAACTTTTCCTTGCCATTATAGTATTATTTTAGTGCTTCTACTCCAATCTCCAGCAGTACACGTACTTAAACAGTGTTGGAGTCCTTACTCCAAAAAGTATTGTATTACAAATTACACATTACTTTTATTAAAAGTAAAGCAGTATCTTAATTACTTGCCAGAGAAAGTAAATTGTTATACTACTCGTTACATTACTTTAGTGTTACCTGTAACATGTAGTGATGGGTCGGTCGCGAATGATCCGGCTCTAGTAATTTTGAAGTGAACGACAGGAGCCGGCTCCTGACTGTGAGCCGTTTCTTTTTTCTTTTCATTCTTTTTTTTTTTTTTTTTTGTGGAAACCGCACGTGATTGGTTAGGATGGGTGGCAGCATCTGTGCGTCTACACTGAGCGGGAGGAGAGGGGCCACGGACACACCATGCAGTGAGTACAGAAACACCAGAGAAGGAGAGGTTCCTGCAAAGTTCACTCAGACACAGGAAAGAGCTAGAGGAAGTTGTGCTTTGCATAGAGGCTACGAGTGGGAATGGTGAGGAAAATGAGTGACAGAAAATGTAGTAAAGTTTGGACACATGTTAATGTGACAGACAGGCAGAGTGTAGACTGCAAATTTAAAATTTCATATCAAGCAGGCTCCACAAACAACCTGCACAGGCATATATGAACTGTTCATCCATCGGTGCAATTAGAAGAACAAAACAGGGCAGGTCATATCAGGTATGTGAAACGGGATCAACCCCTCAAAGGCCCTTGGTTCTTCTGAGTGCCAATCTTTTGTTTTATAATTTGTATTTGGTGCACTCTATTCTATATTGAGTATATAAAGAAACATTTGATATAATGTATGTTTTTACATTAGTAATTCATTTTACACATTTTTTAAAGTAAAATCTGAGGAGCCACTTGGGAGCCTAAAGAGCCGGCTCTCTGAAAAGAGCCAAAATTCCCGTCACTAGTAACATGGCCAGAAATGCACTGTCACATAATTATCAGTTCTCAATATAAATTTTAGGCTACAGTCCCACGCACAGATACAAATCTCTATCCTAATGAAGACACACAAGATCTTTATTTTAGTGTTTGAACACGGAACAGACAACACGAAGCAAAGTCAGAAACTAATGCAAAGAAACGAAGCGATAACTGCAGTGAATCTACTGTAGAAACATGTACAGGTAGAAATGGAGGCTACAGTACTATAAGCCTGACTGCTCATCACTGCTTTTGTCACCTGGTGAAGATCAGCCTCTGGCTGCTGACCTCTGGTTGGCATACACTCAGCTATAACATCACTCTGGGTTGTTCGCTAGCTTTGTGTTAGCATGCTATCTGTGCAGATGTTTGCAGGTGTCTGCAGTATAATGAAGTTGTTTCTGTCTTGGGTGCAGTTTGCACTTGTCTGAAATCAGCTGACTGTAGTGCAAGTTTTGCAGGATGAAAAATGCATTATGTTTTTTTTCTTTATATCAGCCCACTGTGCAGATAATTGAAGAACCTTTGTTATGCACGTAACAACATTTCTGTAAATGTCATGTGATTATTGAATTTAGTACAGTAACATGTAACTATGTTATAGAAAAAAATGTGTTTAGAGTAACAGATTGCTTTGGAGCATGTAATACCCAGTACTGCATCTAAATACTATAAACCCACTGAACACCTTTTCAGTCTTCATGTCCCACGTGTATCCTGAATTCAGTTATTTGTCTTTCTTAACTATGACAGATTCCCAGGTTTTGTTGTGCTGTGTTGTCTTTGCACTGCACAGCTATGGGAATGCTGCTTTATACAACTTTTTATTAACCACCATAAAAACGTATTCTGGCTGGACACGATTGATTACAAACAAAGAAAAACAAAACAAAAAAAAACCCTTAACAGCACTGTGAGAATTTGCTTGGAGTAAATATTTTTTCCTTAAAGGTGTCGGCATTTCCAGTATTCAGCTGCATTCACACATATCAGTCACATATGATTCTCTGACACTGCTCACCTGTTCAAGCTCCAATAACAGCTGTACATTTCTCTGCCTGGAAGGTTATAATTATGTAACAGCATTTAGTTTTTGCTCCTACTTTTTCAGTTTATTGAAAGAGAATCTCTAGTAAAATAATATAAAATAAAATAAAACACACACACACACACACACACACACACACACACACACACACACACACACACACACACACACACACACACACACAGAAACACCTTCAGTAATTTTTAAAAATAGATTAATAAATACTGAAATGTTTAATAGAGTGCACATGATGGTTAGTGTTTTCTGACAGACAGCTGAAATGACGCAGACATTTGTTGACAGACTGAAGTGGCTGTGAACTGCGGCCCTAGCAGCACATCATTCATTTCAGCTGATGAGCAGTGCTGACAGCTCTGTTAATAGTGGTTTGGATTGCAGATGACAGGATTTGTGAGCATCTTTTGAGGATCAGTTTATAATGATGATGAGATTTTAACCTCAGGCGACTGTCAAGATTGTTGATTGAAATCTGCTGCTGAAAGGATCTTTAGGCTTTGATCACAATTTTGAGCAAATCTCCTGATAAAATCTTTTTTGGGCTGACATTATGGCTTCTTCACACTTTCATAATAATAATAATAATTATAATAGAGGTGGTTTCTTTTGAAACGCCTGAGATCCAGATAGGTGACTGTCAGTCATGCAGTTATCATCTGAACACTTAGTGTTGTTGCACCATCTGTATGTGCTTATCACTGAGTCACTGGATTTGTTTCAGCTGAGTGGTCTGAGCAGAAATAGCTGGACTGTTACAAATTGGGTTTCACTTGGGACTCCACCGAGAGCCAAAGAGCTGGTGAACGGGTCAGAGCTCTGAGGCAGTATCAATGTTCAGCTTAGATGTGGCCCGTGCTGTTTCAAAATCTCTTCTTGGAGATTGAGCTGAGTAATGTGACCTTGAAAAGAATCATCCTGTATGGCACCAACTCAAATAGGAGGAGGTCCGCACACCAAAAAGCTCCTTGAGAAATTTTAATCCATCAGTATTAAAGAAGTAACGTTTCAGGCTGGAATGCCCTTCTTCAGACTTAACAAGGTAATGCTACACACCTGTTTAAATACCCACCCGTCACCAAGAAATTGAGTGACAGGTGCCATTCAATGCCCAAGGAAAAAATAGGACAAAGAACACCTGAAATCATTGATATACCAGACTGGTCTATCACATAAATAAGAAACAAATAGGAAAGACCATTTTTAAAACCTCGCATCAGTGTAGCATACCTAAAAACATCTAAGAATACACCGTTACAACCATCCTCATCACAATATAAGAATAAAGGGAAGAAAAATACAAATAAATAAAAGTACAAAATAAGCCATTAAAGATATACACTAAAAATTCATCTCCGATCCACAAACAAAGGTCCCACAGTACAGTGTCATATATACACGTTATTGTTAGATATCGTCTATATCAAACAGGAAACAACAGTCAAATTTCCGACACAAAGATAGAAAACATTACACTAGCGCATATGTCCCAGAAGTGGCAACTGACCAAAAGGTTAATTACAGAAAGGGTCTTAAATCAAAATCTTCACTGAGTCCAGATTTTGGACTTTGTAATTAACCTTTTGGACCTCCTCCTTTTTCATTGAGTTTTGCTTGGATCCAGCACCCAGGTTAATTTTTTTGGATGTGCGTGTTTCTCTTTTATTAACCAACTCAAATACAACCATCCCCCCCTATCAAACGTGCCTGTTGTGTCATTTGCATTTATTCAGAATGTCTTTTAGTGGGTAAACAGGGAAAAGAAAACAAAGCTAATGAGCTTCAGTTGCTGACAATCATGAGGCACATTTAAAAACCATAAAATCCACATTCAGCTACAGAGTAAAACAAAGAACATCGTCTGCACTGCCTCCAAACATGTTGGCCTTCTATTTCATGTTAAAACAAATGCAAAATGGTTCTTTCTTGGCACAATATTACACCTTTAAGATTGTTTGAGTGCGCTTATGACTGTTTGTCATCACCAATTAAAGCTGCATTTTTAAACTTTAGAGTGAATTATGCTGTATGTTACTGTATGAAAATAATCACTAATAATATTGTTAAAACTAGGGACAGTCATCACTCAGCTGTAGATTTTGCACATCCCAATTAAGCGTTTTGTTTGTTTGCTCTGCTGTTTGGATTCACTCCCCCTCACATTTACGCTGATTCCAAGTTGCATCAGGTTTAAGTAAAATGTAGTAAACATATTAGTACATAATTATAAGATATATTGAGGCATTTAGCAGCTGAAGATCCAGATATTTCCTTCGGGACTCCATGTAGTGGTGGAGACCAAAACAGAGTTAAAGGAGAGTAAATATCAGACATTCTTCAGATGGACTTCCAAAAATCAATATAGATCCAGGAATTTGTAAAGACGGGTTATTTCATTGTTGAGTTTTCCGCTGGTTTCAGTTTTAATTGATTCTCAAGTGTGACTTTTTGGTTCCAGTACATGTTGAGATGGTGTTGATTGAGATCTATATCTTGTGAAAGTTTTTGGGTGACTGTAGTTTTTCTACAGTCAGTGTAATGCCTTGACAGTCTGATATTCTACAGTAAAAATTGTATTTGCGCTTTTGAGTGTCACAGTTGTTTTTAGTGAATGGCACTCTTGGTACTCTGGAGCCATGTACAATGATTTCACTGTAATGATGACACAGGCTGTTAAAGAGCCGCAGGTGTCTCTACCTGGCAGGCTGCCATCCAGACTATTAGCCCACAATCCAGTGATCCCTGTTTGGGGAGTAGTTGTCCTTTTCACAACTGCAGCTCGACTTGTGTTCCACTCAGTCACTGATTGCTCAGTGATATTGTGTGTTTACAGATGATGAATTCCCATGACTGCGCGGTTGCGCTTGTGATTTTGGGCTGTCACACTGGATGAGCTGAGTGATGTGCAGCTGCTCAGGCCTGAGGGAGAGCCGAGTGGGAGCACATGCTGCTAATTTAGAAGGAGGCACAACAGTTGCAGAGCAGATTATTATATTTTTGGCACGAGGGACGTAGGCCCGGTTATCATCCTGTTGTCAACTGCCTGGAAGAGGCAGGTAAATAAACAGGAAATATACCAGGGGTCAATTAATTGTCACTTTGACACCACTGTCTCCTGTTGAGTTGGCACTTTGTACATTTATGCACATCAGATTGCTATTTCACATATCTCAAATTGTCTGTGACAGATACTTGAACTAAAGTAATTCAAGGGGAAATTAATAATGCATTTTCTCAATGTGGCATGAATTAGAATAAAATATAGAAAAAACGTTTAACACATTACTTTCTGAATTTCAGTCAAGACAAGCTGTGATTACATAAGTCTCATATGCTGTGTGATAATGAATGGCTCAGGAGAGAATAATACCTGTAAATGCTATCACAACTGTTTATTTAGATTTTAGGTTTCATCCTGTAAAAATTAGGTGTTCGGGGAAAAAAAATCAATCCAGTATAGTACTGTGATATTTGAGAGGAAATATTGTGTCACTACAGGGAGGCATTGGAAGAAGAAGAAATCAGAAACGTGCATTTAAATCAAGCATATGGACAAATTTTGGATGGGACAAAAGAGACGAATATGACACGTGGAATTTGCAAGGAGTGTCATAAAATACTCTGGGAATGGTACGGATATGAGGGCTCATGTTATATGCCACCATTCTGAAATTAAGTTACCCAAGGACTGCAAAGCTAATGTTAAATCAGCTCAACTGAAAAACAATGAACACACTTAGGTTGACAAAGTTAGCTCCCAATTCAGGGCAAGCTAAGAAAATAACACAATCCACCAGCTGTTTTATCTGCAGCAACCTGTGTCCATACAACACTGTGGAGGACTTTTGTTACAAAGTCAAGACACTGGAGTCCAGGTATGTGACACTGGTGTAACATTTTATTTTTATTGAATTATATTTTTTCCCCACAGACACTGCTGTACCCAGGCTCTGTGGTGAAGTCTGAGTACAGACAGCTGGAGCCTATCCCGGCTGTCATAGGGTGAGAGGCAGGGTACGCCCTGTACAGGTCGCCAGCCTGTCACACAGCTGACACCGAGAGACAGACAACCATTCACACCTATGGGAAATTTAGAATTACAAATTAACCTAACTCCAGTAACTGCATGTTTTTGGACTGTGGGAGGAAGTCTATGCAGATACAGGGAGAACATGCAAACTCCACACAGAAAGGCCCGGGCCAAGGTGGATTCAAACCCAGACCTTCTAGCTGTGAGGCAACAGTGCTAACCACTAAACCACCGTGCTGCCATGAGTATTTTTACATTTAGATCCTAATTTTCTTTTTTGAGTTAATTCTGACTGATGTCCAGTCTTCAAAACCACAGCTGTGATATACTTAGAGGAGGAAATCATTGTGAAAACATCACACCACATATCTGCAAGCTTCAGGGCATTTCACATCAACTTTTTCTTATGCAAAAATATTACATGAATAAATATGAGTATAATATATTTCTTGTGTGCATCACTCTCATCCTTAACAGCAGAAGGCGTTATTGAATTAATAACTAGCTATCGATTAGAAAAAGAATCCCTCAGGACTGCTAAGAATTTGATATCTCTACATTCACACACGAAAGGTGCACATGTATGAGCACCCATACAGATGCATTTATTTCAGTGAGAGCATTCACAGACTCTCTGCCTCCCCGTTTCATGTTAGTCACTGTAGCTTCTTTCCAATTCAGTCGATAGGCTTCCATTAAGAGGGGGTAGGCTGTCAGAACAAACTGTGACCTCCTCTCGCCCCCTTGGAGCCCGCTGGCCTGTGATGTCCGTATCAATATGAATTTCATCCCTTTGCACCCATCAGCAGCAATTCCCAATGTCCATTAGTCTCAAGTATCTGTTTCCTCCAACTTGTACTATTGATTTCGGTGTGTCTTTTGTTCAGAGCATGTACTCACATCTTCATGACAGGGACAGCTTCATACACTGGTGGACTCAGTCGCTGGGGCAATCATAGTTTCTCTATATTCTACTTACTTAATGATTTTATGACCCCTCTCTCTATCTGAACGGTGCTTTCACTTTGGTTACTGCTCATAGTTTCTGTTCAGCAGACGTGATCCTGGATCAGGCTGACAGGCTAGACCAGTGCCCTTAAAGGTCAGGGCTTTTCATCTCAGAGGTCACAATGGCATGATGTGTTGTCATACACAGACGGAAATCCAGAAGGACAATATGGCCTTATTTCCCAGGAGACATTTCTTCTTTTTCTTTTTTAAATACTTACCTACATCTGGTATTAGAAAGTGTAATGCTGGTCTGGAATTAGGTATGTCATCAGTCCTTTCCTTCTTAGATTGAGGGGAATTGTCCTACTGAGACAAGACACAATCAAAGTAGATGTAAAATTATTTGTTTTGTTTTTTGGACTGTCTGGGCAAATTAATGTTTTACAAGAGCACAAGAAAAAAAAATCCGTAACGGAGGAGAAAAGGAAAAATTAAAGTTCACATATGGGGTCAGGAAATTTTAATTTCATTACAACACATTAAGTCATAGGAATGACCAGGTTTCTGCATTTATATGACCTGATCTTCTCATACTGAGAGCTCATGCTGGACAGAGTAATTGAACCTCTGTGTGAAAGATGCCCTCCTTAGACTCGAGTGTTTCAATAAAGGAGATGAGAAGTGCAGGTGATGAAAGTTCTTCTCCCTATAAATAAAGGCATATGATGTTTGGCTACTAGTAAAGTCTGCTCTTCATGTGAATCTTCTTCCCAGCAACCTTCACGGGACCTTAGAAAATGAGGTGTAGAGATACGTAAAGTTATAAATGTGCTTCATTGCGGAAAAATCTAAACTTTTGTTTGAAGAAAAAGGGCAACTTCCCAACTTCCCAAGAACAAATTCAAAATTGCATCCTGGAACTTTTCCCAGAGAATATCAGGGCAGCATTTTATCAGTTTATCTGTAATTGTGATGTAGATGAAGATCAGACCACATGTGGTCAGTGCAGACATACAGTACCAGTCAAAAGTTTGGACTCACTCACCCGTTCTGTGAGATTTTAGTGGTTTCTTTTAAATAAGTGTCCCGCTCCCAAAGAGGTAAGGGAAACCAATATCTAACAAAAGACTTTTATTATTTATAATACAGTATTTACTGTATTGGATTGGAAGTCTTTAAAGCACCTGGGAGAAAAAGGCAATTTCATCTACTGATGAAGACTATGAGATACAATAAAAAGCTCCAGAACAGCACTGAAGAAACTATCTACAATCCTCAAGCTACAAAAAAAAAAAAAAAAATTCCTTACAAAAAACAACTATATCCCCCAAAGTTCAGATGACTTGGTCTCAGGAGTAGCACCAACTGTTCCTAATATGAAGCAGAGTAACTATACTGAAGAAAATATTTGAGGTTATTTGGAACAAATTACAGTAATAATAGTTTCAGATGTAGCGACAGATGTTTCCAGACACCAATCTTAAATCGAGGCAACAAATACAAGCTTAAATACAAAACCTGCATCCTCTACAGTGCCTTGACCTTCCTACTACTTCCTCCTCACTGTGCATCCAGCAGTTCCAAAGTGTGAAGAGCATATGCTGCCACTTGGCTGAGCTCCACTGCTGTGACATACTTGCCACCAGAGGGGTTTTGAAGATGAGATTAGATGCTCTTTGACACAGTATAGCAGTTCCTGAGAGAGAGAGAGATAGACGACCTTTGGCTTTATTTATGTCGTCGGCACTCATGCAGGACCTTTTCATCAGATACGGTCATTGTAATCCCGCAGCCCCCATTCAATTTACAGAGGCACTCTGTCACTGCAGACCACTAAAGTCGACGAAATTAATGGATCAATAAGCCCTCTGAAAGCCTGGCAGGAGGCTCCAGATCCCACAGGTTGCTATCAAATTACAAGTCATAATGAATGGGGTGTTGTTTATGTTGTAAAGTGCAACATCACTGAGCCCTTTGAACAAACCACCCTCCAAGCCAGATCATATGGGGCTTTTTATAATTGCGATTCTTGCCCATGTGAGGAGCGCTGCAAGCCAAAACTGCTGTGTTAACTTCAGGGATAAAAACCACATTTGGATTAAAACATGCCATTTTACAGTGTTGGATTGCATACTGAGAAATAAAGATAAGATATAAGATACCCTGTGCAGTAGAATCTGACATCAAGAGGTCCTGGCCAAGTTTCCACATGTGCTGAGCTGGGAGAAAGGCTGGTCTTGTTTCACAACTTGGTAAAAAGAAAAGTTGCTGTCATTATTGGCTTATAACTGACATACAAAAATGTATCAACTCTAAATATAATTATTTGCAACAATGTAATCAATGAATGAATCAAAAGGCACATTATTGAAATGAGTGTTCCTTATAAGTGTCTTAAATAGCGCACTAACAGGCATGTGACCACACTGGGCTTGTCGCACACAAACAGTGACGTCACCACTGCTTCGTGCTATTGATACCAGCACTGAGGGTGTGAGTACTCACTGCTGTATTCTGATATAAGAGGAGAAGAAATCAAACCCAAAGTAAAGAAATTGCAGTGATTTTTTGTTTGTTTTTTTACAGAAAATCTCATTTTTTCAAGCTTTTGCAGCATCTCCTTTGTTCCCACACCAGGTTACAAAAATTGAGAGGGGGACTTTTGGTGAATGCCAAAAGTTATATCTGATGGCACAAGCTATGCTTTGGTGTTTCAACCACTTCTTCACCTCTCAAGTTTTGTAAACCTTGCATGAGTACACATGTTAAAAGAGTTGAAGTTGAAGCCATTCTTAAGGAAGGGAAACAGGTAAAAAAAAAAAAAGGCTGAGGTACGCCAGATTACACAAAAACTGGACTGAAAATCAGTGGCAACATGTCTAATGGAGTGAGGAATCCAAATCTGCTTCAAATTATCATCACTTTGTACAGAGGAGGTTAGGAGAGAGGTAAGGCAGTGACTACAGACATCTGTAAAACACAGTGGAGGTTCTGTCATGGTTTGGGCTGCATTTCAGCCAGTGATGTTGGAGATCTTGTCAAAATCACTGGAATTCTGAGCACAGAAAAGTACCATCAGATTTTGATCCACCATGGAATACCATCTGTAAAGAGTCTGATCAGCTTTTTTCAGCATGACAATGATCCAAAACACACCGTCTATGAAGTAAAAATCAATTCTATTTATAAAGCACTTTAAAATCAAATGCCATTGGCCAATGTGCTGTACTCCACTAAGAGCAAACAAAAACAAAAACACAAACAAGCAAAAACACAGACATATGTCATAACTGGATAGAAAAACATACAAACAAAGTCATTGATTGGCCTCCCCAGAGCTTGGACCTCAACATTATTGAAGCAGTGTGGGATCAAACGTAGCCAACATCCAAAGAAGAGCTTTGAATGTCCTTCAAGAAGCCTGGAGAACTATTCCTGAAGACTAATTAAAGAAATTAGAAGAAAGCTGCCTCAGAGAGTTCAGACTGTGATGAAGAATAAAGGTGGTCACACCAAATATTGTCATTCAAGCTGGTTAGAATTGTACAGACTCTGTTTTTGCCTTATATGATGTATTTGCATGCTTCTGTAAATCACTGCACCTATTTTACATTTTCCTTGCAAAATATGAAGAAATGAGGTGTGGCTTGAGACTTTTGCACAGTGCTATATAATACATAAACACAATACAGAAATGTTGTACACTGAACAGATGCTCGTAAAACCAAACAAATGTACACCTTTTTTTATTTCAATATGCAGTTTTGACATACTAATTATTCCATTTCCAGACTTTCTGCTTTAACAGATTCCTCCCAGATAATGCATCGGATCATCACATCATTAGTCAGTACAATCTAAAGAGCTCTGTGACGTTAAATTGTGAGGGTTTTGCTTTTCTGTGCAACAGCATGTATGTGGCAGCATGGCCAGTTTTGAAGTTTTACAATGGCGCAAGACGTTTTCGCTGCAGATATGTTTGTGCAACAGCCAACTAGAAACCAGGGCTTAAGAGATCCACATACTGTGACTGCTGAAGAATACTCCACCAGCAGCATGCACCAAATACAGAATGCTTTGAAGCGAGCAAAGGTTGGCCTGGTCACCACTGCTTTGATTGACTGTGAAATTAGACAGGATGCTGACGTTGGTTAGCAGGCTTAAAACAATACCATCTAACATTCATAGTGTCCATAGCCTTAAAATTCAAACAGGTGAGTTATATATTCACCTCTGTATAGTTGTCATGGATAGGGAATTTAACTGTAGGGCCCCAGACTGTCCCAATAGCCAGTTTCGATAGCTGGGGATCGGTCCGCCAGGGCCTCCACCCTCGGCCACCGCCCAACACACACACACTGCACCTGACCCCTATGACGCCTCCTGCGGGTGGTAGGCCTACAGGAAGGCGGGCCCATGTAACCTCTTCGGGCTGCGCCTGGCCGGGCACCATGGGCTAATGCCCGACCACCAGACGCTCTCCCTCGAGCTCCCTCCCCAGGCCTGGCTCCAGGGTGGGTCCCCGGTAACCCTATCCCGGGCAGGGTAAACGGTTCCCTCGTTGTTACAGACATAGGTGTCTTCTGAACTGCTCTTTGTCTGGACCCTCACCCAGGACCAGTTTGCCATGGGAGACACAAACCCCTCCACCACGATAAGGTGGCGATTCATGGAGGAATCTGTCAGGCGACTCAGGAGGTGAAAGCAGTGCTCCACTCACACGGTTTATAGTGCGGGTGGGGTGCTGCTGACTTCAACTGAGGCTATAGTTGGACGGTGGAAGGAATACTTCGAGGACCTCCTGACTCCCACTGACACACCTTCTGTAGTGGAAGCAGAGTCTGGGGATGAGGGAGATGACTTGACCATCACTGGGGGGTGAGGTCACTGAGGCAGTTAAACAACTCCTTGGTGGCAGGGCCCCTGGGGTGGATGAGATTCGCCCTGAGTTCCTGAAGGCTCTGGATGTTGTAGGGCTGTCTTGGTTGACACGCCTCTGCAACATCGCGTGGAGATCTGGGGCAGTGCCATTGGATTGGCAGACCGGGGTGGTGGTGCCCATCTTTAAGAAGGGAGACCGGAGGGTGTGCTCCAACTTTTGGGGGATCATGCTCCTCAGCCTCCCCGGTAAGGTCTATCCCAGGGTGCTGGAAAGGAGGGTCTGCCCGTTAGTCGAACCTCAGATCCAGGAGGAACAATGCGGTTTTTGTCCTGGTCGCGGAACCAGCTCTTTATCCTCTCAAGGATATTTGAGTGGGCGTGGGAGTTTGCCCAACCAGTCTACATGTGCTTTGTGGACTTGGAGAAGGCATTCGACCGTGTCCCTCAGGGTATCCTTTGGGAGGTCCTGCGGGAGTATGGGGTGTCTGGCCCGTTGTTGCAGTCTCTGTACAACCACAGTGAGAGCTTGGTCCGTATAGCCGGTAATAAGTCGGATTCGTTTCCTGTGGGTGTTGGACTCCGTCAGGGCTGCCCTTTGTCACTGATTCTGTTCATAATTTTTATGGACAGAATTTCTAGGCGTAGCCAGGTGGCGGAAGGCTTCTTCCTTAGTGGCCTCAGAGTCTCATCTCTGCTCTTTGCAGATGATGCGGTCCTGTTGGCTTCATCAGGGGTGGCCTCCAGCTTGCAGTGGATCGGACCGAGTGTGAAGCGGCTGGCATGAGAATCAGCACCTCTAAGTCTGAGGCCATGGTCCTCAGCCGGAAAAAGGTGGAGTGCTCTCTCTGGCTCAGGAACGAGTTCTTGCCCCAAGTGGAGGAGTTCAAGTATCTCGAGGTCTTGTTCACGAGTGACGGGAGAAGGGAACGGGAGATCGACAGACGGATCGGGGCTCCTTCTGCAGTGATGTGGACGCTGCACCGGTCTGTCATGGTGAAGAGGGAGCTTAGTGTAAAAGCAAAGCTCTCAATTTACCAGTCGATCTACGTTCCTACCTTCACCTATGGTCACGAGGTTTGGGTAGTGACCAAAAGAATAAGATCGCAAATACAAGCGGAAGAAATGAGTTTCCTTCAAAGGGTGGCTGGCCTCTCCCTATGGAGATAAGGTGAGAAGTGCGGCCATCTGGGAGGGGCTCAGAGTAGAGCCGCTGCTTCTCCACATCGAAAGGAGCCAATTGAGGTGGCTCGGGCATCTGATTAGGATTCCTCCTGGCCGCCTCTTGGGTGAGGTGTTCCGGGCATGTCCCACCGGGAGGAGGCCCCGTGGTAGACCCAGGACACGCTGGGGAGATGATATCTCTCGGCTGGCCTGGGAATGCCTTGGGGTCCCCCCGGATGAGCTGGAGGAGGTGGCTGGGGAGAGGGAAGCCTGGGCTTCTCTGCTTAGGCTCCTGCCCCCGCGACCCAGCCCCAGATAAGCGGAAGAGAATGGATGGATGGATGGATGGATGGCCCCAGACTGTTTTTTGTACGAGGCTTCAAATTTTTTTATGTTTGGGCATTTTAACAGGACAGTCTATGGAGACTGATTTGCTTTTGGAGCCAGCCTCAAGTGGCCATTCAGGGGAACTACAGCTTTGTTCTCCACTTGTTTTAAATTTTTAATTTTCCTAATTTGGTCAGAAAAACTACAGTGTTTGATTGACAAACTAGAGTATACATGTTATTTTGCTATTGACATAAAGTACTTGTCCAAATGTACTGTATGTAATGTTTTTACAAATTAACTCAGCTATCACAGCTAGTAGTTTAATCAGATTTATTCTATCTTAAGGCAGCTTTAACGTAAGTAGCAGTCATTATATCCCATTTGAGAATGCACAAAGAGAGGTGACTGCAAGAGACCTGTTCTTCAGCACAGAGAGGCCACCGGTGGATCAATATCAGGCCTATTGAACAACTATGTGGGGCATTTGGGTCTAGTTACAAACAAGAACAGTGTTAAATGTTTGGAATGGAAATCTCAATCAAAGCTGTCAATCTGTGTTAAAAAGATGAACCCATATATGATGTCAGCCTCTTTGAGAGGGAAACAAGATGACGATCCTTTAGCTAACACACACTCAAGAAAAGAATAGTGCTAATATAATCACAGTCTGTACAAACTTTGGTCTTCATTTACTCTTTCTGTATTTTGGATGTGATTTAAAATGACTCTAACAAACATAATAAGCTTGTTTAAAACCAGCAGTGATGGTAAAATGAAGCCGTAGCAGTCGGGTCACATCTCCAGATTTGCATGCTAGATGGCATGAGAGAAACTCCCACCACAATCATTCCCTGGAACCACATGATCACTTGCAATTCAGGATCAAGGATTTCAAACAATAGTGCTCAGCATTCATAGATTTAACACAGAATTGAAACCATGTGCTGTGTGGGTTACTGATGGTCAGACCGGAGAAATGTGCTGACAGCTCAAGATGGCCTTGAGGTGCACATCAGCCCTGAATAACTCTACCAAACTCACAGCTCTGCTTCTTTATCGAAAAACAGTCTTTGTTGCCACTGTTGGCAGTTAGTCAATCGCATGTATTAGAGCACCCGCCAATGCTCGCCAGTCATCGATAGCTTTAAGTGTGTGCATATGGAGTCTTAACTTTACCGTTGTTTTGATCATTTAGAGATTTTAATGGATTTTTTTTCCACCTCTGACAGGCGAGGCTGTGGAGTTTCATCCTGCTCAGGACAGATTGTGCAAAGCCGGTGGGGTCATTTGAACCTTGTGGTTGCAGAGCAGAGTGCTGAGACACAAAGAGCCAACGTTGCGTTCACAAGCGTCCGACAGTGGGAGAGTCAGGAAGTCTGGCGACTGTAAACCCCACCCGACCCCCACCACCACCACCACCACCACCACCACAACACACCCATCTCTCAGACACACCAACCAAGCACTTCTTCATATACAAACCAAATGCTGCCATACTTATGAGGATATATGTGCATTTCACTAATTTTAACCATAACTCCCATATACTCCAAAATTTACACTAACCTAAATCAATGGACACACTTACAAACAATCTGTCATTCAAGTGAAATCAAAATTCTCACCCCACCCCCCTAAAAAATGCAGAAACGACAACATTAACCGGCAAAAACATGAAGTAAGTGTTTAATTTTTAACTATAAAACTATTATCACTAGTGCTGTAAACAACTGAGTTAAATCATCCTTTGTTTTGGTTTATACGCACATAAGAAACACACACAAAACATTATTTTCTATTATATGTGTGACTATGCCACAAATATATGATGAATTTTTAACCAAGAAAGTAGCAAAATTTGAAAATAATGACATACGTACAATTTAGCATTGTGAGCTTGTGAACTGCATATAGTTTTGCACCTCTGAGCTCTTGAATTAAAACAAAACTTACAAATTCTTGCAGGGCTCACATTTAGCTTTCTGTTTATCTACAACTTTGCTGTACACCAGTAACACTAGTTATATTAACCTAGTTTAAGGATAAAACTTGGTTATGAGTTTGTAGACATAAGGTAAATTGGAGTCACAGGTGGAATATCACCATGTTTTATTTTCTTTATGTGATTTTGTTTTTAAAAAAAGTGTATTGCAATCCATATTGTATAAAATGTACTAATGAAACACTGTGTGTCCCATATAATTTAAAGTTACAAACTTAAATGTAAAACTAAAATTACAAATCCTCTTTTAAAATACACCTTTATGGCAGGTTTAATATTACATCAAAAACATTTATAAAGCAGTTAAAACAGTTTTTGTAAGTTTTTTGTGCAAATATTTGTTATATTGCATTCTCTATAAAAAAAAAACATTAAACATGGTTTTCTTATGTTACTTCTAATGCATTTGTTTTGTTCTAAATTATAAATTAAGGTAAATTATTCCACTTTAAAATCTCTTCCTTATTTTATCACCATAAAAGCTTTAGTCCGTGTTGCCTGCAGTGTATTTGCATAAATTCTTGATTATTCAGATTTTCTGTCAAAGTTGCCTGAGACACATTATTAGATATTAAAAAATGTTGCACCTGAAATGGTTTCAAGTTGTTTCAGTGCCATCTCTAAAACTGTTATGAAATTAAATTATAAAACTGCAAGTATGGAAAAGGATAATTAGATATTTTACACAAGCAATTACATCTTTACTCTCGGTTAAATACACAAAGATGAAACCCTTTAGCTGGCTGCTTTAACTTGACAACAGAGCAACAACTTTGAGATACAGTACAACTCAACATGCACAGCAAACGTAGACAGGAATTTAGCAGAGAGAACAGCAGATTTGCAGACAGACTAAAAGGGTGAATGAACAGGTTAACAGCGACGGGGCCTTGAATGGCTGTGACAGGGAGAAAGCAGCGAGAGGCTCCATCTCTGAAGGGGGAAGTGACCCGGAAACGGTGAGTAAGTGCAGCTTGCTGGGCCCTTTAGGAAAAATCTCTCTGGAAGCACTGATGCAAGTCCACCTAAATACACATTTCTCTTATTTCTCTTGCTGTTTATGCAGAGATTCTACACTTGGGCTACACTCGTGTGGTGTGTAGCTGCACGGAAAGTGAGGAACCACCACACCTACAAACCTTCAAAAAAAAAAAAAAAAAAAGTTTAGCAAATTTTCATAAATCTTTCTTGTCTGTTGTAAGAAATTAATAATTAAAAAAGAGCTTTTTGTTTGTTGTTGAAACATTATAAACACTGTAGATGCACTTCTATGCACTGCTAACATATCAACCTCCTAGCTCACCCCAGGCCACCTAAATCGTGGTATGTTTGTTTTATTTTGGCCCAGATTGACTCGTGTGGTGTGAAAATACGTGTCTTGCTGTAGGAAGCTGCAAACTGATCAGCAACAAGTGCTGCAGGGTGTAACTGTGTAGGAGCCAAGTCTCGATAATCACTTAAAAAAAAAATGTTTTATGTATTATTTTACTCAAAAAGTTTTTAAAAGTTTTGATAAAATACATGATTCATAAACTTGCACCTTGTACATGAAAATAAGTTTTTATAAAATTAAGAAAGCGTTATAAAACTCATGTTAATTTTAACATAAATGTGGACAACCTTGCAATACATACTTTGTCCCTGATTCACACCTAACTGAATTTAACTGTCTCCTCTGGATGGATGGATGGATGGATGGATGGATGGATGGATGGACATTTTATAAGTAAACTTTTTAATATTTTTATCACATCTCTATGAAAATTAGACTTGAAACTATAATAACTCAACCATTAATCAAACTTTGTTCTTCACAGAAGCAACTCGTGGTGTAATAATAACTCTTTTGACTTCTACATGTTTATTTAGATTGCTTGTATTTTTTTTCTCATTCAGTGTTTTGATTTCATGCCAAATTTTAGAATAATAAAAAAAATGAACCCTCTGCATAAGATCAGCCTCCCTTTGAGCATTTTGAATATTCTTTTTTTTTTTTTTTTGGCTCTTCTTTTGCTTCTTTGGCCATTGAAATTGTGCACAAAAAGTGGTTTAATCATACCAGGTATACCTGGTCCCTATAGGGACAGTAAAGTATAATAATAACTTTAAAGTTATTATTATGTCTGACCTTGTGTTGTTTATGCATCTATTTTATTGTTTTGCTTTAATTTAATGTTTTTCTATTGGAGTCAGACATTTTGTGACTTTGCTTTATAAAAATACTTTTCTTACTACGTAAGCGCTTTGAGTGGACTATATAAGAACTAGTGCATTTACCATTTACTTACTTTCCTGAGCCTATCAATCTAAATTAAGACAGATTTCGTCCCATTACGTTTATTTGAAGGTTAACAGGCTTTTGCAACTTTAAGTTTTATTCTAATTAATAAATCATGAAATTAATTTTAATTATTTATATATTTAGGAATTAATCATGGCTTCCATTGTGAGGGTTACAGAAAGTTCTCATCCATTTAAACACTTTTGCTTCTAAGAGACAAAACATTCATCCTGACAGCTCTACAGTATAACAGAAGGGCGCGAGTGAGACGGTTCACGAGGGCCAAGCGTGAAGTTTCTGCAGAGTTTGGCAGCAGATACCTGGTGATGATAATTCTGCTTCTTGTGGGCTCTGCTTTTAACTTTAGAGATGACAAAACCGGCTGAACTAGTATGTGATTTGATGGTATTAAACGGCACTAACCAACTAATTTACTTAATAAGTAAGAAATACAGAGGATTGTTTTTGAGGTGCGTTAATCAACTCAGACTGTGTTATCATAAGTTGCGTTCACTGCTTAATTTACCGTTCGCTCACTGCAAAGCAAACAATAAGCGCTGGATTTCTGTAATATTTCTGTAATATCTTATTGCACTTTATAGCAGACTTCAACGTTCAGCACGTTATCGCTGCAGGGAGAAAAATGAACTCTAAATAGGATCTAACGCTGAATAGATTAGGCGAAATTACTTTTTACTACAAAGTGGAAGGAAATGTAGGAAGAGCTTTAAAAAAAAAAAAAAGCACAAATAAAAATGCAATGTGGGTGGGGGTTTTTTGTTTTACCTTTTTCCACCCTGATATAAGTCAACACACCTTTAAAACTGCAAATAGTACACGTTTTATTGCAAAATATGATCATCATGGTATAACGTCTTCACAGTTTAAGTCTTATGAAAGTGAAAACACACGATAAAAGTTAAAAAACAAAACAATAATAAGGCCATATAAATACAGATGAAGTGTTGCTCCACAGGAAAAACAATGAACACACACAGAGAGAAAGTATTATTGCGGGGTAATAAGGCTGATGCAGCATAACTCCTGTAAGGACATCATCGTATGGTACATTCTGTCAGAATGCGTAAAGTAAAACTGCTCCGAGGATTTTAATGCATGCACATTTCAAGTTGATAAACTTTCTTTCCGAAATGCAATAATAATAATAATAATAACAATAATAATAATAATAAACCAAAAAGTGGCGCATGCACGTATTGAATTAGTTGATATGTTCAGAGAACTAATCAAAAAAATAAAACATGAAGAATCAGACATATCATGCAAAATGTTGGGTGATTAAGTCATAGCGTCCACGCACCCAGGAGAACTCATCAGTCTGCATCAAAGAGGCCAAAGTATTTGCCAGTGTTAGAGAAGTAAATGTAAGGCGCGGCGTTTGCCGTCGGGTACACAACAGGGAAAGGCATGGGTAATAAACATCCACCCAGCAGGCTGCTGTCTTTATAATAAGTTGGTAATTGCACGTTTTTTCCTGCCTCTGTGAAGTGGTCGGCGGCCAGCGGCCCCTCCATGTCCGTGGACAGTTGTCTCTTCAGCTTGTTGCGGCGGTTCTGAAACCAGATTTTCACCTGGGTCTCAGTGAGCTGCAGAGAGCTCGCGAGGCACGCTCTCTCCGAGCTGCTCAGATACCGTTTCATGTCAAAAGTCGCCTCCAGCTGAAATATCTGTCGCTTGGAGAAGATGGTGCGTGTTTTCTTCTTGACCATGGCTTTGGTGTCCGCAGTGGTCTGTTGCGGTTGTTGTTGTTGTTGCTGCTCAGGCGCGTCCTCGGCGCTACTCTCGGTTTGCGCCCCGGGACAGGATCCAGCGGTGAGCGGCGGTGTGTTTTCCCCGCGATGGACTCTGGGCTTCACTGTGAAGGGAGTGACAAAATGTTCTTTGGTGCAGCGGTAAAGGCAAATGCAAAAACACCTGCGAACAAGCTGAGCAACATTTAGTCCCGCCTGATTAATGAAAACAAATAAACGCCGACGTCCAACACGCGCCTCTGAATTTTCGTGCAAATAATGTTACACGGTGTGCTTTTTGATTTATTTGGATCTTTAGCATTGTGGTTCTAAACAGAATCATTAGCCTAAAAATTCCGCTTTGCCGATATGAAATTTACTAATATAGTACTTTGGTATATCTAGTTGAGTTACCTGTCCCCTCTGAGCCGCTGACACGCGTCCTTCGGACGTCCCATACATCCTCACATCGCGCTTCCAAAACATTCTTACATCCACTGCCCTTCTGTCCCTTTGAACCGTCCAAATCTCCACTTTCGTGCGGCCTCAGGTTCAGGATGTTGTCAATTGTGAAAGTCAAACAAGTGCTCCGACTGGGGGCATCCTCTTTGCTCATATTCCCCGGCATTTCATTTGCTCCTCCGAGATTCCCGAAACACCGACGTCTCCGGACGTTCCGAGCACCATTGCTCCTTTGCTGCCACTAGAGCACAGAGGAGCCGGTGCGCAGTAAATCAACGGCCCGGAAGACTGCGGTTTAGCAGCTTTTGATTGGTGAGGTTGAGGGGGCAGATGAGGGCGGGATGCAGATTTACGTCTGGCTGCCATGTTGGAGGTTTGAGTGCTTTCTTTCTAAACAGATCCATGCGTACTTTCTCAGAAAGTGTGCAATAACTTTGAGTTTGGAAACCTTGGAGCTGTTTTGATTTTTTATTTATTTTATTTTTAGTTTGCCTAATGCTTTGTAATGTAGCTCTTTTAGAAACATTAACATGTTTGACTGCATTTTAACTACTGGGAGCATGAGAATTATGTAACAATGGGTTAAGGGGGCACATGATAACCCCCATCTATAGTGAAGTGTTTAACACAACAGGCTGTTATAATCTAGCCTTCAAGTTTGTGCATATCTCAACTGAATCTGCTACTTTTTAAAAATGGTATTTACACCATTAAACCCAGAATCAACGTTCACACATGAGGATACCACATAAACAGCTGATGAACAAAACCAGAAAAGAAACCACAAAACAATTTGTGCATAAAATTTTATTCACATGTGAACATGTAAGTGTACAAAACTCTAATAAAATTGTCTTAAATAAAACAAAAAAACAAAAAAAAAAACCCCAAATGTGTCTGTCATTCGTTGTTGCTAATAACCTACCCCAGTTCACAGCTATCAAAAGTCACAAAGTCACAAAAACCAAACCAGCTTTTTCATGAAGGAGCTACATTTTAGTAAGATTTAGAGCTTGTGACATTTTTTTATTTTTTATTTTTGGAAAACTTCAGAAAGAATTTGAAAACTTAAAAGCACATGATAAATTGAGTGTGATGGGAAAATTAGCAGTGCAAAGAAAAGAGAGCATGTGAAGACAATTTAAAAGCAAAAAGTGTAGAAAAACATTTTTTTAATTTAACTTTTGGCCCTGATTTTATCCTTTAAGTATTTTTCAGTGTGTAACCAGACTGTTCGTAGTAATTTGTGTTTTCATTTCCACATTTTTCTTCCACCGTTTTAATTTAATGATTTCACACAAAGTTTTTTTTTCTTTGTTTTAATTTCTCCATATTGCTTTACAAGCTGTAAACATATTGACCCTTATTTGATTCCACGAATGGGGATCATCGACATTTTGAGTGAAAGAAATGGTCCAGTGTTCCATGTCTAGCACTAAAGCTTAAAAATGACCTTTGCTTAAAATAAATTGATATTTTCTGCTAATGATGAGAAATTGCATTGTGTAAAGGAGTGCAAGGTAGCCACGGCCACATTTGCCTGCATTTATCTAAATTACTTCCAGAAAACATCCAAAAGAAACATTTCAGCACAGGATGAAAATCCCCCGTGCACTGCAAGGATTAACTTTACTGAATTTTTCTAACATGAACATTTTGCAGCATCATTGATTAATGTGAGTCACAGGTGTACCGGGTCTCTTCCATTCTTAAAGTCACACCAGTCCAGTCATCTGTGGCGTTATGAATGACACCGGATGGGTGAAGTGGCCATTCAGCGGATAGTTAATAGAGTTAGAGAAGCCAACTACTGGAGATGACACGTGGGGCAGGTTTGTCAATGTCAGCGGCGTAGTGACGTTCTCGCGATACAGCACGGGAACTCTAACCACCCTCTGGGCAGTATACGGTGAGGTGGCGCTGCTGGCTTCCATGTCGGCCGTGATCTGCCGCTTCCACTTGTTCCTGCGGTTTTGGAACCAGATCTTCACCTGGGTCTCAGTGAGCTGCAGCGACGCAGCCAGCCCGGCTCGCTCCGAGCTGCTCAGGTAGCGCTTCAGGTCGAAAGTGGACTCCAGCTGGAACACCTGACTGCGGCTGAATACAGTGCGCGTCTTCTTCTTTCGCACCACTTTGATGTCACCTGAAACCAAGAAGAAGCAGAGTTTTCATTAAAATGTCCTTAAAAGACATCCTAACAGTGATAA
The DNA here is from genome assembly GCF_007364275.1 of Archocentrus centrarchus. Lineage (NCBI taxonomy): Eukaryota > Metazoa > Chordata > Actinopteri > Cichliformes > Cichlidae > Archocentrus > Archocentrus centrarchus. The sequence goes on from NC_044363.1 coordinate 23,559,063, forward strand.
TTAGATTTTTTTTTGGGGGGGGGGGGGGGGGGGGGGGGGGGGGCATCTAGCTGTTAATGAATCATATTTATGCTAAGCAGTCTCGAGGTCAATGACTGCAGAGTCAGTACCCCACACAATTCATGAGTGAACTCTGCAGTCATGGATATTAGACAATTTGTAAAATGTATGATAATTTGATTTTCATATAGCATTTAGGTGATATTTTCATTGTAACCTTTAAACATATTTCTGGTCAGTTACCAAATATGTGGTTAGTTAGTTAGTATGGCCCACTCGAAAAAACGTTGCCCACCTCTGCTGTAACAGAAGGGATACCAGTGTATGGCCCCCGGGCCCAAGAACTGCGAACTACACCCCTGCTCCTTTGAAAACTGAATAAATTGACGCTACTGCTGCTTGAGCGTGTACTAGAAAGGCGCGTGGAACAAATCAGAGCACAAGACAGATTGCTTTTTAATCACTTAGATGAACTTTGAGCTCACCTGTGTCACAGCTGTCTCCTAGAGACACGCAAGAGGAGTGTGTGTCTTCCTCTTCCCTCTCATCTGTCAACCCGTCGCCCCCCTTCTCAGCCGGTTTATCGTTCTCCTCCGCCTGTCCCGTCAAAGTTGGGGAATCCCGTTCTCTGGTTAGCAGAGGGTCTGTGTGTTCATGTGAGTAACTGGTCTTGTAAAGAGGACCTGCGAGGAATATCGTGAATAGGAAAAAAAAAAAAAAAAAAAAGATTTCAAATCATCCCACACACTGTCAGATTTTGCACAGCGGGGGAATTACGCACATTCGCGCTCTCTGTCCTTTCCAAGATTATAAATACGCATCAGCTCTTCGCTGCTGGTCTATTTAAGGATCAAGAGGGAGACTGTTGTGAGATTGTTGTGTGGATGCCAAATGCTGTTGGCTTCTACGAGGCTGATAATCAGAGAGTTAGGATGCTTTACGCACCGAGGTAGGGACAGTAAAACGTTTTACGGACCATGTGTCATGTCCACTTTTGGCCATTTGAGACGCCAAAACGAGACGCATAAATCATAAACGTTAGAGACGGGGTTTAATGTGACGTTGTCGTTTATTCATTATAAAATAAGGTCTGCATTCATCTCAAGCCAAAAATCAGCGAATCGAAAACGATCATTTATAATTTTCAGTAACCTTTGGCTGGAAGCAAAGGAACAAAAATCAAACTCACTTCTCGAGCTGCCATTCGCTGTGTTTGGAAATGTTCCGCTCCAATCCGACCCGTCATTGTCGCTCAGACGTCTCGTTTCCAAACCCGGACACATCATCGGGTCGTGACCGGTAACTTTGAAGCTCGGAGTCTCCGCTCGCTCCTCGGCTGAAGAACGTCTTCCTGTAGTTCCCAGCAAATTCTCAATGTAAAAAGACGAACCTCTCGATGGAGGACCGAATTTCACTCTCGGCGATTTATCGTCCAGCATGCTGACTTTTTTTTTTGAGTCCTTCCTCCGGCCCGTTGTAAAACCTTTCTAAAATTCCCAGACGTGAATTTTATAAAGTCATTCCCGGGAAGGCGTCTTATCTCGAGCCAGGAGCGTCTTCTGCGCGTAGACCATCCCGACGTAGTCCACGCGAGGACAGCCCGCTGCAGTTGTGAGGCATCCACGAAGAAAATTCGTTTCGGGTTTGAGTTGAGGGGCAGAATGCGAAGAGGAATTACTCCAGGAAATACCCGGACACGCTCTCGTTGCTTACAGGCTCTCGTGTAGGCGGTGTGATAGTCTGCCTTGAGGGACCGCAGAGATGCTGTATTTAGGTCAATTAGGGAGCAAACCCAGGCAGAGATACGGTGTTGTCCTCAGGGCTGGAGATGGAGAAAGCTCCATGAAGAATGGCACAGTGCACAGTACCGCCTATTGGTTACTTTTGTCTATGCACACTTTATAGTCAGTATTCACAAAAGAACTCTTGTTACTCCCCAGTTTCGCTTTCTTGCCTATAACGAAAAAAACTAAGCAAATGTTTCCTACAAAAATGCAATTTTTACATCTTCTTTTATTCGTTACTCACATCCAGTTACTTTGCTTCAGAGAAAAATAAGCATAACAAACATAAACAAACCGTAGTAAAACATTTCCTCCTCCTCTTCTTCTTAAAATAGCGAAAGACCCGACAGTAAGTATAATGTATAATATATTTTAAAGGAGGGGCATTAATAACGAATGAGACTAATTTTTAATATTATTAATCATGTTGAAATGCAAATACAATAACATGTGGCCTCCATGCCGGATAAACAAGTGGAGAAAACACTTTGCTTACTGCGCTTAATGAACCTTATGCTCCTACCATACTGAGACAATAGCGGAGTCAACGGAAAGGTTCAGTTTCAGTTCTCAGCGGGTGAAACATTTTGGGTCATTTTTAAACTAAAAAATATGACAGCTCAGACACTTAAATATTATTGTCTGAGGTTTTTTTTGTTTGTTTCTTCACACACCAGACAGTTTTACTCTCATCTGCTCATTTAAAACTCTGGATACAAAAATGTCTTCCATTTAAAAAACTTTACTTACTGGACACAAGAAGGAGCGGACTTCTTTGAAAAGTCATTTTTTGTGTTCTAACATCAGCAGTGATGTTACAGTTATAGCCTGATGAACTATGCCTGGCAAGTTAACAAGTTGTGCTATCACAAAGTTTTACAGATCCACCTTTTATCCTCAATTTAGGATTATGGTAGCACAGGGAAGCATCCCAACTTTAACAGCTGGGATGTGAAATCAGCACTTCGCTGTCACACTCTGAAGTAAAGTGACAAAAACATACTTTTGAGCAGGGAAGCCTTTGAAGTTCGATCACAGACATTCTTCTTTAAAACCAATGCAATTTCATTTGAGGTATAACTTGTATGTTTATTCGTTTCTAATCACCTATTTCCCATTTGCCCATAAAGTGATCACAGGAAATCTCTTTTGGAAATGGAAACAAGCTTTTCCTCCTCTAGCACATCTAAGTCATCAGAGGTGACAAGCTTAACCCCACCCCAACTCCATAATTGGGAGAAAATTTTGGGGGGAGAAAATAATTATTCTTATTTCTCTGCTAGAATTTTCCCCCTCATTTCTAAGGCTTGGGAGAATATTTTAATAAAAAGAAAAATATATGTTCTGATTGCCTTGGGTCAGAGTTTGGGTAATTACTTATGATGACTTAGACGAGCGGGCAATTCATTTTCTCAAGACTGTTTTGGAGGGTCACACCAATAAGTTTATAAAGAGATCAAATTAATATTGAGCAGAACTGCCCTCCACACCAGTCCCAGTTCCTCATGTGGCCCCTTGGGAAAAATTAATTGCTCAGCCCTGCTTCACAGGGTTAAAGGTCAGATGAGTGAGCAGCTTTATGGCAAGCTCAGTAACAGGGAAGCTTCACACAGGTCAAAAATAATTTCTCAGGTTCAAACTAATTGATAGGATGAGGCAGAAGTAGTTCACCATGGTTAAGAAATGTTTCCAAAGCCCATGAACATTCGATAATCCAAGGAGAAATAATATATCGTTTATTGAGAGAGCCCCTGCTTCACCTTGGATGCCCATAGATGGGCTGACAGTGTGTTGTAGCTTAAAATGAGTTCATTAATGCTGAAAGTGGAAAATATTTAGTCCGCTACGAAGCTGTGAACAGTGGAGGAAACACGACCGTGTTTGGAGTTGTAATAGGATTTCAACACTGTGAAAAGCTTACTTTCATCTGTAAGTAGCCTTGAACTAATGCTCAGAACATTCCAGGCTGCAGGGTTTTTTGTTTTTTTTTCAGGCTGCATGTTGGTCAACTTTGCCAGCTCTACCCTTTTGTCTACATGGTTTTTGCATTTAAAGGCATCGCACCAGAGTACAGCAGAGATTCAGAAACAGAATATGAACACACAAATGAAAAGAAATGCTCACACCTGTGGCCAGCCTTTGGTGAAGAGACGCCGAGAACAACAAACAGCTCTCACAGAAAAGTGTGGAACACCTCCACAGATGTTTTGAAATGTCTTCACCGTACAGCTGATTTAAACATTTGCCATGTAACTCTTCTGAATTTCTGAACACTTATTGGTTCTTACTGATGCAAATGAAGTATTTTTCATGTAATAAATAATACAGGGACGTTTTAAAGGAAAGGACAAACAGTGCTTCCTCTTCTCTCGCTGTATTACACAGCTGTAATTAGGGGTGCTGGCTGTATTATAGAGTATCCGCCCCTTCCCTCAATACTTATCATTATTAGCAGTATAACACTTGTCTAATTCTTACTAGGTGATAGAAAAGCACAGGGGAAAAAGTGTATACTCCAGCCGCCACCCAAAATTTATCATGAAGGTACACATTAAATAAAAAATACTTAAAACAAACAAACAAACAAAAAAGTATTACATATTTGTGTCTCCTTTCTTTTAAAATACTCCGTGGTTAACCACTATTAAAAATACTGTCATAATATTCATAATCGTCTTTCATTTTAAAGCCATATCCTTGGTCTTACCAACATTTTACATATCAATAAGAACTGGTGAGTATTTTTAGGTACTGAAGGGTACACGCGAAATTCTGAAAACGTTGCTGGTAAATTTATGAAATTACACCTCAATTTGCAGCACATATAATGAAGTACAGCCTGAATTACCCATTTACAGCATTAAAAATGTGAATAAACTCATTCATAATGTCAGGTGTGCATTTAGCCTTCTGTCAGGTACGATGATATATGACTGTTTTAACTGCTGAAATAAATCTTAGTTTTAAAATGAAACATTTCCAACAGTGTGGAAAAAAATGGACATGACTCCAGGTAACAAAAACATGAAAAATTTAGGACTTTGTGGTTTGATAACATTTCATTTACAGCAACCAAAAGCCCCACAAACTGCCTCGACCTTCTCATTCAAATGTTACTGAATTTGATGCTGATTGGTGCACAGGAGCATGACATCATGTAGTTACAAACAAAGTCCAGCCCACTTCAAACAATGACAAACGCACAAGAAAGGAGAAATGAGGCAACTTTGAGTGTGAAACAGCCAAAACTCTCACAACAGTCACAGATAACATGGAGCTCATGTAGGAGCCTGCCACTCCTAGCAGCTCTCACGGCCTTTTAAAGTGACACGTTGTTTCAACTTGTGCATCTGTAAGCAGATGATATGTTTTTCATTTCAATATCTTTTTATCTTCAATTATTTAATATTCATAAAGAACAGAGCTCAAATCATTAGAGAAATAAGCAGATTTTTACGTACATTTTGCAGAAACATTTTTCTTCTCTTGTCTCCGCCCTTGACGTGCATTGATTTACTTAGTTACTTATTTATTACATTTTAATTACTTTACACTTTTTGGATGAGTGAATGAGGTTTTATCGCTTGTCTTTTTTTGATAAGCACCCTTAATTTGCTCTTTATTTAAGGTAAATTGGAAAGATGTTTAATTATGAACGTATAGGTTAACAGTACATAAACACATGTGGGGGCTTGTCAGAGAAATTAATCTGCCTTCATCCCATTGTTCCTGACCTCCTTCCTGAGCTATGAAAATGTGGAGCGTCCAAATAACTGCTGATGTTCGTATAAATCTGCAGCAGAAGTTGGCACATCTGGTTTCCTAAATACAGAGAAATATGGGAAACTCTGCTTTGTGCTGTTTCCCCCCAACAGTGATTCAGCCAGGTGTTTTTGTGCCAGCTTGAAAAATGACCTCACATCATCTGGCCAACAGCAACATTAGCATAACACTTCCTGTCCTGTCTCGCCCCATTTTGCACTGAGGTGCATTCAAGGTCACTTAATAAGGGATGGCACAAGGTCCAGCTGATGCAATGAAGAGCTCAACCTCTAGATTACATGCGGTACTACTAATGATAAAAACTCCTTTTTCTACTTCCTATTTAAAGTAATATTTTGAATTCATGCATTCAGATAATTCATATTTAATTTGGGATTGTTTTATGCATGCTTTTCTTCATTGCAGAAATTTGTTAGACTATTAGTAATATTATAATTTAAATATACGCAATTAATCACTTTACATAACAAAACTGTTATCAACAAAATGCACCTGACGCATCAAAAGTACTCCTAATGCTGAAGGGATCCTGTTAGCATTTCTATTAAAGATACAAGAAGAGTTCCAAAGGTTTAGCTGTAGATATATTTACATTCTTTCTTACAGCCAATTCTTCCAATATTTTACATGTTCACTGCATATTTTTTACATAAAGTCTTAAAAGTGGCAAAAGCTGCCTGATAAATGTAGCCAACTACAGAAAAAAACATAAGCTAAGCATTTATTTGGCATGAAATGTAAGCACTCAAATCCCCCTAAACTTCACTCAAGGCCTCAATTTGCCTGTTCTCTCGCTCTCTCTTTCTTTTTTTGGCTTATTGTTGTTTGAACTAGTTTTTAATAAAACAACAACAATCCTCACTGAGAAAATGTGCAGGATGAGAAATCTAGTCCTCAAGATTACTTTGATTTCCCAAGTACAGCCCATCCAAAAATAAATGATCACAAAACGTATCCTGATAGGATTCTAATCCTGGAGCTTTACTGCTGCGTATGTTTGTCTTTCCATGTGCATAACTGGAATCGCTGCATTAATAGTCTGCTGGGGGATCCTCCACATCATTATTTCTGGCACTATAATGGGCCAGTGTGTCAATGCAAACTGTTGAGGTCAGAGCCATGGCCCAGAATGCAGGAGTGTATATGAGGTCAATAAGGTCCAGACATCTTAGGTCGGCCTTAACAGAACCAGTCAACCAGAAGGCCCCTTTATGCCCCTTGGAGCGTAGAATTATTGACGACTGTGTCTGGTTTTTCAGGCTCTCCTGTAGCTCTCGCTGTCTGCTGTTGATTTCTTTCACCTTCAGTTTCTCCATCTTTCGTTTTCAAAGAGCTGAATTTGTACCCATCAGATGAGATTTAAAACGTGCTGTTTCTCCGGCAGTTTATGTCAGATGGCTCGTCGTCGAGCCCTGCGTGAAAACAGACTTCCAGACTCTCACTGTCACTTATCAGAAATGCTTCCTAATCTGCGTTTTATACCTGCTCAGAAACTCCAAAAAGAACACTCCAGATTACAACCATCGAAACTGACACATACTTCTCCTGCTTAATCCCTATTAGCCCTCACCTCACTGCACCCTGAGCCCGATTCATTGGAACAAACCAAAAGGCATTCTGGGAGCTGTTTATTTTATTGCAAAAGCTTTTGTACTCTCACACACACACACACACACACACACACAAATAATCTGTTAGGAAAAATAAGTTTGCTGTTTTTAATTTTGCTTGTTTGAATTTTGACCCGAAAGCAAAACACACCCAAGACTTGGCTGAAATAAACTAGTGATGCCTGTTTGTTTAACCCTTGGACAGCAAATTAACCCCTGTTAGAGCCAGCTTGTCAGTTCAGCACAAAGGAGCAAAACGCTTGATATTTTAAGAATATTGTTTGCCACAAATCCCCACCCCTCTGTGCAATCAGAAACCTTCAGAGCCATCTGAGAGGTCTAAGGAAGGTTTCTGCAGCATTTGTGTCATTTATGTTCAGAAATAACACATTCAGAGAATATTCACAGACTTCCAGTGCGAGGTAAAGTAACCAAAGATAAATGCAGAAACAGAAGACATGTTTCATCCCTGTGGGCCGGGGTGGAAATCAACCAAGCACTTCTAGTGGATTACAAGTATCGCGGCTGATGGGACATCAGATCAATGAGAAAACATCAGCTTAACTGTAAAACCACTAATGTCTTTAGCTGTACGAGGAAATGGGGTCATACTGTACTTAAATATCATTTTCAGGTATCTGTACTTTAATTGAGCATTTATTTTTCTGCAGACCTTTCACTTTAACTCCCCAGATTTGAACACAAATATCTCTCCTTTCTTTTTCTTACATTTCCAAAAACAGGCTCATTACTTTAGGTTTAACACATGTGAGCTGATTTTTTTTTTTTTTTTAATTTCACATCGCTGCGCACCTTCCAGGCATCCAACTGATTTGAAGGGAACAACAACATATAAAAACCAATCCTATTTGTATATCCATCACAAATAGGATTGTGATGGTGCAGGTGTCTATGTTGTTTAGCACTAATAAAGAGGAGCAAGTGGCAGGTCATTTAAAATGCAGCGTTTCTATCAACTCAGGAAATATCAGCAAATACACCATAGCATGTCTGAGATACAGCTGCTGTATTTCCAAGGGAGAGAAAAGAACGTGTGATAATTTCACTCTGGAGAAAGATGTAAAAAAGATGGGAGACAGGAACAATTCCAGTTTGATAACCTGGAAATGTAAAGCTAAATGTACTAATTGTGACGGAGTTTACCACAATACACTGTGGTGGGCTGGTTCAGAGTGGCTGTGGTGGTCAGTGTAAGGTTACATCAAGGGCAGCAGACATTGATTTAAATTTAAGCTGATTAGATTCACTCACTGAAGTCCACCTTTGTACCAGCTTTATACTGTCTAGAGGTTGGAAATAGACCATCATGTAACATCTGCTATCCTGCTGAATTCAGCTGGCTAAATCCACAAAGAGCAGCAGCACAGCTCAGCTGATCACAACCGGTACACAAAATTTACTGGAGCTTCTAACACAAATTACTGGGGCTTATTTCTAAGTGATTCTTTTCTCCAAGCTGCACCATTGCAGCCGATCTTAGGGCTCCCCCACATGCCTATTCTCACTTTAACCCCTGACTGTACTCACGTCTCTGCTTATGTGTGGCGGCAGAGTCAGTGATCTACAATGTAGGCAACAGAAAACAGAGGTAGTATTTTTATTTGCTTTGTTTTTCTTTGCTTGTGTTCTACATAACAGATGTTCAAACTGCATGAATTCATTAGAATTTACACTGAAGTAAAGTTTGCATTCCCTTTTATTAATTATATATATATTAATAATATATATATATATATATATATATATATATATATATATATATAATATATATATATATATATATATATATATATATATATATATATATATATATATATATATATGTATATATATACCAGTATGTGTAATTAGAGTGGTGTACCTAGGCATCTTTCAAGGAGGCTGAGGGATTTAGAAAATAGGGTACTACTGCTCAGTCTGAGCTTCTATTGGAGGAGACAGTGTGTGATGTAATTGCAGTCTCATCCATTTGTATCCCGATTTACGCGCTGCGTTTAAAAATAGATGTTGGTAGTTCTTTGTTATTTGTGACTTCTCTCTCTATGTGTTTTTTTTTTTTTACTTTTCTCATGTGAATTCACGCTCTTAAGGTTTTTAGGTGAAGGAGACAAGATTTGCTCTGTTTGAAGCAGGAGTGCAAAGTAAAAATGAGTGAATAAGTAATCGTAAGAAAAAAAATTGACAGGAAAATATCTGAATGAAAAGACTGTTTTGTTTTGTTTTGAATAGGCGGGAGATTAATGAGATACATAAAAGGTCTTGTAAAGTTTCACAAAGACAGAATATGTCAGATTGCAGAAAACTGCATCTTGATTTTTTTCATTTTTTTATTTCAAGCAAAGAACAATGAAGGAACAGTTGTTGGCAAATGCGGAAATATAAAGACTTTTAAAACTCTTCTGAAAATAGATCTCTCTGCCCATGTTTGTCTGCTCTTTTTGCCCTGATTGCACTCAGTCTGACCCCGGCCTTTGAGGTTTGTTTCTCACATGCAAACTTAAATAAATCTGTGAAAAGCAAGAAAAACACAGACACGGAGCTGATGACTTTCCTACAGTGGAATCGCGTGAGAAAGAAGCCAAGCACGCTCAAGGTAGCAGCTGACTACCGTGGAGAGTCCATTGCCCCCCTCGAGGTCAAAGCACTTCTGTCATATTAGCTTATACACAGGGTCCATATTTTTCAATAAATCATGCCCCTGAAGGATAGCTTGGAGTGCTCAGGCTATTAGAGCTGCGGTCAGTCCTGCCTGTTGGCGTTCCCCTCCCCATACCGCTGAATTACACCTAATGAGGAAACTTACTGTCAGTGCCTCATTTTAACTTTTAAAAATATTACTTTCTTTGTTTCCAGTGATTTTTATGAGGTTTTAATGTAATGGAAATGGAAATGAACTTAAATCACGATCATTAAAAGAGCAGATGTAGAAAGAGATGACAGGATCTGGATCGGCAGTCATGCTGTTATTAACAGGGAACACTATTTATAGACATAGGTTACAAAGTTTATAATGAATAAATAAAATTATACGAATGCAACATAATAATAATAATAATAATAATAATAATAATAATAATAATAATAATAATAATAATAATAATAATAATATTGTTTCCTGTGTTTTTCCCTTAAAAAGAAATAAAAATATTGAACTATGTACCAAGTCCACTTTCTGTTTCCCTGCAATCGGGGTAGATCTCAGTCTCCGCGGAGTCTGACGGCCGTCTGATTAAACATACATGCCGAGGGGCACAGCAAGAAAAACCAGAAGCGCTATGAAAGATGAAAGAAGTCCATAATGCGTTTCTACAAGACAGATTTCCACAGAAAGTCTAGTTTTTCCTCCTCTTGTCACGCAAGTCCTCTTAGTGAACTCATTGCTGCCTCCCGGGGAATCAAACCCGCAACCTAGACTCCAGTCGCCGCCCAAACATGGTGACGGAGATTTTTTTTTTTTTTTTTTTTTTTTTTTAATGGCTGTGGTTATCTTTTTCAATTCATTTATCCGTGTGACATTCACGGTGTCACCAAGGCCCAACAAACATCAAACGCGAAGTCACGTTAGAAGAGCAAAGACTGAAGTGAAGCCTTTAAATGAGCAGCTGATCACTTTTAGGTTTGCTCTCTGTCTCTTCTTCTGGGAAACTGTGTATGTGCAGGTCTTTGTGTAAGCTGCGCGACCCTGCAGGCTATACAAGGCCAGCATTATACTGCTGCCGCATTAGGCTGTGAGGGATAATCAAAAATAAGCGTTTCACTCATTCAATCAGGCTAGTTATTTAATTTGATCCATGAAACAGGATTCTCGTTTTTAATTATTTATTTTTAATCCAAGTTGGTCCAAACTTCACTCAGACCCAAAGTCACAAGTGAAGAGAAGCAGGTCAGTATTTTTACACAATAGAGTATACAGTAGTACTTACAGGTTACGTACTGCAGTTTTTCTGCCCTGCAGTCGCTCGGTCAGTAGAGTCGTGTACCTGATTGGATCGTTCGGCTCTGATTGGCTAAGGTGGAAACACTGTAGCTGAAAAAGCAACACACTCTCTTTGATTATAGAAAAAAAAATGTCACAAGCACCCAAGACGAGATTTTTCAGTTTTACAGTAATGAAAAACAATATTAAGATTTTTATTTTATTTTATTTTATTTATGGGTAAATACGGGTGATGTTGATTCCGCGAAGGAAAAACAAAAACAAACAAACAGACGACCTGGAACATTCACAACGTAACCACAACAACAACAATAATAAAAACAATAATAAATAAATGAAATAGTGAAACACACAGTAATAAAGCCTCTGAGGATATTTTAAGATTATAAGACAATCAAGATCCGATTTTTGTTCCACATTATTTGTGCATTTTGGACACCTGTTTTATGTTTTTCTTCTATATATAACTTTTACTAAAACTTTCTTTACTGCGGGAATTTTATTTAATTATTTATTTTATATATTTTGAAACAATTACTCTTTTGACTGAATATTTTTTTACAGCCTGATCCGGAATAATAATTTTTTAGCTCTATGAAGAAACATCATAGCATGCATAATAATAATAATAATAATAATAATAATAATAATAATAATAATAATAATAATAATAATAATAATAAAATCTCAGATTGTTTTTACACCAGTGTTCAATCATTTTGAGGCTGTTCAGACCACCTTTTAAAATAATTGAATTATATATATATATATATATATATATATATATATATATAATATATATATATATATATATATATATATATATATATATATATATATATATATATATATATATATATATATATATATATATATATATATATGGCCTAAATATTATTTTTGAAAGTTTATCATCAGGGAATTTTTTGCCCCTACAAGTACAGTAAACAGACCAAGTCTTCATCGCAGCTGAACAAAGCTGTTGTTTAGTGCACATGTGTTCCTCCTTATAGAAATCGATGAGGCCAACACCTTCACTTCGGGAGTATGTGCTAATAATTTGGATTCTGTGACATGAAAGGAATGGGCTAATTTGAGGCTGTTTCAGAGGGAGTTAGTGAAGGAGGTCGCTACAGTGCCTGGAGCCTTTTCAAGCCTGGGAGGCCGAAATCTCACTGTAATCTGCTGTTTAAGGTTAGCGCGGTGGGAAAAGAAAAAGACGCTCTCAGCTGAAACTGTTAAAGATGATTATTCTGGTTTGTGTCACTTCGTACGATGAAGAGAAACAGAAAGTCCTGATCACGCAGCCCGATCTGTGCTTGGTCGGAGAGTTCAGTTTGATTAGAGGAAGTGATGCCAGCACAATGAGTCGTGATTGGAATCAAACAAAACCAGCCGAAGAAACAGGACTGCAGCTGAAAAGCATTAATTCAAACAAACAGACGAGCAAATGTCCAGGCATTATCTTACATTACACCAAAGGTAACAAACAAACAAACAAAAAAGATTAAATAAAGAAATTATTGCATTATTGTCTTATTTATTTATTACCGCTGTCAGCCAGATGAGGGCAGTAAAGCTCAATGAGATGTGAATATGGAAGGAAAATAGTGGTCCAGGTTCATATTTGGTAGCGGGTTATATAAAAATGAACTGTCCGTTATATTATAGCCTAAGAATAATACAAGAGACTGAATGAAAGACTAACTGCTTATTTGTCTCTTTATTGTTTCATAAATAAAATGCAAATGCACTCTAAATCTACCTCAAGCCAGAAACTTTTTTTCCGAACACAAGATGGGAAACTGCAAAGGTCTTTCTTAGAAAGAGGGTTGTGCAACCGTGCACTGTCTGATCAACTTCAATGCACTTTGGTAATGACTGTACAAGTTTCTGAGCTTCCTGATGGGATGAGCAGTGGTCTTCTCAAAAATCCAGTTGGCGTTTGAATGATGCTCCAGAAATCTTCCCAGTGACATATGATTTACAACAATCGGTGAACCCTGTGCATGGGTTGATGAGGGAGCTTCCATCAGGACAGAAATTTGATACTTAATTTTATTTTCCGCTTATCCGGGGCCCATGACCTGACCCCGGATAAGCAGAAGAAAATGGATGGATGGATGGAGTTTTATTTTTCCAGTTTAGGATGACTTAAACTTTCTTTCTCTGATGCTCATGTACTACTTAGGAAGTTCAGTTTGTGCTACAGGACATTTAGAAATCTATGTTAAAAACACAGAGATGTTGCTCATGATGTTTGCCGCAATCTCCAAGCAGAGTGCAGCCCAGTCTACCACTGAGTCCTGCATAATGGACCAGTTTCATGTTTGTAAGGCCAGCCTTGTGTCGCAAGATGGCAGTGTTACACTTACTGAGTCACGGCTCCTCTCAGCTCCTGCTGAAACTACATCCTCAGTTCTTTCCTAACAAAACAGGGCAGCGAGACAAACCAGTATAGAAGTTATGTAAAGGTCATTTATCATGCATAAAATATGTTATTACTAAACTCAAATGAAACAAAATTACAAATTTCTGGACTGTTAGAGTATTAAAGGTCTTGCACACTCACAGGATTAATTCCTGAGAGGTTAATCCATCCATCCACTTCTCCTGGTCAGGGTCACAGGAGCCTATCCTAGCTGTCATAGGGCAAGAGGCAGGGTACATCTTGTACAGGTCACCAGCCTGTTGCAACCATTCACACCAGCAACTGCATGTCTTTGGGAGGAAACCACTGCAAACACAGGGAGAACATGCCTCCACATAAAAAGGCCTGGGCCAAGGTGGATTCAAACCCCGACCTTCTTGCTGTGATGCAACAGTGCTAACCACCACACCACCATGCTGCCTCTCGAGAGGCTGTGGACGAATTTGTCTGACATCCCAGATAGTGTTTATTCGTCACATGCACAGTTATACACAGTACAATGCACAGTGAAATGTATTTTGTACCTGCAACCATATATACACACACATATAAATAAGAAGAATAAAAATAAAAAAGTAATTCACACTATACACTATACTCTATATACTATACACTATACACACTTTTATGTGGAATTATAGATTATAAATTATAATATTTACATTGTGCAATAATGGTCCAGTTAGGGCTCAGAGTTGAGCAGACGGATGGCTTGTGGGTAAAAACTCTTCTTCAACCTTTCAGTCTTAGCCCTCAGGCAGCGGTAACGCCGGCCTGATGGGAGCAGGGAGAAGAGAGAGTGTCCGGGGTGGCTGGGCTGTTTTAGGATCTTCATGGCCCTCAGCCTGCACTGCTTGGTGTAAATGTCCTGCAGGTTGGGGAGGGTGGTTCTGATGGTCCGTTCAGCTGAACGAACCACCCTTTTTAGGGCCATGAAGTCCTGCTTGGTGCAGTTTCCCATCCAGGTGGTGATGCTCCCACGCATGATGCTCTCGATGGTGCAGGTGTAAAAGTTCCTGAGCAACTTGAGTGGGAGCTTGAAGTCTCTCAGCCGCCTGAGGAGGTAGAGACGCTGTCTGGCCTTCTTCACAGTGATGTTTATGTGATGAGTCCAGGACAGGTCCTGTGAGATGGTCACTCCCAGGTATTTGAAAGTGTCCACTCTTTCCACCTCAGCACCACTGATGACAAGTGGATGGTAGTCCCTCTGCTGCTTCCTGCTGAAGTCCACAATCAGTTCCTTTGTTTTGCTGACGTTGAGCAGGAGGTGGTTCTCCTGGCACTAGTTCTCCAGGCGGGAGACCTCTCTCCTGTAGGCTGTCTCCTCATTGTGAGAGATTAGTCCCACAACAGCAGTGTCGTCAGCAAACTTGATGATGACGTTGGACTCTGACGTGGCCTCGCAGTCATGGGTGTACAGTGAGTACAGCAGAGGGCTGAGCACACAGCCTTGGGGGGATCCAGTGTTGAGGGTGAGGGAGGATGAGGTGAGGTGACCCACTCGTACCACCTGTGGTCTGCTGGTCAGGAAGCTGTGAACCCACCTGCACAGGGATGGGCCCAGGCCCAGGTCCAGCAGCTTAGAGACCAGCCTGGAGGGAACTATGGTGTTGAATGCTGAGCTGTAATCTACAAACAGCACTCTCACATAGTTCCCCTTACCAGTGTCTATGTGTGAAAGGGTCTTGTGGAGGAGGAAGGATATGGTGTCATCTGTGGATCTGTCTGGCCGGTATGCAAACTGTAGTGGGTCGAGGGTGGTGGGCAGTGAGGAGGTGATGAATGTCTTGATGAGTCTCTCAAAACACTTCATCACCACTGAGGTGAGCGCTATGGGCCTGAAGTCATTGGGGCTGCTGGGGTGTGGTTTCTTTGGGACAGGGATATTATATCCTTTAATAGTCTTACATACAAATGTTACATTATTTATGCATCCATCATAGTACCACGTACTTCTACCTGAGCAAATCTACCCATTGAGTAGTGCACGCCTTTTAATGTCAACTTAAAAGATTTTTGCTGTTTCAGATGCCAGACCTGCCATTTTTACATTACATTTGGTGGGTTTTGTTGTGGTGCAGTGGTTATCACTGTCACCTCACAGCAAGAAGGTTCTGGGTTTGAATCCATCCGCTGGCTGGTGCTTTTGGATGCTCTCTCTGGGTGATCCAGACATCCTTCTATGCTAAGTGGTTATTCTAAATTGGCTGTAGAAGTGAATAGCTGTCTGTGTGTCTGTGTTAGCCTTAGCTAACACTTAGGGCCTTCGCCTATTACAGTATGTAAAAAGGCCAATTTGGGGACATAAAAGCGGGACACAAATGAAACAACGTGTTGGTGATGGGAGTTTGTACTGGCTGAACAGACAAGCAGTAAGTTCATGAGCACCTGCAGTAGAGGGCCAAACAACATGGCCTGATTGAAGTTTTCTAGGAGGCCAGGGGTAAAAGTTATTCTAACCCAACATCACGTAACAAAGCGATAAATAAATATCCACTGAGAGCGAGAGCTCAGTGTTTGGGCTTTTAAAAAGTTTGGAGTTGGTGTTTAAAGTCTAATTAGTGTAGATCTGCTATTTGCTGCAGCAAGAAAATACAAACGAAATAAATTAAATGTATATAGCGTTTTACTTTATCTGCAGTTTATACAGCAGTGAGAAGATGTTGCTTTCAAAAATGTAATAAGAACAAAAACACAGTAAATCTAATTAAACTCAGTAATTTATTCAGAATGAGAAAGTCATGAAAGACAAAAGTCCTTTTTTTGACTTTGAATGTAAAAGTTATGATTATTCCACACTTGATACGCACAGTTCTATATTCAGGTCTGTACCTACATCTGGATGCGGGTTATTTCTCACCGGGGAGTACTCTGAGAGCCCATAAAGCCCAAACCCCCAATTAATGGGAAGCTCCGTAATGCTTCATTTACTCGAAGATGATGGGAGAGCCTCATCGGTCACAGTGTTTGTCAACAAAGTAACATCATCATCTGTTACCTGACACCGCTGTGCCTGTGTGCATTAAACGTGATCTATATTATAAATTTGATTATAACATGGACTTTCTCATGTTATGGTCGCTCTTGGTTAATGAGCAGCTGCAATGTTCTGGCAGTGAGATCAACTGAGGTGAAAGTTGGCTTTCTTTTTGCTGTTTCTGAAGTTCAGTCTGTAAACCTAAGGTGGATAAATTGTTGCTACGTGGCTACTGAAGCTTCATTTGCAGGGAATGAGCAGTGCTGAGTAAAGATCTTTGCCTTAATAGATTACACAGGATGAGATTTACTGAGGTTCTTTTTTGCTGGCTGTAAACAAAGTTATCACATTTTAAATCAGCACGTGGGAGGGAGATTTTAGAGTCTTGTTTCTGAATAAGGAATCACTTAATGTGTAGACCGTTAACTGCTGAGCGTTATCCAGCTGCACCGTGGTGTGATAAAGTGAGCAGCCAGTGTCTAGTGCACTGAGCTCTCAGTTTGGACTGCGAGTAGACCTGTTCTTTTTTTTTTTCAGCTGAATTACAAGTGCCTGGGTTGAAAATTAAGACGAGCCTGTGGAAATTATGCGTGGCCGTCTGGAGGCAAGGAGAGTGCATGTCTGACACTGAGGCTGCGTTTGGGCTGCTGTGCATGATGTGCAGCTTAATTCATTACAAGGAGACAGAGAGCTCCTTCGCCTGCACGCAGCACGCCTTTTGTTTCCACTGCCTGTCAAATCAAATTAGCTCTTCAGCAGAGCTTAGGTGGGGAATATCTCCTGTCATGAGGTTCTTATGCACAGAGGAAGAGAGAGAAAAAATACAGTGCGAGAAGCTATTTCTTGTAGGAATAAAACATTTCCATCATAATGCAAATTAGTGTTACTGGGGTTTTCATATCAACAAGTTTTTTTTTTAAATCAGTGTATGTGGCACGGGCTGTGCTAGGAGTCATTTCCTAGGAGTCCAGTTAGACTCGGTCATTTGCATTGCCTCCATCTGTCTTTTTTCTACAGCAGCCTGAGCAACACCATGCATAAGAATTTTTTTTTTCTCCAAAGCAGAACATCTTACTTGAGCAGACACAGACGCACAGAGCAGCATCTGCAGATTTCCCAGCCTTGATAATACATGAGCTATTGCCACTTTTCTGAAGTGGCACAGTATGTGCTGCATTACTGAGTATCCATACTAAAACCTGCTGAAGTGTCAATTCATAAAATTGATTTTGTGTAATCTTATAGGACTTTTCTAACTACACTTAGAGTACAGGATGAGCAGGGTCTGCAAACCATGAAAAATTCTCTTAACAAAAAAGGTTCAATAAACTACCTCAAGGTCTATTTTTAGATTGCTTTGGTATCTAGTTTCTCCTGCTGCCTGCCATCTTTAGTGTTAAGCCTGTTTATGGTCACCACATTGATTGCATCACATGCCAACTACAGTGCCACCGCAGCCTGTCACCATTTACACCAGCACTTCAGGATGCTCCAGACTTTCTGCAGTCTTCTCCTAAAAGACAGATGTTGCCACTCAGACAAAAACTCTGCATGTGGTATAACAGCAGAAGAAATGAAAACAGGAAGCAAAGCAATCATAGAGGGTTTTTTTTTTTCACAAAGTTTCTCCCAGAAATCTAATCAAGCTGTTGCAGCACCTCCCTCTGTATAATCTGGGAATCTCTGAGCTCCTTTTCTGATATATCATTGTAATGATATATCAGAAAAGATCTGTTGATCTGTGCATTTGTGTTGGTCTTTACTATAATTACAAAAGGGTTGCAAAAAATTGAGACAAGCCAAAATGGCACCAAAGTGGGGGTTTGGGGGAGGAGCTCAGAGTAGTGCTGCCGCTCCTCCACACTGAAAGGAGCCAGTTGAGGTGGTTTTCATATCTGAGGATGCCTCCTGGGTACCTCCTACAGTAGATGAGTTGTTTTGGGGATGTACCTATTTGGAGGAAGCCCCGGAGCAGACCCAGGACACCCTGGAGAGATTACATATCTTGGATGGCTTGGGAATGCTTGGACCCAGATAAGTGGCAGAAAGTGGATGGATGGATCAAAGAAGATAGGCTTCAATATTTTAATGTGTTTCAAGCCTTTCAGGAACAAAAATTCTATTTTTTTCAAAACTTCTGGAAAACCTTTGATTGTTTGATGACATTAATCTTTTTTTCTTTGTCTATTTATTGTATAAAATATGAGACGTCTGCCAAATATTTTCCTTAGGTGTCTAAATGACTGAGAGGAGGCCTGCACCTTTGTCATAAATCATCCCTGCGCATTATCTGCTTTCTGTGCAACTAAATTGGAAACTTCCAACAATGCATCACAGCGCATTCCCACACTCTTGAGCATCAGGGAGCAGATACAACAATGGATTTTCCCACCTTATCAGCTTCCCAGATGGTGCAGAGACTCACCACCTGACTGCGCTCTGTCTCCTTGCTTTGCCCGGCTCTTTATGGAGAGTGTTGCTCTGCCAGCTGCAGATGTGCTCCCCCTCTACCCCCACCTCTCCAACCCTCCACCTGGCTCTGACAGAGTAGGGAGGCCTCAGGTGGCCAGTGTACATATCGCAGTCCTAAAACGTAATCACAGGCACTCACTAAGTCTTCGCTTTCCACTCTGCCTGCAGCAACATTGACTGCAGTGTGTGTGTGTGTGTGTGTGTGTGTTGGTATGGAGGATATGCAGATGAAAGAGCAGCAAATGTCACTTTGATTAATGATGGAGGAAAACCCCTCCATTGCTGCTTTAAATATTACTGTATGCAGTCTTGAGGATTGGAGGAAGTTTTTGTGTTTCCAATTTGTACTCCAGGTACTGACGACTTTTACCACACTCAGTGACCTCTTTGTTCCCCTCTTTTTCTTTGCCAGAAACATTTGAGAACTGCATCTGTCACTTAAAATTCATGCCCTGTATCTTGTGGCATTGTTGCACTTCTGAGTCTCCTCCTGTTAGTAGAGATGTTGGTTTGTGCGTTTCTTCCCTTAAGTATTCTACCTGGAGCGATTGTGCAAAAAAGCACATGTACATAGACAGAGACGACTTTGCTCTATTCACCTGGTAATAACAGTCTGATGTTTATCACTTATATTGTTCATGACTTAGTGAAACATTTCCTGCCATTAAACATCATTGTAGCTGTGCTATGAATATGTTAATTTAATGGTTTTAATTAACATTTTCTGTATTAAAGACAGAATAATGGGGCCAGAAGTGTCTTGATTTCTGCTGAGTATGGCTGTTGCAATTTTTCAATTATAATTATGCTGCATTTACAATTTAAATCTGCACCAAATCTGCAAGCCTTTTATCAGTGGTAGATCATAACAGTAATGTTTTAGCAGGTTTTTTTTTTTTTTTTTGCCACCCAAGCATCACTCAATCAGTCCATCCCTGCAGAGACCTGGACTTGTTCTTATCTGTGCTGCTAAATTATTTATCAGTGCCCTCCTACCCTGACACTGCCTGTGTGAGTGTAGGCATTATATTATGCATGAGGTAAAGAAATTGGTTTTCTTTGAGAAATGATGACACTGTGGAAAAAAATGGCACTAGAGTCAAGCGCTCCAAATTGCTGAGCAAAAAAAAAAAAAAAAAAAAAAAAGGTGTGTCAAATATATTTTTGTCTTGGATCTAGACTCTATACCTTCTTTTTAGTTAAACTAACCCTGTCCTCCTTATTTGACCTTAGCAGGAAGCACTCAGTGAGGAGTGCAGAGATAACACCCACAACTGATGCAGGTGCAGGAATAATAGCTGTTCTCCAGAGGCTGTGAACAAAATGAAATCCCTGACAATGGACTCTTTTTTTTTTTACTGCACTGAACAGGAACACAGAGAGGCTGTCCTTTCCTTGGAACTAGGAGCACTTTCCTTTAAGTATATCCAAAAAGAAGACTAAATCACCTTACTGAGAAAATGAAAGGCTTAGAGAGTCATGATAAATCATGAAAAAAGTTGTCTGAGGCCTCTCGGCGCTTAATGTTGTCATGGGAAACTGTAGGAAACCATCAGCAGCACTCATCCTCTGTTTTAGCGTTGTCTGAAGTTGAATCAGCTTGCAGCCACCACAAATTGACATTCACTTTATTGACTCTGAAAAACAGCACAATTACCTGATAACATCAACGATGGCAGGAACAACATGCTGCCATTAGCACCCGCATCGAAAGTCTAATGAAGTCAATTCATTCCAGCTGAGAGGGTGTCATAAACCACAGAACGGAGCCGTATACTCAGGTTTTCCCAGTGATAGAAACACACTGAAAATGGTGATTCTTTTTGGTTATATGCCTGATATTATGTTTCTCGAGAAGTAACAGTATGATCAAATCACAAGCTGCTGAGTCACAGGATGCCTTTGAGTGTTCACCCCTTTGGGGAGGAGGAGGGGTGGGGCTTTCCATCATGCTCCTCTCTCAGCGTGAAACACAATAGCTGGTGTTTTCTTTGCCGTTTATGGTCGTGTCAATTTTTATGTGAATTATTGCGGCGTAATGGTTTACGGGAGCAGTAACTGGAGACGCCGTCAGAAGGGTTTTAAAGGAGGAAAATGTAATTTCACTGGCTATTCCAGGTGATGTCAAGGCTGTTCATTTGTTGCTCCTGCTTTGTTCAGTGCCTGACCTGTGCTTCATCATCAGCCATCTCAGAAAGACTCCCAAGGTTTTCCTTTAACTTAGACTAAAATCCCTCTTACCTCAGGGTAGGTCTAAGTTATTCATGATGCATCCACAAATGCTCAGCGAGGAGAAGAATAATTACCAGGAGAGGGCGTGATGGTAAACATTTTTGACTCTCACATAGGTGTTTCTTGAAGTAGCACCCCCATTTGTGTGTCTGTTTTTGTGTGTAAACATTCACATTGGCTACAAAATCATGTGGGCCAGCATGCAAAAGTATTTAATTTAAATTAATATTTCAAAGATGCCTTTTGTATTCTGCAGCAGGCCATTTGTTGACAGAGGCAGGCCTACAGCTCTGACTGTAAATGTATCCAAAGTAAATCATCGGTGCGGCTCTGCTGCGTGAACTTACTGAAGTAAGTCTTAAAACTGCCTTAAATAGAGATTTATAGCACTTTATTTTCCACAACTTTACAGTGAAAGATAAGGAATGTATCAGTCTGCCCTTTATGTGACACAATCCAACATTGTTACAAAGATTTATTCCTGCCAGAACTTTGTGTGTTTATCTGTGAGAAAATTGTTGATACTATAAGAGCAGAGTGATCCACACATACCTGTCATATGCAGACTTTTATATTTTTTCTGGGATTTTTTGGTATGTTAGAACTATATTATGGAGGACCTAATTAGGAATAAATAAATACATACATAAATTGGACAAAAATTGTCTGTAATTCCGCAGTGGTTAATGCAATATTTTTGTTCAACTCCTTGAATTAAAGCTAAAAGTCTGATATTCAGCTTAGAGATTCTCAGTTTATTCCAAAGGCAATAAACACCCTGGAAACGTTAACCAGCACCTTAGTTTAACTGGTATTTAATTGGTGTCTTTCTGACTGGCATCTGAGAAAACTCACCATCAGAAGCACCGAGAGGTCCTAACAAATAGAAGCAGGACAGTGATTTGAAAGGACAGCTGCTAAACTACTCAAACACCCTGTGATCAAAGCTCCATCACATTAAAATATCAAGTGAACCATTTCCCGTGTCTGCATGTGCAGTTGTTAAACTCGCATGTGACCGCGTTGTCAGATATTCCTGCTCTGCTTCCAGCATCATCATCTACAAGCATCTCTCGCTGATAAACAGAGCTTTGCAGGTCTTGATTAAGGGATTCATTTGTCTCACTCCGTCTGCTAAGTTTCAGCCTTCCAAGTAATTAAGGAGCTGTGGAGGACTGGATGCTGGATGGCCTCGAGGGTTTTCACTCTTACTTTCATGCATCCATTAACAGTACAGCCAATGCGTTCCATATGTACTTTCATGCTTGATGATTTGTTTCTTCCTTCATGGGACCCCTCATGTAAAATTACAACTGATGTTGTAATTGAGGATTTTTTTTTTTTTTAAGTAAAACTAACAATATAATTATTACCTGATTGGTTCATGGTTAATATTGCTGCTAATAAGGGCGCACACATAGCCTGAGGGTGTCTACGTCACATTTAACATCTCATCATAGGAATACAGATGACATCATTTAATCTTATTTATCAAATCGTGCAACACATTTACCACAAACCTATCAAGATGAGTCCATTTTCATCAGATTTGGTTTTAGCCACGATCCCATTTTGATCAGCCTGGCTTTGACAGAATTTGTGTGAAAATGAGATTTGAGACATCAAAAGGCTCCTGTAATGAACACAGATGTCACAAACTTGGAGATTTGGCACGCCATTCAGTGATTCATCTTAGTGAGCAGGTGCAATGTGAAGGTTGTTGGATGTGCATAAACTGTGCAAGACTGGGACCACAAATTCTTGATGGATTTGCATTGAAAGACACAGTGGGGGGTGGGGGTGGGGGTCCTTGAATTCTTTGCTGACTGACAGCTAATCAGAAGTCCACAAATGGCGTTCAAAGGCAACAGAAAGTTTTCTTAGAGATTCAGAAATACAATTATTATCTTTGCTGCCTTCTGCTGCAGCGTGGGAGAAATGAGGAAATGCTGCATATAGAATTACAACAGATGCTGAGTCTTTGGGGAAGAGGCTGGATTTATTTTTATTATGAAATATTAAAATGTAAAAATACATCCATGACTCCAGTATGGAGTCCAGTATAAATGAGCTATGGTTACATTAGACTTATAAAAAAAAATCCTAATGTATATTCATTTTGCTATGAATATAACATGACCATGAGCACGATCAGTAAGTGTTATAAAGATAATATTAATATAATTGCACAGTTGGATACCAGTAAGAGTGTGAATAATAAAGATGTTCTTCATCTTTGTCTGTGCTACACTGTCAACGAGCTTCCACGTTCCTTCTTTGTACTAGTTTAGCAAACAGCTGCATTAAAGCCTGACCATTAGTAACAATATAATCAATAAAATAATGACAGCTTTCAGTTGAAAGCTTTAAAACTTGTGAGAGAACTTTACAAGCACCTTTACACCTTTACAAACCTCCATGCATTTTACTTTCAGTCTCCCACTTTGTTGTTCTGTTTCTAAACTTATTCAAGTATTACATAAATGTGGCATAGTGGAATAATTAAGAAGATCTCCTACCAAGCATTGGGTTAGGATTATTTCATGTTTTAAGTTTTACATGCTATTGTTTGGTTTTTTTGTAGGGCACACCCATGCAGGAGTGGAGGTTCCACTCTAGTCCAGCTGCCAGGTATTTGGAGTTAAGGAGAGAAAGGAGGAACTCTGGTTGTGAGAGGCAGGAAGGAAGAGGTCTGTAGTGCACAGGGGTGGGGCGGTGTTAGAGACCTCAGTTGGAGGGAAAACACACTTTTAGAGTAAAGTAATCTTTTACCTGGCCTGGTTGGTTCTGAATTTTTGAAGCAATCTAGTTTTATTGGAAGGAGGATCCATTTTAATCAAGGTGTATGTGGAGTATTTTAACAAAGGGCTGGACTGGGAACTGCCAGCAAGAACTTGTGTGCTAAGGGGGTCTCAGGAGGGAAGGTCCACTGTGCCATTAGGGGGTGGCCAGCCTGATGAAAGCACCTAGGACCTGGAGAGGAGGAGATTGAGTCACATTCCCAGGATCTCATGTGGAACCCCACTCCTCACTAACAAAAGGCTTCTTTAGATGGGTGAAAACTCTTTCTTAGACCTGAACTGCAGGCCAGGACTGTACTGCCAGCCCAGCAGTGCACTTTAAAGAGAATAAATTCTTGTGAACCCCATTTCCAGCGTGAGTGTGGTGGCTTTCTGCTGGTTGCCATTAGAGCCAATTTCTTATATTGGGGCAGATTTGGCCCACTCTGTAGCACAAAAATGAGTTTTGTTTTGTTTCTTACAGAATTGAAGTGTAAACAAGGAAAAAGCTTTTTTTGTTGTTGTTGTTGTAATCAGAGCATGACTCCACTCACACAGAGCACTCATTTATTTTCATCATCATGCTTTCTAACAGTGACAAGCATCTACAACAAATTTTTTCTTTCTCTTAAAAATTTCTTAGTAGCACTACTGGTGCTGATTGAGCAATTTGATTAAATATTCCAAACTTTTGACTGATACTGTATTTGCTTGTGGAGCTTTCAGCCTATAAGCTGGCATTTCTTCAGCTACTCATTAAAATGAATTTGAAATTTTAAAGGACTTCAAGGGCTTTTCACCCATGTTTTTTTTTCTTCTTTTTTTCTCAGCCCCATTACCTCCTTTACTTGCATTGACATCTCTTTAGGCCTCACATTTCAAATTAAAGTAAAGCTATAAAATACAAGATCACTTGGACTGAGTTTTCTGATGTTACGTCTTCATTTGCCATAAAATAAGAAGGAAACAGGCCTCACCCAGCCATGATGGAAAGTTTTTTTTTTTAAACCCTTGATTTAAAGCTGAGTCAGCACTTCAATCACATCTTGGCTGTTTGATTTAAAATCTACAGTGGTGGTGTACACTGGTAAAAATCACAGAAATGCTTCTTTATCCAACAACTGTACAAGTTCAGCCACTAAGAAGTTTCATTAATACTTTAAATTACAGTCTGCTTATCATCTCAAATGCTTCAAATTTCTAATTTCATTAAAGTGAGCAACCCTGTGAAGTTTAACTGGCCACATATTTTCAAATAACAGGTCATGACAGGTGATTCTTACTAACTGAGTTAAGGTAATTTTCCATCAGCATTGCTGCAGTGTTTAAACTGCTGGTGGCAGGACGTAGGAATGAGTTTCCTATTTGGGGGGACACATTTCGGAAACCTGACAGATCCATAAATACTCTGAGCAAAGCAAAAAAAAAAAAAAAAAAAAAAAAAAAATGCTATTTGATCTTTTACTTTCTTCTTTTTCAAATGTTTCTTGGAAAAATAGTGTTGTGTACACCTATATTACTGCATGTATAATTTACATATGTATATGTTTTATAATCGTAAGATGTGGGCAAACTGGCTTGAGCACGGATAAATGTTACCAATGCATAGATAAATGTTGCCAGTGCATAGTTACTAATGCATAGATAATTGTTACCAGTGCATAAAGAACTGTTACCAGTGCATAGACAAATGTTACCAGTGCACAGATAAATGTCACCAGTGCACAGATAAATGTCACCAGTGCATAGACAAATGTTACCAGTGCACAGATAATGTTACCAGTGCACAGATAATTGTTACCAGTGCACAGACAAATGTTACCAGTGCACTAGCATGTTAAAAAAAAAAGTTGTTGCGCCTTCAAAATAAAAGCACGCCAGTTAAAGATTTCAAAATCAAGTATTTTTCTCCTCCGCTGTGTAATTTTTGGGTGGGACAAATGTGCCTGTCTCCAATTTTGGGGGGGACACATCCCCTCCGTCCCCTCTGGTTCCTACGCCTATGGCTGGTGGAATGTTAAATATTTTTGTCAAGTAACAAACAAAATGCAAGTATGTTAAAAACAAGTTTGAAAGGGATCATTTTTGACTTCAGCCTTCAACCCAGCAAACCCACTGATATACTTCAATGCTCAGCAGATTTCCCTGATGACCCGGCCTTTAATAAACTATCTGATATTCATTTTGGGGAGAAGCAGATGTTTCAGTAGCAATAATTCTTAATGGGAGATGAACACTCCCCCTGTGCGGTTTTGGATGAGGTATGTGGCACTCAATTAACTTAAATTCCCAGACCTTTCACCGGACTGACTGCCCCTTAATGCAGAAAGCAGTGAATTGGCAAAACTGGTATATCAATAATTTTTCTGTGCTCCCATCAGATTTCCAACCTCTGCTGTCTCCTACAGTCATTTGTAATTTATTTGGTTGTACCAGACTGAGAAAATTAAATGCTAAAGCTTGAGTCAACTAATGAGATGATTATAACTGGGTGCTTTAATATTCATTAAGTTTCGGGGAAATTTGATTAGACTGAAATCTAACAAGCTTTTGTGTGTTTTGCTGCTTGTCAGAAAGAAGCCGTAGCTTGTTTATTGGATGTGAGATACAAGGAAGGAAACCAGAGTGGTGGATCTGCAGGTGCTGAAACAGATCCAGCAATCAAACAGCAAACAGTGTTTGCCACACTTAATTTAATGACTGAGTCAGCTGAGACAGGATAAGACTTCATCCTCTGTGTGGTTCACAGATTGCACACAACTTTCCACCACTATTACGGAATGGCTGGGATTACAGAAATACTGCTGTCACAAGTCCAATTCCCCCAGCATAACCACTATATGATGGGCACAGGTGTGTAGTGCAATGCTCATTACAATGTTGTTCCCCCAGTATTGTACTTTTTACCTTTTCATTTTATCTCTCGTTTTGAAGCTCTAAATGGTCTCTGCTTTAGTATTAGTGGAGACCAGAAACTTACAGCCCAAACAAGTTTTTACATCTTACGCTTTTATACCATGGAACAAGAAATTTGCAGTGTTCACAGCATCTGCGTTACTGTGCACAAACATAATCTGCTTTCTTTTGTTGCTCTTTGAATTTTTCTAAATTTCAAGGCTCATATAACTGAACATGGCAAAGTGTGCCTTGGGATTTTGTCAGTTATAGCATATTATTATCACAACTGCATAAAAGGTAAATGAACAGTATGTGCTACAAATATGGCAGCAAAACTAGATTTTCTCTTTTACTATTCCTTATGCAGGCAGTGGGAAATAACAAACGGAAAGAAAAATGGTTATTGGAAATTACACATCTGTTCAAGAGACAAACACACACACACACACACACACACACACACACACACACACACACACACACACACACACACACACACACACACACACACACACACACACACACACACATATATGCATGCTGCAGTGCTAAGTAAACATGTGAGGAGTGAAAGGAGATGAACAGAGAAGAAGTGCTCAGTTCATGTCAGCTCACATGAAGTCCAGCACCAGTCTGAGCCTATAGCAGCATAACTAAGGGATGGTTCTGATCTGGATCCAGCTCTAACTATAAGCTGCATCCAAAATTAAAGGTTAAGTCTAATCCCAAAGGCAGAGAGTGTCTGTCTCCAAAATCCAAACTGGTTCTGCAGAACTGACCACAGTATGTGTCCCCCTGAGTGCCAATGTCAAACAGGCTATGAGAGAGCTGCAGTCATCAGTGAGCTGCAAATAGCCCTTCCTGATCTATCACTGCAGGGGATTTTAATAAGGCTAAGCTGAAGTTGGTGTTCCTCCAGTCTTAGAGGTGGATAATAAGAAATCAGATAGAAACTCTGAGTAAGGACCAGGTTGACAATAAGAACAAATAAAACTGTTTTTTTTTTTTTTGCGTTTTCCAGTTGGGGTGGACAAGGCTAAGAGTCAGGCTTTCAAATGAAATATCACTCAGGGGTGTTCATTCATTCAAACTAAAGTATTCAGCTGGCTGCAACCAGGTTTTTGTAAGGCAGAATAAATCAATATTTTGATCAATTATTAAATCATATACTAACAAAAGAGAGTAGTCTAATGTTTAATAGCCCACATTTAATTGTTTTGCTCTTTGGTGCATGTTTTTTTTTTTTGCTGGTATTTCAGTCTGTAACCCAGTGTTAAAAACACATGCGAGAATGAATGAATATTGATTTAATAGCTTATTCTACAATGAGGTTAAAAAGTTATAAGTTAATATTTAAAACCAAGTTCTTAAATAAGTTTATAAATATATGTAAAAAGTGTTAAAAATCTTTACAAATTGTGCCATACACCTTTAATAGTAGTTTTAGTGATGGCTTGACCAATCAATAGCTGGCATGGTCTGATATCACATCAGCCAATGAGGTTGGTTGTCCCGCCCTCCCGCTGCGCGGTGCAGGGAGTCTGCTCGGATTGCGTCAGACACAGACACAGCTCCATGCTACTGTTGCTTCTGCGGTTAGCCTGAAGAAAAAACTTGGAAAATAGCGAATAAACTTGGAAACTGGTTAGAAAGAGACATCCTAAATAATCGCTTTGCCAATGAGGAGGTTCCGAATGGTAATGTCATGCTTGCCAAACTTTGGAGACTTCTGATGCGACCGGGTTGGAAACTGGAAATCTCCGTGTAGCCTCGTGTAGCATCGGTGAGTGATTGCACGTGTGTAGTTAGCATTTTAGCACAGGCAATGCACTGAAAAGTGGCTAACATCCTTAGTCATCACTAAACTCAGTTAAAGATAGGTTGATGCTTTATGGTGTTGTATAACTATTGTTGTGTATGTTGTATTTTTCATAATGTATTTGCCGTATTTTATTATTAGCACCTGTCTAGCATTTTCACTGATGCTAATTCCGTTCATGGTGCTACTGCCTATGTGAAGTGCCTTTTATTAGCACTTGCTAGTATTTTAATGCACTTTGCTACTGTTCTCATTGAGATAAAGCTAATGTGTTTTTACAATCCACCTTCTGATGGGAAATCATTACACTACCATGGATGTATTTCATTAGCTCTTTAAAAGATTTGAATAGTATTTTTGTATTACCACATATAAGCTAATATAATTAGTTTTATTGAAGTGTTGGTAATATTTGACAGTGATAACTTGAACTATATTGTTGTACAACAGAAAAAACTTGAAAAGTGACTGAAAAACCCTTTAAATTGTAGCTTTAAGCTAATGGATATTAGTTTACAAGGTTTTAAGCTACTTTATTCTGGCCTTGTTCTAGGTCAGGTTTTTTGTTGGTGCACTATTTGATCCATAGTGCTACAGTGAAGACTGGATTGCATTTCCAGAACTGGATGGCGAGCCCCAGCCCAAGGATCGGACAAACCGGTAGATAGTGACCCAACTGGTCACTATAACTGAGACATTGCATGAACAATTGATGGACACTGTGACAAAAGACTAAAAAGGAAAAAAGACTACAGACTGGATTATTTATTTCTAATTGTTTATTTTCCTTGTGTTGTTTTTGCTTTGGGTTTAAAAAGGGAAAAGCGCGCAGTTTGTTAATTGTATATATATATATGTGTTGGTTTAATGACATTTCATTCAGTAAATTCTACTCTTTCTATAAACTGTGCATCTTCCTCTGTTGTTGCTCACACCTAGGCTCCCCCACGAATCCAGAGTCTTCTGATTAGGCCAACATCCCTTTATGTGTGTGGTATTGGTATTAGTTATTGAAGTAATTTACTCTACCATATTTCACAACTGTCAAGGGTACTTGAAGGTAACCTCTTGTGGGTTACACACGTGTTATACACGTGTTACAAATAAGTGGCGAGCCAGCCAGGAGCCTAGAGTTGTGTAACAACAGTGGAATAACGATTGAAACAAACTTGTAAACGCATTGCTGCAATGGATTTCATCTCAAAGTTAGGTATTAAGATACCAAATGCAGTCATTATTAGCGGTGTAACAGGATCAGAAAAAGACAATGAGGTTTTTGAATACTTACGGCAATGTGGTTCGATAAATAGGACACTAACCGTTGAGGATAGCTCATCTGAGTTTTACCAGAATCAGATTGTGGAATTTACCTCTGGTTTAGCTGTTCAACAGTTAGCACCTGCGTTGCCTTACCTCTACCCATCAGCTGATGATCCGGATGTCAAATATTGTATCCGTGCCTTAACAGATGTTTACAACTGTAGGGGGCAGTGTTACCGACACTTACCTCGCTGAACTAAAGGGTTTAGCCAAACTAAGTGGGAAGGATTTTGAAGAGGTGTTACGGGAGGTGATGTCAAAATTTGAAGAGTCCATGGGGTCTGTTGAGGCAGCCGCAAACCCATGTCCAAATAGTGACACAGAACCCACACAAAGTGCTGGTTTCCCTACACACCACATTGACACCCCCCACTCACCTAAGCTCTTTCAGAGCCCTGATCCAAGTGCCTTGAAACCCAACCAGACGCCTCACATGTTAAGTCAAACTGATCTAATCTCACCTGAGGTGCAGAGAATCGTGGTTGAACATGTTGTCAAAACTACAGAGAAGACACCTAATAATCATTCCACCCTTAGGTTGAGAGCTTTCTCTGGAAAGAATCCTAGACCATACACTGAAGTTGACTATGAGACATGGCGTTCCCATGTTGATTTGATGATGGGAGATTCATCGCTTTCCAACTTGGAAAAAATTCGAAAAATTCTTGAGAGCCTTCTTGCTCCAGCGTCAGATGTTGTTCGGCCTCTTGGGCCGGACGCATCACATGCTGACTATCTTAGGCTGCTTGAGTCAGCGTTTGGCACCGTTGAGGATGGTGAGGAACTGCTAGTGCGATTCATGAGCACCCTGCAGGATCCTGGGGAAAAACCATCTGCTTACTTACATCGCCTGCAGGTGGCGCTGAGTCTTGCAGTGCGCAGGGGTGGTGTAGACCCCAAAGAAACAGACCGACAACTCCTAAAGCAGTTCCAGAGAGGCTGTTGGGATGATAACCTGCTGACTGAACTGCAGTTAGACTTAAAAGATAAAAATCTGCCCACATTTGCAGAACTGTTACTCCTTCTCCGTACTGCAGAGAACAGACAAGAAGTTAAAAACGCAAGAATGAGAAAACACTTTAGTGCTGCAAAACAAAAAGCAGTCTCCCATGAACAAACAGCCACTGAAACAAAAATTAACTCTTCTGAAACAGTTTCAAGTACCCTAAATGATCTAAAGAAACAAGTTGCTGATTTAAAAAGCCAATTAGCAGCAGTTGTGAAACAAAAGAAACTGACAGTACCTAAGAAAATCCAAACAACAAAACCTGACGATGCAAAACCTGAACCCAACTCCCCTTCCCACAGCCGCTCTAGTACAAGGCCCAAGCCCTGGTATTGCTTTCGCTGTGGGGAGGATGGACATATTGTTGCCAACTGTGACTCTGAGCCAAACCCTGCCTTGGTGGGAGCTAAAAGAAGAGAGCTAAAAGTGAAAAGACAAATATGGGACAGTCAGCATAGCGGCTCCCCCTCTTTAAACTGAAGTCTGCCTCTGTTGTGGGACAAACAGAGGCTGACACAGAGTCGAAACGTCCCTTTGAAACCAAACCAAATGTGCCAAAAAAACAACGTGCCACTATAAAGTCGCATACTAAAACTGACAGATTCAAACTGCCTCAAGGCTTAATCGGCAGTAGATGCACAGCCCAAGTGAAGATTAATGGTAATACTGTTAACAGTTTACTAGATTCTGGCTCCCAGGTGACTACGGTCCCTCAGTCATATTATGAACAACATTTGTCCAGTCATGAGATCAAACCACTTTTTGACTTGCTCGAAGTCGAAGGAGCAAATGGCCAGTCAGTACCTTACTTAGGTTACATTGAGATGAACGTCACCTTTCCAAAAGAGTTCCTTGGCATTGAAGCTGATGTGTCAACACTTGCCCTCGTTGTACCAGATATTCGAGCTACTTCCCAGTCCTCAGTGTTAATTGGGACCAACACCTTAGATGTGCTTTATGAGTTGTATAGTGAAGCATGTCCCGGACTGCAGCCCCCCACTTCAAATGGTTATAAGGCAGTGCTAAAAGTCCTGGAGTTAAGACACAAACAGACCCAAGACAGTAGCCTTGGCCTAGCAACCCTGTACAACAGAGGCCCTCAGCTGGTCCCAGCAGGCCAGACAGTTGTCCTAGAAGGCTCAGTAACTATGTCAACCAATACCACTGAGAAATCAGTGCTGCTAGAGCACCCATCCTTTTCAACCTTGCCTAGTGGCGTCTTAGTAAAACCAAGTCTCATCAGCTTACCTGAGCGAGCACCTTACCTGATACCAGTTGTTCTCACCAATGAATCTGAACACGACGTGACAATCCCTCAAAAGTGTGTGATTGGAGAGATCCATGCATTCCAGAGAGTCCTCTCTCATGAATATTCAGTGAAGCCTCCCCAGTCTGAGGTCAGTCACAAAAACAACTTGGCCTTTAACTTTGAGTCTTCCCCTATCAGCGCTGAGTGGAGAGAGCGTATATTGCAAAAACTCAATAACATGCCAGACGTTTTCGCACAAAATGATCTCGATTTCGGTCGAACTGATCAAGTCAAGCACACCATTAAACTGATAGACGAAACTCCATTCAAACACAAAGCACGACCCATACACCCCAATGACCTGGAAGCTGTTCGTAAACACTTGCAAGAGCTGCAACAAGCAGGTGTGATTCGAGAATCCACTTCACCATTCTCTTCGCCCATTGTCGTGGTGCGGAAGAAGAACGGCGAAGTCCGCCTCTGTATTGATTACAGAAAGCTCAACCTGCAGACTGTAAAGGACGCTTATGCGCTCCCAAACTTGGAGGAAACATTCTCTACTTTGACTGGATCCAAGTGGTTTTCAGTCCTTGATTTAAAATCTGGCTACTACCAGATCGAAGTAGAGGAAGCTGACAAACCAAAAACCGCATTTGTATGTCCTAGTGGTTTTTGGGAGTTCAATCGAATGCCACAGGGCATTACAAATGCTCCAAGCACCTTCCAGCGCCTTATGGAGCGATGCATGGGTGATATGAATTTGAAAGAAGTGCTGGTGTTTCTTGATGACATTATAGTCTTCTCTAAGACACCAGAGGAGCATGAGACTCGCTTGATGAAGGTTCTTAACCGCCTCAAGGAGTACGGGCTTAAACTCTCCCCCGAGAAGTGCAAGTTCTTTCAAACTTCTGTGCGATACCTTGGACACATAGTATCCCAGAAAGGGGTAGAGACCGACCCTGAGAAAGTGAGGGCTCTGAGTACCTGGCCTGTGCCCAAAGACCTTAAGCAACTCCGTTCATTCTTAGGCTTTTCAGGGTACTATAGGCGCTTTATCAAGGACTATTCAAGCCTTGTTAAGCCCCTCACTGACCTAACATCAGGATACCCACCGTTGCGTAAGAGCACGAAAACCAAAGTTAAGCCTAGGGAGTACTATGACCCTAAAAAACCCTTTGGTGAACGGTGGACTCCTTCTTGTGACCTAGCTTTCAAAGGCATCATTGAGAAGCTCACTTCTGCTCCTATCTTGGCTTTTGCTGACCCTAAGCTGCCGTACTCACTCCACACAGATGCCAGCACTACAGGTCTTGGCGCTGCCCTTTATCAGAAACAGGACGGCCAAACGAGGGTCATTGCTTATGCGAGCAGGGGGTTGTCCAGAAGTGAAGCTCGTTACCCCGCCCACAAATTGGAGTTTTTGGCCCTAAAGTGGGCTGTAACAGAAAAGTTTGCAGATTATCTTTATGGAAACCAGTTCACTGTCATCACTGACAGTAACCCCCTCACTTATGTTCTGACAAAGGCTAAGCTTGATGCAATGAGCTACCGTTGGTTAGCTTCCCTGTCTACTTTTGACTTTAAGCTTCAATATAGAGCAGGCAAACTCAACTCTGATGCAGACGGCCTTTCGAGGCGACCGCATGGTGAGTTGTTAAACGATGCTGTGTCACAAAAAGAGTTTGACAGAATACAGCAGTTCACCCAAACTCATTTGGCACAGCAAGAGACCAGTTTAAGTCCAGAGGTGGTGTCGGCCATCTGTGAGAGACCTTTGTGTTGTAGTTTCTCCGATGAACCTACCCCTCTAGTGCACTCATTAGCTATCTCTGTAACTGCATTACCAGATGACTTTGTCAATGAAGATAACTGTGGTGGTCTTCCAGTTGTACCTCATCTGTCAGCTGGGCAACTTAAAAAAGAGCAAAGAGCTGACCCCTGCTTGCGCGAGGTCATTGTCCAAATGGAGACTGGAGAAAAGGTTCCACCTACAGTCAGAACCAAACTCCCTGATATAAACTTGTTGCTCCGAGAACTTAATCGTCTTGAACTGCACAACCAAGTACTGTACCGAAGACGCCAAGATGGCGGCAATGTCACTTATCAGCTTGTCTTACCTGAAGGGCTCCGTGAGACAGTTTTCCACAGTCTCCATAATGATATGGGCCATTTAGGCATTGAGCGTACCCTTGATCTTGCCCGAACAAGGTTTTATTGGCCTCGTATGGCAGCTGACATTGAGAACAGGATCAAAACATGCAACCGCTGTGTACGGAGAAAGACCCCTCCAGAAAAAGCTGCAGAGCTTGTGAACATAAAGTCCGCCAGACCACTCGAACTGGTTTGTATGGATTTCTTATCCATTGAGCCTGATCAAAGCAACACCAAGGATGTGCTTGTGCTAACAGATCATTTTACCAAGTATGCAATAGCCATTCCTACTCCTAACCAAAAAGCCCAGACCGTGGCAAAATGCCTTTGGGATCACTTCATAGTTCATTATGGCATCCCTGAACGTTTACATAGTGACCAAGGGCCAGATTTTGAGTCACACATAATAATGGAACTTTGTAAGATCATGGGCATTCATAAGATTCGAACAACCCCTTATCACCCCAGGGGAAATCCTGTAGAACGCTTTAACCGCACATTGTTAAGTATGCTTGGGACTTTGGAACAGAAAGACAAAACGCAGTGGCGCAACTTTGTAAAGCCATTGGTCCATGCGTACAATTGTACGAAGAATGACACAACCGGATTTGCACCTTATGAATTGATGTTTGGTCGCCAACCAAGGTTACCCGTTGACCTCGCGTTCAACCTACCTTTCCGGACCAAAAGTTTTAAGTCCCACTCGCAATATGTGGAGAAGCTGAAAACAACCCTTCAAGAAAGCTACAAACTAGCAACGGAGAATGCTAACAAAATGGCAGACAGGAATAAAGCCAGATTTGACATGCGTGTAAAACCTTCCAAACTAGAACCAGGGGACCGAGTTTTGGTGCGAGCTGTTCGCCTTAGGGGCAAGCATAAACTAGCCGATAGGTGGGAGACAGACATTTATGTTGTGGTCAAACAAGCTGGTGATCTACCAGTCTACACCATCAAGCCTGAAACCAGAAATGGGCCAGTGCGCACAGTCCATCGTGACCTTCTCTTACCTTGCGGGTTCCTTGCTCCCACAGAAGAGAATTCCACTCCACCAAATCGCGTCTGCAAACCTAAAACACGACAGTCCCCTGAGCAAACTGAAGAATGTGATCTTTCTGAACCTGAAAATGAGGATGTCTACTGGCTTAGAGAACAACCTGTCCCAGAGCCAATCAAATTTATGCAAGTCTATGAGTTCCCACGGCAGATATACCCTGACAACTTACCTGAAAGCGACAATGTACCTGGATGTGAAAACTTACCTGAAAATGACAATGTACCTGGATGTGACAACTTACCTGAATGTGACGATGTACCTGGATGTGAAAACTCACCTGGAAGTGACAATACGCCTGGATGTGAAAGTGTGTCAGAATGCAAGAATCTACCTGATTGTGATGACACTCCTGGCAGTGACCCAGTAGTCCCTACTGAAGAGGAGCTTGAAACAGTAGCAGATACAGAACCTGTAGTCCAGGACAATGATCATGAGAGTGAAACTAATGTACCCAGTGAAAAGGGATGTAACAAACAGGTATCAGAGGATACTCCAATGCACCCAAGTCATGACACCACAAATCCTGTGAGACGCTCAGAAAGACCGTCAAATCAACCAAACAGGCTCCAGTATAACCAGTTAGGAAACCCACTCTTAACTATTGCTCAGTCCCTATTTCATGGTTTAAGCCTTGCTTTTACCAGTGCCTTGACAGAGACTGACCTTGAAGCTACTTGGAAGGAATCTAGTTTTCCTGTTATTTCAATGCAACCCACCCCATGCAAAGAGACTTGCATGTTCCAAGGGGGGAATGTGTAACCCAGTGTTAAAAACACATGCGAGAATGAATGAATATTGATTTAATAGCTTATTCTACAATGAGGTTAAAAAGTTATAAGTTAATATTTAAAACCAAGTTCTTAAATAAGTTTATAAATATATGTAAAAAGTGTTAAAAATCTTTACAAATTGTGCCATACACCTTTAATAGTAGTTT
The DNA here is from genome assembly GCF_007364275.1 of Archocentrus centrarchus. Lineage (NCBI taxonomy): Eukaryota > Metazoa > Chordata > Actinopteri > Cichliformes > Cichlidae > Archocentrus > Archocentrus centrarchus. The sequence goes on from NC_044363.1 coordinate 23,595,527, forward strand.
TAGTGATGGCTTGACCAATCAATAGCTGGCATGGTCTGATATCACATCAGCCAATGAGGTTGGTTGTCCCGCCCTCCCGCTGCGCGGTGCAGGGAGTCTGCTCGGATTGCGTCAGACACAGACACAGCTCCATGCTACTGTTGCTTCTGCGGTTAGCCTGAAGAAAAAACTTGGAAAATAGCGAATAAACTTGGAAACTGGTTAGAAAGAGACATCCTAAATAATCGCTTTGCCAATGAGGAGGTTCCGAATGGTAATGTCATGCTTGCCAAACTTTGGAGACTTCTGATGCGACCGGGTTGGAAACTGGAAATCTCCGTGTAGCCTCGTGTAGCATCGGTGAGTGATTGCACGTGTGTAGTTAGCATTTTAGCACAGGCAATGCACTGAAAAGTGGCTAACATCCTTAGTCATCACTAAACTCAGTTAAAGATAGGTTGATGCTTTATGGTGTTGTATAACTATTGTTGTGTATGTTGTATTTTTCATAATGTATTTGCCGTATTTTATTATTAGCACCTGTCTAGCATTTTCACTGATGCTAATTCCGTTCATGGTGCTACTGCCTATGTGAAGTGCCTTTTATTAGCACTTGCTAGTATTTTAATGCACTTTGCTACTGTTCTCATTGAGATAAAGCTAATGTGTTTTTACAATCCACCTTCTGATGGGAAATCATTACACTACCATGGATGTATTTCATTAGCTCTTTAAAAGATTTGAATAGTATTTTTGTATTACCACATATAAGCTAATATAATTAGTTTTATTGAAGTGTTGGTAATATTTGACAGTGATAACTTGAACTATATTGTTGTACAACAGAAAAAACTTGAAAAGTGACTGAAAAACCCTTTAAATTGTAGCTTTAAGCTAATGGATATTAGTTTACAAGGTTTTAAGCTACTTTATTCTGGCCTTGTTCTAGGTCAGGTTTTTTGTTGGTGCACTATTTGATCCATAGTGCTACAGTGAAGACTGGATTGCATTTCCAGAACTGGATGGCGAGCCCCAGCCCAAGGATCGGACAAACCGGTAGATAGTGACCCAACTGGTCACTATAACTGAGACATTGCATGAACAATTGATGGACACTGTGACAAAAGACTAAAAAGGAAAAAAGACTACAGACTGGATTATTTATTTCTAATTGTTTATTTTCCTTGTGTTGTTTTTGCTTTGGGTTTAAAAAGGGAAAAGCGCGCAGTTTGTTAATTGTATATATATATATGTGTTGGTTTAATGACATTTCATTCAGTAAATTCTACTCTTTCTATAAACTGTGCATCTTCCTCTGTTGTTGCTCACACCTAGGCTCCCCCACGAATCCAGAGTCTTCTGATTAGGCCAACATCCCTTTATGTGTGTGGTATTGGTATTAGTTATTGAAGTAATTTACTCTACCATATTTCACAACTGTCAAGGGTACTTGAAGGTAACCTCTTGTGGGTTACACACGTGTTATACACGTGTTACAAATAAGTGGCGAGCCAGCCAGGAGCCTAGAGTTGTGTAACAACAGTGGAATAACGATTGAAACAAACTTGTAAACGCATTGCTGCAATGGATTTCATCTCAAAGTTAGGTATTAAGATACCAAATGCAGTCATTATTAGCGGTGTAACAGGATCAGAAAAAGACAATGAGGTTTTTGAATACTTACGGCAATGTGGTTCGATAAATAGGACACTAACCGTTGAGGATAGCTCATCTGAGTTTTACCAGAATCAGATTGTGGAATTTACCTCTGGTTTAGCTGTTCAACAGTTAGCACCTGCGTTGCCTTACCTCTACCCATCAGCTGATGATCCGGATGTCAAATATTGTATCCGTGCCTTAACAGATGTTTACAACTGTAGGGGGCAGTGTTACCGACACTTACCTCGCTGAACTAAAGGGTTTAGCCAAACTAAGTGGGAAGGATTTTGAAGAGGTGTTACGGGAGGTGATGTCAAAATTTGAAGAGTCCATGGGGTCTGTTGAGGCAGCCGCAAACCCATGTCCAAATAGTGACACAGAACCCACACAAAGTGCTGGTTTCCCTACACACCACATTGACACCCCCCACTCACCTAAGCTCTTTCAGAGCCCTGATCCAAGTGCCTTGAAACCCAACCAGACGCCTCACATGTTAAGTCAAACTGATCTAATCTCACCTGAGGTGCAGAGAATCGTGGTTGAACATGTTGTCAAAACTACAGAGAAGACACCTAATAATCATTCCACCCTTAGGTTGAGAGCTTTCTCTGGAAAGAATCCTAGACCATACACTGAAGTTGACTATGAGACATGGCGTTCCCATGTTGATTTGATGATGGGAGATTCATCGCTTTCCAACTTGGAAAAAATTCGAAAAATTCTTGAGAGCCTTCTTGCTCCAGCGTCAGATGTTGTTCGGCCTCTTGGGCCGGACGCATCACATGCTGACTATCTTAGGCTGCTTGAGTCAGCGTTTGGCACCGTTGAGGATGGTGAGGAACTGCTAGTGCGATTCATGAGCACCCTGCAGGATCCTGGGGAAAAACCATCTGCTTACTTACATCGCCTGCAGGTGGCGCTGAGTCTTGCAGTGCGCAGGGGTGGTGTAGACCCCAAAGAAACAGACCGACAACTCCTAAAGCAGTTCCAGAGAGGCTGTTGGGATGATAACCTGCTGACTGAACTGCAGTTAGACTTAAAAGATAAAAATCTGCCCACATTTGCAGAACTGTTACTCCTTCTCCGTACTGCAGAGAACAGACAAGAAGTTAAAAACGCAAGAATGAGAAAACACTTTAGTGCTGCAAAACAAAAAGCAGTCTCCCATGAACAAACAGCCACTGAAACAAAAATTAACTCTTCTGAAACAGTTTCAAGTACCCTAAATGATCTAAAGAAACAAGTTGCTGATTTAAAAAGCCAATTAGCAGCAGTTGTGAAACAAAAGAAACTGACAGTACCTAAGAAAATCCAAACAACAAAACCTGACGATGCAAAACCTGAACCCAACTCCCCTTCCCACAGCCGCTCTAGTACAAG